>NC_081518.1:11048496-11407996 GCF_030273125.1 Centropristis striata
CATGATGCGCGCAACTCCTATTATCCACCAGATACAAAAGAAAATCCAGGTTCTTTTCTTTTACTAGTGTGGAATTTTTTTTTGTTCTTACGTTGGGGGTTTAAAAATAACACTTTCAGCCCTGCATTATTATTATTTTTTACTGCAAATGAAAACCAATAATCAACAGATAAAATTAATAAAACATGTAGGGCATGGATGGGCAACTTAAATGCTGGAGGGGGCCACACTTTTTCATGGACACTACCACAGGGTCACATATAGGACCGTGCACTTAACCAGATATGATGAAACTGCAATTTTAAATATGTTTACAGTGCGGTAACTTAACATATTTCATGCTCAAATGCATCAATAACCGTATAAATTGGAATACAAAAGGCTTGAAGCAAATAAAAAATAACCACTTACTGTGATTTCTTTTTTTTTTCTGTGCAAGAACAGCAGACCAACATTAATTTTTTTGCATTTTTACATTGCACCTTTAAAATTTCATGCTCACTTCAAATGAGGGTGCGGGCCGTATGCGGCCCCCGGGAGTCCAGTTGCCCACCCCTGATGTAGGGTATAACGACTTGAAAAAAAGAGAATATTCATATACAATGCTACAGTGTCAGGAATTGATACTTATTCATATTAAGCAGTTTATCATTAAAGAAATTAGTAGTAGTCTGATGTAACAGAGGTTACAATACAAAAGCATTGTGCTGTCCGACAGATTTATTTCTGTATCTACTTTAATCTGCAGCAATTTGATTATTCGATTTAATTGTTTTAAGGTATAATATGCAGCATTGCAGCAAGCACAGATGCTGTTTGTTAACACACAGCATTAAAAGTTGGACCCGGGAAAGAGCAGTGGTCGAGTGAGGTAGACAGTGAATGAAGAGAGCGAATGGCTCTGGCAAAAACAAAGCCGTGTCTCAGAGGAATAAACGTAATTTTCTGATTGTTTCATGGCTGTTATGTTATAAAGCACAGATAAATACATATAAAGACACCAATATCTCCACACAACCCTGCAGGAAGGTTCTGCAGTGACCGTAAACTGAATATTGTTACATTTTTGGACTGTTAGAAGAATAAAACAAACATAATTTTGGACACAGAGAAGTGGGTATGCACATTTTTGAGGATGTGTTAGACATTTACTCAACTAAAATGATTAATCAATTACTCAAAACAACAACAGAAACATCAACAACAACAGCTTAATATATAATAAATAGCATTAATAATTGCAACCTCATTCTAATTTAAAACCACATTGAACTGTTTAATTCACCACATGTATTGACTGAACCTTTGTATTAAATTCTACAATACAATTGTATTGATTTTAACAGTTGATTTGAGACAAGTTGCCACATGAGTTACATGCATGAGTGATATTTTTATCCTTGTTTTATTAATGGTTGAAGAAATAATGCATAAATGTGTTTTGTTTAGAATTTAATTTCACACTGGCTGTCTTTCAAAGTTTAAAAAGTTACATTTAAAACTGTACAAAGCTACACAACATTGTTTGACAAACACAACAGAGGTTTATGAGTTATGAGTGTCAGTAGGCGTAAGTTGTGGATCCCTAACACATGCATTAAACTGCATTCAAAACGAGTGTGAGGCAGATATCCATGGTCTTGACTTGGATTAATTGCATTTTAAGATTTACAGAAACACCTGCTACTACATGCCATCAAAATCGAATCATCTATGGATTGGTTTTCGTAGCTACAAGATAAAAGAAACTTAATCCTAAACTTAATGTACAAACCAAAAATAAAGCAGCTGTCCTACCTAGTGAGAAGTTTAAAAAAAGACTCAAACTGAAAGATCTATCACTACATCCTGGGTTCATGAATCACAACGCAAGATGTTACCTATTACAAGTTCAATCCTCTGTATGTGGGGGTGAAGCTAGTAGAAGAAGAAACCTCTTTAGTTCCTATTTCATTTGTTGAATGACACTTAGAGGTTTGGCCTTATGCTATGTTTTGCTGAACTCATTCAACAGTCTGCCCATAGTCTATAAAAACACAAGAAATTCAAAAACGTGCAACATGCGACGCAACCTTTGGTTTGTGAACGTATGCACACACACATACACACACAGACAAGCACAGACACACTCTCTCAGATACATACACCCACACACACACACACACACACCTCCGCCCACCCATCAGTCTGTCCATTCGCCTGGCACTAACTCTAACAGGCTTCAGAGAGATTGCAGGCCTGAGCTGTGGGCGTTGGGGAGAGTAGTAATAGAAAAGCAATGACAGTGGTTTCAGCAGCAGAACCCCTGCTCACTCTCTGGTTTTATCACTGTTCTGAGGAAATATAGGTGTTGTCAAAAGCTGATATTTTGACCAATGACACAAAATGGATGTGTGCGGTCTAAAATGTAAACAACTATGATAGTCTATAGACTGCGGCACACACACACACATACACAAAGAAAACCAAAAACCAACTGAAAGACAGTTTTGCATTATGCATAGAGATCCTGTTTGTCATTTTAGGGTGAAACAAACTATCACGTATTTTGCTGTAAACACATTCTTCATTTATTCTCTTTTTTTACTGTATCCTTTAAACCTTTTTTCTTTCAAAGAGACTCTAAAGCGGCTACCTGGAAGCTTCTTTGGTAAAGCAGGTAATCACAGGATACATCAGAAAAGCAGGTGGAAATAATGACACTTTTAACAAATATGAGCTTGTGGGATGTAAACATACTCACATATGTGTGGGCCTTGAACAGATCTGATGGGGAACTTGTGCAGACCTTGTCACCCTCCAGTCCAATTACCCTTTTACAAATGTTAATTTTTGGGTCAGATGGACTCTTTGCAATTACTATATCACCCCTGCAAAGAACAAGATAAACACAACTACTTAATTTGCATCAACACATTGTGCAGTAATTCACAGAAAATGATAAAAAAATATATCTTGTTTTGCATATAAAAATAGTCTCAAACTTTTTGCACATTTTGAAATGTTTCTACATTAACTACAACATTAACTATAGCCTATTTTGTCTAGTACATATGGATCACCTGAATGGAACTCACTTTCTTATTTTGCAAAGCTGACGGCTCATCCGTTCAGAGAACACAATATCATGGTTGACAATTGTGGGCTCCATGGATGGACCAGAACACTGAGGCAAAACAAACAAACAGAAAAAACACACCCCACAATTATTTTTTAATGCACAGATGAATTCACATAATTTGAGAATTAATAAATAGCAGTCATTAATTCTGGAATCCTGATAATACGAACCACCACAACTTCTCCAATGTATTCGAAGGCACAATGTGCAATGCAGCCATACTGGACTGTGTAGCCCACAAACCCCAAGGTCTTCCCCAGCACACTGCGGAACATCTCCACCTAGAGCACAAAACACAACCACAGGTTAGGGCATAATGTCAAATATGTCACTTGTTTGTAGGTAGACTTATTATCCCATATAATCACAATTTCAATGATCTAAAAACTTGGCAGCACATTCAAATTCAAGTATTTTCAAGGATTCCCAGCACCCGTAAGGACCCTTAAGAACTTTGGTGCAATAGTTTCAAGTCAAATTATAGTAATAAGTAGATGAATATACATACACCAGGTTTGTATAATTATCTATTATGTCCTTGTTGTCAATTTAAATGACGCAAATGTGTTTTATGATATCTCAGTATTATTTCACCACAGAATAAATCCATTGAAAGATGATTTGATCACATTCAATTATCGTCCAGGCCTGCTTCATACATACAGTGGTGAGGAAAGGACTCCGTGTTTGATCCATTTATGGTAGGCTTATGTCCTTTACAGGATTTCTAAAAACAAAAGCTGTTTGGGGTTTAATTTCTAAGGTGTGGACAAGGTTGTCACAGTTGGCCTACTGCTAAGATGGCACATTCCCTGGTGTTTCATTCTCAGAGGCTGAGCGGCCAGTTCACACCAGAAAACTGCCCTGAACTTTGATCCTGTGTAGGACGGACCAATCAACACCTTGCGCTCAGGTGATGGACAAACACAGGGGCTGTGACACATCCAGCCAAGCAGCTCCGCAGCGTCTGCAGCGAGTCCCTGACACTGTGCTGCCTCCGCTAGCACCACAATCATTAGAGCAGTTATCAACTTCTGTCAGCACCATAGAAACACAAAGACACCCCTCCACCCGCCCTGCAAACACTCTATCACACAAACACACACAAGGACTACCCGCGTGTCTTCTGAGCAAACATCCCAGCCACACTCAGGTTATTGACTTTAACTCAAGCTGCAACCTGTTGGATGGACAGAAGAAAGTAAGTCAATCTTTACACACTGTCGTGCACCGTGTGTACGCAGGCACACCTGCACACTAACACATGCAAATACACAAACAGATTGAAACGGTATGTTTTTTGAAAAGAAAACATACAGCTTGGCTTAGAGGTTAGACTGCACTTCAAACATTTTTAGCTCAGACTGCTGTCCTGCCAGTCCACCACAGGGTAAAGAAATCTTTTTCTCTGTCTCCCTTACTCCTTCTGTCTCTTTCTCTCTTTCTCTCTCCATGTCTTCTCTCCCTCCCAGGGTATTATTAACAAAAGCAAGTAGAGCGGAAACCAAAGCCCCAAATCCTCGGAGCTCTGGGAATGACTTCCCAAAGATGGACACGGATTAGACCCCCAATTTCTCCCTTGCCCCACCACCTCCAACCCCCCTTTCTCCCCAGGTCCCCAACAGACCGGGTGTCAGGTGGCTCTCCCAGCCCTGCCAAAGGTGTTACCCCTAATCCCATTACCCCCCCTCGGCTTTTCTCACACACACATACAAACACACACACAATGCTTTCTCATTCATGCCAACTATATTCCACCGATTAAGCCCTCTATATATTCTTTCATCCCTAGCATGGTTTGTCTCTTTGGCCCATTCACCATCCTCTCTGATCCAAAAAAGACCAACTCCATCCTTTCACCTCCCTGTGTGCTGCTACTCCACTCTTCCCCATATTCCCTGATCACCCTTGGCAACCCTCTGCTTTTTGCTGCCACTGTGAATAACAGCGCTTGAGCAGGTGAAGGGGGACACATACACGCTCAGCACAAGGCCGAAATGAAGTGCCCCTTTCCAGTCACATTCTGCTCTGGTCTCTTGCTCTGTTCCACAGAAATATAAACTCAGTCCTCCCACAGCTGGTACAATGACACCTCTGGCCCTATAATTCCTCTGTTGGGAAGCAAGTGGTCTAGAGGTTAATGTGAATCTCTAGGTCTGCACTAAGGCGACATGTTCAGCTCTATTTGTCTTGCCCTCAGCTTCCTCCACCAGCATCTCTGTCATTGCCGTACTGTAATGCACTCTCAGACATGATCTCACATGTACTCTTCCTTCTGCTAGGCTGCGGATCAGGAATCTTTGCTAGCACTCATTCGGGAAGCACAGTGGACAGCCTCCCTTACAGCTGCCCTCATATCTCTGTTTCAGCTCCCCCCTCCATTCCAGCCTGCATTCATCATAGGTAGGGATTAAGGGACTTTGCATAACAAGATCACACGGCCAGTGACTGATATCAAGAGAGTCCATATGCAGCCGCCTGGTTTTCTGAGGCACCCTCTGTCATTGATAGTGTGTGCCTGTGTGTGCGCATGTGGTGTGACTGTGCACAGACAAAAGCATTACCTATGTGTTTCATAGAAAGTGTATATATGAGCTGCAGTGACTCCTTTGGGATTCAGAATGAGGTGGACATCCACAGAGACCTCTGATTGGATCTCTATTAGCTCTAACTCCCCAGAGCAAAGAGTCAGGCAACCCACAATATGTGTTGCCCCTAATACCCAACACATGTGTGTGTTGGGAGCACCAACATTAACTGAATGCTGTATTACAGCTGTAAATTAACACTAAATCTCTCTGTTAATCCTGGATTACACGCCAAACATGTTCATGGGAAAACAAAGAAAGTCAGCGCAGCCCTCTCTGCAGAACCATCTGTGGCCACCGGCCTCCCGTGGTCACAGCACAGTGCTACAGTGGGGACAAGAGGGGGATCCAAAATGAATAGCTGTAGATGGAAACACCTCATTGTGTGTTTAACTCTGTGATCCGTTTACTGAGGGAGACTTTTTCACTCAGGGCAGAGTGATCACAAGTAGATGGATGGATTCGTTTTATTTATTTTTTTTGCATAAAGTGCAGCAATAATGGGGATGCCTATCACTGTGTCCACCCTGCTGTCAAAAACACTTTAAGTGTACAATTTGAGACACTGCAATAATAAAATGTGTACAAGGTGTATTTCTGCCATCTGTATTGACATGACTAAAGAGGCTTCCTGAACGTCGATATGACAGACGCTGCCACGAGAAAATGGAAATAGTTTATCTCAAAAGTTGATGAGCAAGTTGTTATTTTGTCTTTCAGACCATCAAAAGTGACACTTCTTCAGGATGAAAACAATGTAATGACCTTGGCAATATTATAATGTTTAAGTAACTTTTCATATCATCTAGATGCAACAACACATAAGACACATTAAAGGTTGAGATTTAAAGATAAATATACTATTGCTAATGCCATTAATACACTTTCTACATAAAATAACTGTCTTCTTTCTACCAATAAAAAAGTAAAATAAAAATATTTTTTTCTGCCGAAGTTATGCAGCCAGTTCCATTGCATTTTGCTAAATATGATTGAATATGATTGGAAAGTAATCTAATGTAGGAACAGCAAGAAAAAAAATAAAGTCAATAAATATAGAAATAATATAGAAATTTACACCTAATGTAATTGCAATTGTAATTGAAAAAGGTTTTATTGAAATCACAATATGGACCAGCACAATACTGAAATCAAAGGAGCCACAATATTTTTTGAAGGCAATATATGTGCCAAAATACCATTCAATTTTCAATCTTTATTCAACCTTAATTAAGTATTTAGGTGCTGCAGAGATGTCCAGGCCTACAAATCGTATTCTACAGATTAATCTTTTTTTAATTAAATAGAGCTCCTCATAAAAAAATGCACCATGATTTCTATGTATTTTTTAACTTAAGTGAGAACCATGATGCAAAAAGGAAAATTCTCTACATAATCGTGAATCATATCACAATTATACATATTTTTCCAAATCGTGCAGCCCTTATTCAAACACACATTATCGGAGCCATAAAGAAATATTCAAAAAGGAATTATGGCTCCTGGTCTCAAGAGAGTTGAACCTGCCACTGGCTGAGTAGTGTTAATTGATAAACATGGCCAGTCTATTAGAACCACAAAGAGAATCACAATCCAAACAGCACATAAGGGCCTTGCAGTGGACTCCTTACACAACTAAATTAGGAAAACATGGGCTGAGAGAGAGCTGGGCAACAGGGGGGCTAAGAGGCTTACAAGCCCCTTGTCAGATATTCTTTTTCTCCCTGAGGATCCCAGATGGAAGGGAGTCTGGAGGAGCAGGCAGCACCAGAGAGGGGACGAATCCCACCTCTGATGTCTTCCTCTGGGCAGCAGAAGGCAGAGTAGGGTGGGGCATTAGTCCTGTTGCGCAGAGCTTGATTTGATCTTAATGTGATCTATAAAAAGGAGGAGGTTTGGCGACAGGGGGGTCTGTTTCAACTATCAGTCCAATCAGAGATAATCCTGCTGATTTAGACACAGACACCTGGCTGGATGGAGAGTGACAGATGTAAAAGTCCCAGTCACAGAGTACTACATCTCGCCCCCAACTCTTCGGAGTCTGCCTTTTATCAGAGGCTTAATTGAAGCAACTGATCTCCATATTGCTCTTTTCATTGTTGCTAATGGCAACATAGCCGTGAAACAGCTGAGTGAGGTTACTATTTGAGGAGCTGAGGGTTTAAACCTACAATCAATGGGTCGGCCAGAGCAAATAATAGCCAAGTGATATGAATACAACTGCTATGAATTGAAAGGAAGTGTGGGTTGACAGAGTCCCCAGCCAATTACATGGAATGGAAAAATCAGCCACTAAGCCTTATTGTATTGACCACAAGCGAACGCATGGTGCTGGCCTGGTGCGGAGAGAATTGAGAGATCTTATCTGATGTTGTATCAGATTCACAAAGGACTTTGTGTTTTGCACTGACCCGCTCATGACAAAGCCTGATATATTTTCACACTAGCTAATGACAGACACCTCAACCTTAAAGCAAAGCAATGATATTTAAGAATGTGATTTCCTCTCATTCATAATGATACTTTTTCTTTCCTATAGGTCAAGCTAAATATGGCTTGGTGAAATTCAAGCCATATGAACAAAAAAAATCTCAGGAAATCAAAATAAAGCCATTCAGAATATGGGATGTTGATTAAATGGAAAGGCCCAATCCTTAGACAAAATTAGCTGTGTACAAAACCCATCCTGCGCTCATTGTACTTGTGCCCTTAGACTATTGCTTTGCTTTCAGCACTAACAAAACAAATATAATTCATGTTGATGATAATCTTGCATCCCCCGGACACAAGAAGTCTATTGCTTCTCGCAGTTGCACACTGATGGCAGCATTACACTGAAGAAACAAAAACAATCTGACCAGGAAAGGTCTGACATGTTATGACTGCTGCCATTATATAGCTCAATCAGATACAGGGACTGATAAAAACACTACAAAAAAAAGCAAAAACATGTACAGATGACACATTGAAAGAGGGGGAAAATTATGTTATTTTTGTACAATTAGGCTGCTGTATTTACACTACCACAGACTCAATTGTGCAACAGAGCCAAAAGGTTGAATTGGGATTTGAGACAATTGGAAATGAGGTGACTCTGCAGAGGATGTGGACAAAGTTTCCTACATCCTGCACATTGCACTGTTGAAGCAGGCTCTCCTCCATCTGAGATGCAGGTCAGTCAGCGCATCTTATTTGTTTCATATAGGCTTTCTACAATGCCCAGTGTTGTCAGTCATGATATATTCCCTTGGTCTCCTGTCAGCACATATAAATCTCAACCATGCTGTCAAAACAGCAGGACTGCCTCTGCTGAGAGCATTTGTAAAGTGAGCAGTTGGGCTATTGCCTCCTCTGGAGCCTAACAGTGTCCTGCGATCTTGTGCTGCCTCTGGCCTCTCTCTGCCACACTAAGCTTTTTTACATCTGTCTTAAGGAATACACTGATCGCTCATCAGTCAGACAGTATTAATAGTGGACATTATACAGTACAAAAGAAACTGGCCTTTCCCCTCCCAGCGGTGTGCCTGATCCACAAGAACATTCAGAGTTCATGGAATATATGAAAGACATTTTCATCCTCAGTGGGCCTTTTTCACTGGACATTTTGACTTGTCATATTAGGAAACGCACATTTGTTACTTATAACAATTAGTTTGAAGTACTTTAGTTTTTGGTAATGTTGGAGACTTCAGCTGACAGAAGAGCATTTAAATGTGCTCAATTATTTTAATTTCTACTGCTGCAATACTTGGTTTTGTGTTGTAAAAAGGGGTTTGAATTCCAATGCCAATTATATATTGTGTATTTGAAAAAGAAAATTGCTCAAAAATCACTTATTATGTTATTACCAGTAACATAATTGTATTCCAATCTATCTATTTCTGGAAATTGATAAGAGTTTAGGATGTATATATATATATATATATATATATATATATGAGCATTATACTTCTGCCTGTCATTTATTGAAATCTCACACTATCTCACTGTTTCTGTTTATACCATCTAGATAGTTGATACCTATTTAGATTGTATATTGTATGTAGCCTATACTGTTTATTCTTTTGTGTGATGACTGAATAAAAATACTACTACTTGCAGTGCTCTGAACGTTCCTCCCCCTCACCTTTGCACCTACCGAGCCTTCGCACACATTGACTTTCATTGTCGACTTAAAATCACTACAGTGTATATAGCCACAAATAAACATAGATGCCAATTTACATAAAGCTGCTACCGTGTGCACAGGCACGTGAAGCTGCTCTATATGATGCTCTTGTGCAACTGCAATCGATGACCTATTTATTACATTACATTACATAAGACCGACCATGACCTGAGGATGTAAATTAGCAGACCGGCTGATTAATTTATCCTTTTTTTTTTTTTACATGCCATGCCTAGCAAAGGAATAGAATAAAATAGAATAGAGGTGGGATAAATGACCAATGCAGCTTTACTCTAAAATAGTCTCTTATATTGAGACACTGCAGCTAAAATCACAATATACCTCTTTGCCATTTGTCATTAATACACTGGCACCAAGCATAGCTGTCCTTTAAAAAATGTTTTAAAGCAAAGGTGTTATACTGTAGTAATCTGCTATTTATTGCTGTGTTTTATTAAACGTTTTTTATATGTGCACATACCCTGATTTATAAATGCAGACTTCATCCAAAACAGTCCATTTTCTGGCAGTTATGGCTGCTTTACATACAGGTGTGAGTAATGTTACTCATTTACATGTTTACATGAGTGTGTTAAAGCACTCAAACTGTATCAATCACTTTTTTTAATCACAAAAAAATCAGTTTTAGAAGGCAATCTATTATGCAGTGAAGCAATTTAGTGTAGCTTGATTTCTGCTTATTGAACAAAATGTTCCCATTCACAAGTGAAGGCTTGGCTCTCCTAATTTACATCTAATATGCTAAGTTATATAATAATAATAATAATAATAATAATAATAATAATAAAGGGTGGTATCGTCGCGTGGGCCATGAACATAATTTAATGGAAAACAATAGAGAAGAATATTGTGCGGACAGCTTGTTCATTGCAATAAAAAACAGATTCAAATTCAAGTTTATTCTACTCTGGTGATTGTAAACGAGGGGGCTGATTCTGTAAAACAATATTCAGGTTCTGTGATCTTATGCAATGAACCAACAAGGTCACAGCGACAAATAAAACATGTCTTAGGTGACTTTTTTAGGCACGGAAATGCTGCTGGTCAGTGCCAAAAACACATAAGCTCCCATTTAAGAAAACAGAATAAAGATATGACAAGCGGCTCCAGCCTTACTCACCTGCTGACTGAATGAGTCAATGCTCCGACCATGCATTCACCACAACAAATTGAAAATACCCTTTGACAGCTTCCTCAAATCGCCCCGTAACAACCGCTGTCCTCATTGGTCGAGTATCACCAAAGTCTTCTCTGATTGGTCGACACACTCCAAAACATCAAGAGGCGTCGCCACGTTACTTGCAGTATGGCGGCCCCCGTAAGCGGTGTGGGCAAACCCTCAGCTGAACGTTTACCGTTCAATACTACGAGTTTTCAGAAGAAAACAAGGAGCAAGTTAATATCCATACCTGGTACCAGACCCTCGGTTCAAAATGGACAACTCCTAGTGTCGACTGGTGTCACGTCACTCGACTATCTGCTCGGTCAGTCTGCTTTTGAGATGTAATGTTAGCGCTAGCTACACAGGCTAACTGTGTCTATCCCTCTAACGTTAGGGAGACACACTGATGTTACAGTGTAATTACAGAGGACATGCATGAGGGACACAGGATATGGAGTTTTGTCATTGTCAGGATTGCAGCACAGTACAAGCTGTTCTAAATGTGTGAAATATAATGTTAGCATTGTGGATATGCAGATTTCAGGCATAGTTTTTGGTAGCCATTCATGCTGTTATTTAGTTATTTGTCTTGTCTGTAAGTTAAGTGCATTTAAGCTGATGCAAGCAATGCACAAAGGACCAAAATAGCACAAAACACTTTGATTTCCCTGTTTAGTCTTAATGTATTTTCATGTAACAGCTGTCATAATAAAAACAATAATATATATGGGTGTCCTAAAAGAATTACCATGGTATGTTGTAGTATAAAGGCAGCCAAAAGATACCTAAGTGGTATGAATGACAGCTTCTTCATGCTGTAATGAGGTGAGACTGATGATTTATAACTTAAAATCAGACAAACGTGTGTATCATAAGTTGACACAGTTGTGGGTTTATGTCCTGTGCACAGGGATAGATAGACAGATAGATAGATAGATAGATAGATAGATAGATAGATAGATAGATATTTTATCCATCCCCTTGGAGAAATCCAGCAGCAGTTAACAATGCAGTGCAGACAACCAAGACAATTAACAGGTCAGTACTAAATAATAAAGGTCAATGGAAGTGTCATTAAAAAGTGATAAATATAAGACACCGTTAGACATCAAGACACTGTCCAGAGAGAGAGAAAGAAGGAAAGGGGGAAGAGGGGTCATGGGCTATTTCCCCCCCGACTGAGAGGTATTTGTGAACCCAGAGATTCTAATAACAAATATTAAATTGTATGTGCCCTTGTGTATTATAAGGACAAGGTTTTTTTTTTTGTATAACTCATATATTAGGATTTCTCACAAAAAAAGTAAAATGTGTCAATGAAAACATTTTATCTAATGTCAATTTTCTTGTTCTCTCAGCTTTCATCTGTTAAGACCACAGTAGCCTCAGATTACGAGCCATATACTCTCCTGCACTGGCATACAGGAGTAAGGTCTAGATGAACAAATTTACATTGCAGGCTTGATTAAAAAAATATTATTATTGATTAAAATTGATAAAGCTGTCAGCATTATCAAGAGCTGGTATGAGTAGTGCTTAGCTTACCAGTGGGTTAATGACACTCCTGCCATAACTAGTGTGAAACAAAACATGTGAGACATCTCATCATATATCCAGTTCTCAAAGAGGCAATTTTCACAGAAGACATAGAGACACAGTAGGAGAAGTACAGGTGTAAGAAACAACATTATTGATGGCTGAATTCTATTTAGCAGCTTCAGTTATAGGGTTTTGTTGCTGTGCTCATTGTCACACTGGCATGGCTTACTGAGATAGTTTAAAAGAATGGAGCCATTGTTACTGTATAACACCTGTGCTTTTCCAACTCTGACAAGTCAAAACGCCTGATTAATAAAAAAAGATGAATATACAACTGTAAAGAGCAGAAGGGAGAGTGAAGAAAGCAGCAGTTGCCAAAGAGAGACTCATTCAGAGTGGGATACTTTATATTATGTGACTGATAATATTAAAAAGTGATATTATTAATATTTTTTGTCTTCACAAACAGGTGGCGGGTTAGCAGTTGGAACAGTACTTCTTATAGGTGAGCCACTCACTTGACAAACTGATCACTGGTTTAAAGGTACCATTACATGGAATGATAACTTCCTCAATTTAATGTATTTCCTGATGAAAAAGGCTGTTTGGGCAGGACATGATGCTGCAATCCATTGTACTCTCATCTCCAACACCGTAAGGTCTAATGCAATTCATTCAAATCAGAATTCCAAGTTGGAAACTCTGAAGTAAAATACTAAAGTTTTACAACATAAACACACGTGATGTCACAGCTATATGGCACCTCACACTTTTTCATCTATTTAGAAATCAAACGTAATGCTTTTTTAAATGTTTATTCTTGATCTTGACAGAGATAATGTGAGAATGTTTCTAAAGCAAAACAAATGTACAAAAGTTATATTGGCTGAGGTTCACAATATTACGTTCAGGACCTGTTTACATAATGAGCTGTAGTACACAATTTGAATAAGCAAAGACGAGCAAGACACTTTCTAGCATTTCTATTTGTTAATGGTGCTGTGGTCACTGATGTAGGTCCTCTGTAGAAGCTTGTGAAGCTCAGAGACTTACATCAGTTCACTGCAGGAGTTGGGAATACTGACTCAGAAGTACTGACATCTGGGTTGCAATGGAATGCATCATAAGAAAGCGAGAAATCAATTGTAAGTTCAAACCTGTACACGATCAGTGATGGAGATAAAAGTGTTGTAATTGGAAAGAACAGCCTCAAGGACAGGATTGTTAAAAAATGTTTGATGACTTTTGTGTTACCCTCAGTAATGCAGCATGAGTTCCCTACTGAATATGGTCTTTCCAGAAAGTTCAAGTACACCTTTCATTGGATACCTAATAGCATAATATTATATTAGCAGATATTATATCCTCAGGTGAGTAATTATGCTGATAATTTGTTAAATTGTTAGAGGACACCGAAGTCTTGTCTTATAGCAAATTATAAATGAGAGTGATGTTTACCAAACATTACACGTCACACAAGTTACACAGCCTGAGTGTATGTGACTCCATGGTACACAACAACAGTTGACTCTTACTTAACTACATTTAGCCCTTTCGTCTTGAGGCTTCATGAGCAAGTTTGATGTATTTATCATAGTTCTTAAAGCAATGTTTTGATACCTGAAGCCATGTCATTTTTATTTGCTCTGACTGGAGCCATGGAAGAATAGCTGCATATAATGAACTACTGTTACAACAGAAGGTGCCCTGGTTGACCTCAATGCATTAGTATTCATATACAACATTAAATACTTAAAGCCAAGAAGATGCACATGAGCTAATCTTTTCTGTAGCATTATATCCTTTAGCTTCAAAGTTGTAGATATTAACGGCCCTGCAGTAACCCATCAGTGATATTATATATTCATGTACATCCAAATATCAAATGCATCCCAGAAAGTGAATTCAGTGGCACTTTTTAGCATTCCACAGCCATAATGATACTGTCCGTCTGTTCCCGGCTCTTTGTGGTTAGCATGTAACCATCTAGCAGAACGGCAAATAGACTAATGACCTGAAGGTCTCTAGTTAGAATCCCAGGTGTTCACACGTCCACTGTGAACCTTAATTGATATGCTCATCTGCAGATGTGTTATAGAAGTTTTCGGAAGTACATTCAAAGCAAGTGGCTTTTCTAGGCACATAAATGTCTTCCACTGTATTATTATTGTTATTATCATTCATCATAGGCTAGGCTATATGCACTGGTAGACAGTAAGGTTAAGGTATTCTTGTTTCCTCTTGAAGCTGTAATTTGTGTGTAGCAAAGGCCTATACCAACTGATGATATTGCTTTGCCCTTTAATTCACCCCCCCAATCGATGCAGGAGTCAGTGATTATACACTAATGCGTTCTTCCCTTCCATTTTGTGAATCAATGTACGGTTGGTTTCATCTGGTAATGAGAGACACAGTAAAGGTGAAATGCGTGTGTGAGCTCTCTTGTGTTTGTCTCCGAAAAAGCAATGTGTGTGTGTGTGTGTTTTGTGCACTCTGCTGTCTGTGTGTCTGTTTTGTTTGGTGGGTGGGTGTGACGGGGGGAGTTTGGAGTGTGTGTTTGTTTGTGTTTGTTTCAGGCAGTCATATCCTACAGTCTGCCCCTTTAGCAGTGATGGCCTGTTTGTGAGACACAGACATAAAATTATCAGACTGGTCGTTGTCTGCCTTTGAAGTGTCTTGAGCTGTCCATCCTGATTTGTCAACTAGAGGGGGATCAGCTCAGTATGGCTGCTGTCTGAAGATTTCTCATCTCTTGTGTTTTTGTAATAGAAGGAACAAAGCTTTCCAGCTCTTATTATGTTGACCATGTTTACTTTCATTCCATTAGTTTAAGTGAAATTGTTTCTCGTTTAATGTACCCATAATAACTACTATTAAATGTGGCCTAATTGTTTTATATGATAAAATATTTCAAAGCTCACGAGCTGGGTGCCTTTTTTCTACTAAAATTATAGCACTAAGACACCTATTTAGATATAATTGTTTTTGTCAATTCTTTGCTAAATGTTTGTGTATGTATGTATGTTGATCTTGGAAGGGATGGAAGATGGGACTGAAGAGGGCAATTTAGAATAGGAGATGTCACCTATAACTTTGTATGTATCCATATGAATGGAAAAATCAAAATAAAGTGTACAAAAAAATTATTTCGACCCTTACTTACACATATAAATGTAGGTTATATTATATTCAATGACAGTTAGTTTAATTCAGATTTGTATTATGAGGAAAACATTTTCTCAGCATAAAAACAATAAAAATACATTAAAGGTGCAGGGAAAAAAATAAAATGTTTGTGAAAGGAATAAAAAAACAATAAAAATGGGGATAATGATATGTTTACATGCTCATTGGATGGTTCCATTGGGCGAGTTGGGAAGTTCATAATGTCATAACGTGGAAACAAAAAACACTACAAAGAAGATATGTTATATATCTATATCTTTTTTTACACAGATCGTTTAAATAACACGTTGATTAGCCACTTGATATAAAAATATCATCTAGGTCACTCCAAGTGGATGGTTACAACCTTATTCAAAATTACAAATGATATGTGAGCAAAAAAATGTAATAGGTTCAGGGATTCCACAAGGAAACACTAAATAGGTCAGTCCACCTCAAACACACACTTGCTAACATTATGAACACAACCTACACATTGAGTTATTCCATGAAGGAGTTTGCTACTTGTATAAAACAGTTTAGTTTAAAAAAAATCTTTATCTAAAGATTCTAATCTACAATCTAATCTAATTCTAAAATATAAATAAGTTACTTACCAACCCAACATTTGGAGTTTCTTTAATTGAGGAGATATTCACATGAATTTTCCCAGCCTGAACTAATTTCTCCAATTATTCCTTCACCACATGAATGCAAGGTGAGATAATAAGTAGGACTTTTCATCTGTAACTTTTACATGTGAGATGTGAGCTCCAAAGAGGTCAAGTCATCTGTTTAATAACTGCTGTTTTTAATATGTCAAGGGTCAACAACAGTCTCAAGAATCACAACATCGTGTGCCAAATACCGCTAACTGAATTGATAAAGAGGGACAACGGTCACAAGTTGAAGCTTAACAATAGAGATATGTCAGGCATGTACAGTATAAGGGACTCAACAGATGCTGCTAATTGGCATTTAACGGTAACCTAATAAAACCCACCATTGTAGCATTATTTACAATGGCGTTTCAGTCATTTTGAAGCTTAGGTGCTTTTTCATTGTCTGTATTTTGTTTACCTGCCTTATGACCTAAATGGATTTCAGCTGCTCAGTAGAAATGATATAGACCAAAGATTCATACAAGGGGGAAACACCCTGACCTAGATATTTTGTCTCCTCCCCCTGCAGCTTTAGCAGATATGATTCAGGACTCTCGCACTTCCCTGTTTGAAGGCAAATGAAGTAGAGGCGTCTCCCCCTTTACCAATCCTTAGTCAGAATCTGCAGAAAAAGAAGAGGAAAAAAATCATCCCATGACTGTCCAGAGTGACGGATCTCCCTCAAAGATATGACCGTCCCCCACCCCCTGTTGCTCGTATACCCCGCCACCTCCCACCCCCTCCCTTACCCCCCGCCTCAACAGCCTAATGACTCCTGGAGGTTCCATTTGTAAGGCTCCCATAGAAACATAGCCACAATAGGCCCCATCTTGAGAGGGCCCATCTGGGAGTCTTTGTGGGGCCTGCTGAAAGCCACAAAGGCCTGCTGACCTAGAAACCCATCAATAAGAGAACAGGGAGCCCCACCGACAACAAATTGAAGAGCCATGGAATTTCCTGTGCCATCCTAAGTCCGTAGGTGAGGACATAGACCGAGAACGTGGGAGGGGGAATTCTCCGGATGTTTGAGGATGACACGTCAGGATGTCATTCCCAAGCTGTCAGCTGTATGCCCATTACCTTAAACTGTCACTGCTGCCTTTGTCCCTGCGCCCACTGTTTGTCATTGTTTGGAGAGGCCTATGAAATCTTTACAAAATGACGATTGTGACAGGAAGCAGCAACAGCATGCTGGGTAGAGTTATGTGCCCTGCTAGTGGGGGGAGTTTATGTTGATGATGCAGGCTTTTATTGTGGGTTTGGGGTGTGGAATGGCCGGGTGGCCTATTTGTGTACACAGAAAAATGCTACCTATGTATGTTAGATGTTAAGAATCACTTGCCTGTCAATTCAGTGCTGGAGGCATTCATACAAATGAGCCTGTATTGTCATCACTCCAAGCTGAGAATCGCTCTTTCCATTTGTGTTAAAAGTCTCTTGTATAACTTTTGACCTACCTTTAGGATAATAAATTCACCTGATGTGAATGACAGTAGAAACATGATAATGAAAGGATGCCATTGCCATTTTAATTCACACAAAAAGTAGAGAAATTCAAGTGAACCAGATGTCGGGAAGCATTTTGAGGACAGGCACTATCTTATCTTGTTTCTGCCTCCTCTTGTCAGTTGTCCTGGCAGCTGGGGTACCTTTGTGTTCAGGGGGGAGGTGTCAGGTGAATGCTTGAGACAGGTGTCTCCCTCTCACCTCTGCTGCTGGTTGGGGATATGATGGGGGGAAGTGGACAAGGATACTATGAAGACCTTAACAAGAGAGCTGAAGATGTCAGGTCTCACTGTCACACCTATGTTTCCGTGCCATGTCGATTGCCACTTCATCCGTTCCCTACCAAAGATAGCCTGAATCTGGTCCTTACGTCAATTACAGTTAGCAACTGTGATGTTGTCATAAACTTCTGTTGTCTGGATGGTTTGAATGCAACAAGAATCCAATGATGGGCTGGAGGTTGATATGTTTTTCATAGGGAAGAGGTTGTACCTATTCTATCACTAAATAATTTACTCATCCCTTGCAGATGGCATTGAGTGACAGTGTGTTGAGTTTTCCACTCCCACTCAAATTCTGATTGGTGTTGTCTTTTGTTTCTTTTTTTAGAGGAGGACCGATATGATAGCTACTCTCGTATGATCTTAAAATACTTCCTGGCAGAAGGAGTGGTGTGTCGACATGATCTTTTCGTGGCAGCGGCTCAAGATAACCCAGATGACATCTTACAGGTATGAGAAGAGGGGGCATCCATTCTCTAAGCTTTTTGGAAGGAAATTTGTTGTACTGCAAAGTATGATTTTTTTTTTTTTTTTTAGGCCACACGTCTTGACAAACCATCCACAAATAAGCAAACATGGCCTCAATATGTCTACTACTAACATCCTCCCTGTACAACTGTCAAAAATACATTAATGACAAACTTTTGTTTACCTTTTAGTCATCAGAAGATGTTGGAAATGTTCTGCCTACTTGTATAAGTATTTTTTGTCACAACATATCAGTCAGCTTCCGCTGTAAAGTATTCAGCTTGGTTCACGCTGATTAGACCATGATTAAGCAGGTATTATTGGCGCACAGCTTTCCCCAAGATGTGTCAGGGTCAACGGGGGTATCTGAGAGGTCGAGGGTGGCATGGTTGTGGCATTGTTGAAATGTTTCCCGATGCATCATTCTGTGAAGAGGACCGTAGCCCCAGAAGCTGACTGCCACCCAGCATACAGGAGGAGGGCCTCTCTCCCACTGATTGATAGTGGGAGGGGTCACAGCCTCACCCTCTCTTTACATATCAAAGGCTTATTAAGAGAGGGGGACTCCCAATGGGGATATATCACATCATTTAGTGTTTTCACAGCTACATTCACAGTATGCTAATCTTCAGATGCTATGGTTGTACTTTATGCATTATGTTAACATGCACACAAGAAACAAACTTATTGGACGAAATCATTTACAAGCAGGAAATTTGAGATCACGTTTACATGCACTTAGAACACCAAGTTTACTCGCATCAGCTAATCAGTCAGATTTAACACCCACCCTACCATGTTTTTTAACCAAGGAGCAAGATTTGTTACTGGTGGTTGCACAGTGAAGAACAGGATCTCTTTTGAGGAAGCTCACAGTTTTTTTTATTGTGCGCATCACATTGACTTTTACAAATAGTCTACTTTTCAGCTTTAGAATCTGACTGACTTATTTAAGGTCCAGTTTAAGTCAGGCATTCGATCTAAATATGTTTTATCCAAGGACAAGGATAATTTATCTCTCTTTACAGCTGGCACAGTGGTACTTTTCCTGTGTAAAGACACTGTCATACACGTGCTATTTTCACAGTTTTATCTGGGTTTTTTCAATTTCTTTAGCACAATTAAAGAAACCAAGTATACTGTTTGTTTACATTCAAGAAATCAGGATAAGGAGAATTAAAATACCTCTTGACCATCCACAATCAACAAATTTTAACATATTATTTTGTGCAGGAACTTCCGGCTCCCATCTTGGATGATGTTGCAATCCACAAACCAGTGGAGCAGCCCAGGTTGTCTTGTGAACCTCAGGACAGTTTGGATGCCATGAAGATTGCCTGGCGCTATCAGAATCTTCCAAAAGTACAGGTAATCCATTGATCACATGGCAGTTTATATCACCTATTATTATAATGATTGCAGCATATTGGCGGAATGGAATATTCAGTAGAATACAGGTAACTTCATAATTATGTTCTTTTTATTATGAAAGTCCAACATGTGTCTCTGTTAATGATTGTATGAGAAAGAACAGCAATGGCTCTCTGGTCTTAGTGGTTTGGCAATTGTCTCTACCACTAAATCCATCAGCTTCTAAACTCCTTTGTGGAGTGAATGAGGCCTCAGCCTCTCCTTTCAGAGCTGGACCAGATTACTCACACTTAGCTGGCAATAGGTAGGCTTTTCACTGGTCCCCAACTCACATATACACACATACACACACGCCTGCACCCCTGCTTAGCCTGGGAAACAAGAGTACTTTGCAGCCTGTGCATTGACATGTCTGCTCGCTCAACCCTATGACCCAGACCTGCGCCTCTGTCTTCCCCCAAATCCCTGCCTTTCCCCCTGCTAGGGTCGGCAGCCCTACACTCTTTCTTCCGCTTTGAGTAGAGGTGACCCTCCCCTTCTACTTCTCTGCAGTCTCCCCCCTTCAGTCTATAATCCATATCGCTATGTGGATTAACAGCACACAGTGTGTCCCTGGGGATCCTCTCCCTCTTTCTCTCTCCCTGGAAACTTCTTTATATCTGTGTCCTTTGCTCACCTCTCCCCCTTCCCCTGTAAAATCGTCTTTACAAACCACTAGTAAGCCCCACTAGAGGATTTGCATCCCAAATTCACCCCCAGAGTCAACGCTTACTTTCCCCTTACACACACCTCTCCTGGCATAGCCCACTGTGTCGCTCTCCCGATGAAGACATCAGATCAAAGGTGAGGCCGTCAGGGCGGGGATGGAACGCTAAGCGGGTTGCCTAGCTCACAAAGAGAAGATGAGCCCCTGACCCCCCTGCCCTGCTGACCCCCTCGTCCCGCCAGGAGAGGGACACACCGGGGGCCCTAATCCAGATTAGGAGTAGATTAAGGGCCCCTCTAACAATGGAATCCCTGGTTTCACTGAGAGAGAAGAGCTAAAACTCTCTCTTTCAGCTGCAGGAAAACATCCGCCTTCCCCTGCGTCCCTGACACGTTTGCTTTCACAGCCAGAAGTGGACATTTATGTGAAGAAATGATTAAGAGCGTGGTCGTAGTGGTTATTTAACTTCTCTGCTGTAGGAATGTTGAGGAATGACCCATAAACAATGCAATTGCATTACCATAGTATTGTGAAGCACACTCAGTTAACATATTAGAAAGACAAATAAGATTAATTTGCTTTGTGAATTGTTTTATTGTTAGCTGAAATGAGTTAAGTGCACATCATTTGTCATGAGAAGTTTAAAGCAAGCAGTATTGTCAGACAGATTGAAAATACATTTAAAGGCTCATTTATTAAAGGGCTTTAGTGTTCATATGCTTTAACATGAGTTTGACTTGTTCACCTGCTCAGAGTGCACTGGCCTCTTCATCCCGGTTCGGGCACTACTATGACGTCTCCAAGACCATGGAGCCAGAGATTCGCCAGGCAGCCAAGTGCCACCGCTTCTACCTTCCAGAACATCTCACCCAGTCATCACCCACACACAGGTAAAACGACAAGACATCATCCACAGAATGCATGGAAACCAATGAGACACCATCTGCAGAACACAGGCACACAAACATGACATCATCCACGAAATAGAGTTACACAAATAAGACATCTTCAACAGGACACAGGGAAGTAAACATGGCATCGTTTGCAGAATCCAGGTAAAACAACAATGCAGAGAGGCCAACACGTTTTAAAGAGAGCATACTGTATAACCCCTGCAACCAGAGGGACTGCAAATTTCATTATCGCTTCTGCGTATTCGATCCTTTATTGATTCCCATATTGATTCTGATCAATTTTCTGTGTGGAAAATCGTAGGCTTAAACAGGTTTTCAGCATCGATGTAACTGCTTCATTATCCCCGAGTCTGAACTGCAACAGTCAGTCTGTCATCGTCTAAAATGGATGTAATGGGAGAATATTTGTACAGCATTCATTTTCATTTAGATTTTCTTTGTCAAAGCTGCTAAGCCAGCCTGTGTGGCACAAATTTTGTAATCAAAGGATATTTACCTTTGATAACGGGTGTGATGCTTATTAAACAGTGACACATGTGCATAGAGTTGCAAATACATAGCCTTCCTGAAATGTAAGCCCATGGTGGATAAAAAGATATTTCAACATATTGCTGAGTTATCATTTTACAGCAATTTCAAGCAGCACTCTTGGCAACTTTCTTAATGAAATGAAGCCAAGCTATGGAGCCTTTGTTCCTCTCTGCCATGACGCCTTCTTTATGCAAGTTTCCAGTAGACACATGAGTTTGATGTCATTGTTTTACACTGTACAACTGTCACAAAAATATTCTGGCATTGGTAAAAGGAATTGATAAGCTCGGAGGCATATGATTTCGATGGATCAGACAATTTGAAACTTGTTCTCAACTGGAACTGGTTCTCAATTGCCATCCATGCACTAGCATGTGCATGAGAAAAAAAAATCAACTTAGCTCTCTTAGCTCATTACTGTGTGCAGCCCTTTGAGATACTCATTTATGAGAATTTAATAAACTGTACAGCTGCAACTTAAGATTGTTTTCATTATCAATTAATATTTTTGACTTTAAAATGGCAGATATGGTGAAAAATTACTTACCATACTTAATTTAAGTTTTATGTAATACAGAATAAACAGGAGGTACTTTCTTTTCAGAAGCAGGAATCAGTTAATGTGTGACATTTCTACTTGAAAAATTACATGACATTACTCAAAAGTTATTAAAAATTGCAATAGTTAATTGTTAATTTTTTAAAGATCAGCTAATTGATCAAGCAATAGTTTCCGCTCTAACACAGTACAGTGTAATTTCTTAGTTTTGTATAAATAGTTAATGAGAATAATTAAAGTGCTTAAAAATCAGAAAACTTTATTTATCATTACAGCTGAACTCTTAGCATTGATGGTTTTTTTTTAATCATACTTAAATAAAATGTTAAAAATTAATTTTAAAAGCTCTGTATTCTTACCCGTAAGCCAGCTGTTATAAAACAGTTAAAACCAGCTTGGTTCATGCTTTACACAGAGTAGTTTGCCTTTGGCCTAAGACATTCAGCCTCTTGGAAAGGTTGTGTATGTCTATTCAAATAAGGGTCTTGTTTGCTCAGCGTCTGTTTGATTTCTCCTACGTTGAGTGTATTTAGGGTTCAGAGGTCATGCAGGCTCTTTACCAAGAGAGTGCTGTTGAACACACAAGGGCACACGAAGGCACACTCACACACACTGGGTAAATACAGCAATCTGGAGCACAGAGGATGTAGAAGAGGCTTTATAGAATCCCCCTTCCTTTATTTCAGCAAACAGAGACTGTTTAACAGAGCGCCCATGCAAACACATTAAATGTTGCAGATATTCAGTTAAAAGTTTTTCACTAGTGTAGACCATGAATTCACTGTTTTACACAATATCAGGTCAGAACTTAATAATGCTGATTAATAGGCAACAAATAATAATCTCCATTGATGCTGGCAGTGTTGTATGGCAGTGCAGTGTGTACGAGTGGCATGGTGGTACTGTTGTGCCGTTGTGGCGTCTGAGCGGGTTATAAATCTTACAGACATTTTGACAGCAGGAAACTACACCTGCACCGCACCATTGTGCCTCCAGCCCCGCCCCAAAACTGACACGCATACACACACGCGCACATACACACACTCAGCATATTACACACGCACATGCGCCACACAAACTCCTAAGCAGGCTACTCCCCCTTGCACGTGTCCACAGCCCCATGTTGATACCCTAGCTGTTAAATTGCTCCGTTTCACTTGAAGGCATAATTGGCACAAATTGCTCTCTAGGTGATACAGATCCTGTTGTTTAAGACCAAGCATCCCCCTTCTCTCCTCCTTTCTTTCCTCAGTGAAAGAGGAACGCCAAGATAAAGAAGCTTCCCTGTGTATGATCCTAATTAGCCGACGCACTAGCCCCTGTAGCTAAGCACCTAGACCTTTTTGGTACCTGAATGAGGGGTGCTCAGTAGGGGTGGCTAAAACACAATGCCGTCCCACACAATGGCTGCCAACCAGAGGCAACCTCCTGCTCAACTGCATGTCAAACCATCCCAGCCCCCTACCTCAGAGCAGGGGCATGGGCAGAGAGGCTAAGGAGGGTAGGTGTCCCTCTTTCACCAAACCAGCTCTATCATTAGCCCCAGCAGGGTCAGGAGGCACCATTGTTGGGCTGAATAACTGAAATAGAGTACATGGATGTACTTGGCGCTAGTGTAATCAACACGAGTGTGTATTACTGTTCTTTATGCAGGGCTATTGGCGTGTGACCAATCTATGTGTATCAGCTTTTGTAGCCTGCAGGTCAAATTGACAACTGACATAGCAGCCCACTGTGACTCACGACAGAGTGGTCATTACAATGGTGGGGCGTTCTTAAGTTGAGGGACCTGTGTAAAAAGATGGGGTTAACATTCCTATTGGCCATCCTATGAGCACATGATGGACTCAGCAGTAATCCATCCCTTGACTGTTGCTAAATGTAGCTCTGATGGTGCTGTAGGCCCTTTGTCAGTAGTGCACATCTTACCCCTGATTACACACCAAAATGCTGTTCCCTGTTAATTTCCGATATCAGCCCATTAATCCCCCCCCCCCCCCCCTTCTCACTTATTGTCTTTGTTGTGTGTATGTTTGTGCATATGCACGTCTCATCTGTCTGTTTGTCTGTCCGTCTCGGCACAATCAGATCCTCGGGGAGCTGACAGAGAACCAGTCATGTTGTAATTTAATCAACCAAATAAATTAATTGGATCTCTTGATATGGATCATCTGTCTGCTTCAGTGGCTCCAGAAAAGCACAGTCAGGAGGAACATGCTGCAGTCATAGAGGATTAAGCTACTGCGGTGAAAGGCTTGGCCCAGTTTTATCAAAATGGTTTCAATTACAGTTAACATGTCCTAAGTAAGCCTTTTGTGTCCTCTCTCTGGTTGTCTCCTCCACTGTGTCCACTCTCTCCACTGTCCTGTGCTTTTCAGTACCATGCTTGAGTCCTACTCTGCGTTGCTGAAGTCACTTCAAGAGGTCATACACAGGGAGGGCTTCGATGTAGCAGCCCCCATGGTAAGAACCAGAAGTGGATGACTGTTTTGCATTTGTTTCTTTCAACCTCTATTCAGAGCGGGTTTGT
Source organism: Centropristis striata (assembly GCF_030273125.1). Classification (NCBI taxonomy): domain Eukaryota; kingdom Metazoa; phylum Chordata; class Actinopteri; order Perciformes; family Serranidae; genus Centropristis; species Centropristis striata. Next base: position 11,073,789 of record NC_081518.1, read on the forward strand.
CACATTTTTTCTGCAACTACAACCTTTTGAAATGTGTATCTCCAATTATTGTCAAACCATTTTAAGCAAACCAACACAAAACCACACACTTTCCTCCAACGGGAAATACATTGCTCCTGTGGCGGGTTTCCTATTTTGTTGCATTACAACAAACTTTTCTGATCTGTTGCCACTTGCTTGTTGGTGTTGTAGACTCTGGGGCCTTTAAGAACAGGCTTTCATAAACTGAGATCATGTGACCTACCTGCGTACTTTGTTTAATTAGTTATGTGACTTCTGAAGCCAAATGGTAGCCACATAACTTTTTAGGGGCCTCATACAAAGGGGATGAATACATATGAATGAACCACCAAGACCAATTGCTGGTTCAGCCCATTCAACCAGTTGAGTTAGAGTGAAGCGTAAAATGGCTTCAGTTTTGTTTCTTGATTTGACACTACATTAGTAACAAAAGCACCTATCAGTCCTGTTTGATCATACATTCCCAAAATCAAATCCACAATTTATAAAACCAGGCCCCTAGTGCTTGTGGATTTATTTTTGTTTTGTTTTGGCCCCCAATTGACAAAATTGCGGAACATTGCGGAAATGCAGTAGGCAAGCAGTAAGCTGTTGCTTGCAGTGATGCAAGACAAAATTCCAGACAACATTTTTTCTTTTCATTCACTAAATGTCATTAAAGGTGAATTCTTTGAGTTGCAGGTGCTCATTTTGTGTTGCAAATGTCCGTTGTAGCCCCATTAAGTACGATGAGCCCATTCAAACTATTGTGCATTTAAATTGTTATCTGAGATGAGATATGCTTCAGAGAGCATAGAAGCAAAGAGAGAAACCAGATCTGCATCTGTGACCCCAGAGCTCTTCTGTCACATTCCAACCACCACTTCTCTCGAGTCTGTTTACCTCTCTGTCACCTGCTCAGTTTGGCCTCACCTGTGTATCCCAGCTGTGTGTGTCTTACCTTTGACATACATCTTTTTAATAATCATCAGTTCTCTACAGAATGCCAGAAACATCCATGGCCGCGTCTGTTTCCCACAGGACCTAGTGTAATCCTTTTAACACTGTGATGTGCCTGTATGTACTGTATGTATATATACTGTGTGTGCGAGTGCGTGTCTGTGTGTGTGTGTGTGTGTGCGTGCGAGTACGTGTCTGTGTATGTGTGTGCACGCCTCCTGCACCTTATTCACCTACTTTCAGTGACCCCTCTGCTCGTCACCTGGAGCCACCTCTCCCCTGTCACTCACACACAGGAGTTACCTCCAGTACCCCCCACCCTCTCTCCCAAGCGCTGTCACTCACACGCCAGATTAACTGCTGACATCATTAAAGCACTGTGGCCGCCTGACATGCTGTTGGCACAGTCCAGGAATGCAGACCAGCACGGAGCGACATGGGCACTGGCACAAAAATGCCCAGTATGGGTGATAGTCACTGTGTGTGCGTTTTATATGTTTATTTGTAAATCTGTCATCATGGCTGGTAACAAGATGCAGCTATCATATAAACTGTGTTATATAAATAACAGATTGAAACACGGATTCATCCCCCGGAGCATATTTTTGGGAGTGGGACAGGGGTGGCAGCAGGACTGTGAGTCTCCGAGAGATTGGCTAGTGATTAGGTTGAGGTCCCAGGCTGGCTGTAGTCTATATGGCTGGCCTCTGGTCCTTGGCTGGACTCGATTGGCACTGTTCCCTGATTTTTCTATAGGCTAAACTATAGGAGTTAAGTTTGGCCTCTCCTCTTGATGCCACAGCAACAGTCGTGTTACCACAGTTCCCCCCTGCTGGGCTGCAGACATAGAAATTGAAATCTAATTCTATGGCCCCCAAGACCTGCGTAGGCAAAGCCTGTTAAACAAAGAAAGGGCATATCTAATAATGACAAAGGCGTGCACACACACAGCACTAATACTCAAGTAAGTTATAGAGATGTAGCACTGATGTTGGATGGTGTAGAAGAGGATGAATGTAAAGTCTGGTGTGAGAGTACTCCTCGAGGAAACTGTGAGCCAACAGTGAAAAACTCCCAGAAACAATGGGGTTTATTTTTCTAAGATGCCTGCGATTTAGATCCAGATCCAAACGAAGCTTAGGTCATACTGTTGTGAGAGGAAGCAATGGGGAGTGGGGTAGAGGAGTTTTTGGGAGGGTTGAGATAATGAAGGGGGAGGGATAAAAGAGAGGAGAGGTTGGGGAGGGGGGAAAAAAAGGAAAAAGTGAGCAGATTTTAGGCCAGAGCTTTGTTAATCACTCTTGGCTCTCACCTCAGTAATCAGGAGCCATCCTGAAGAAACCCCAAATAAAAGGCAATTGTAGCAAAGGTTAAAAACCTCTCACAGTTTGGACAGGCTCCTCCATTCTCTCAGTTTCAGTGATATATATCCCACCACTGTTTGCCCACTTTTTCTCCGTCTTTCGTGAGAGTGGGTTACTGTTGATCTCTTGTGGTGGTGGTGGTGGTGGGGGGGTTTCAAGGGAAGGCACTCCACCCTTACCCAGGCCCCCTTGGCTGCAGAGCATCGCTGTTGTGCCAAGAATGTGCTGGGGTTTCTGGGTGGCGGCCATATTGGAAGCCTGTCTGACAGGTCCATTGTGCGTGTGTCAGATGGCCTCTGTGATTGGGCAGTTGTGTCCAGTCACGTTTGGGCACTGTGTTCCGATCGTCTGTGCTGTTAGCAGACTGTCCAGTCGCTCTCTCCCAGAGTTTGGGAATACTACTCAAAACAGCACCTTTCCAAAATAATCTAAAAGCAGCAGTCTGTTAATCGTCAGATGCACTTTGGGAGAAGTTGAAATCAAATAAAACTGTAAACTACTGTTAGTGTGTGTGAGCACATTTGCATGATTTTTAACACATCCCCTCCTTGTTGCTTGTTCTTTCTTATAGTCAAAGTCGCGTAACATCCTGCGCATTGGCCTTCACTCTCTTGGCTCGGCCCTGTGGGGTGATGACCTGTGTTGCCATGACAACCCTAGAAATAGCCACGCCCTCACCACCTTTCTCTACGGACTGCGTGCTTTGCTGAGGTCATCGCTGTCAGTTGCAGTACTTACTGTGCCTTCTCATCTCATACAGGTAAGACTATTTTTGACACAAGAACAACTCGGCACAGTTCATGAGCCTCAGCACGCACTTAGAATACAACTTATCTGATAAGCAATTACTTGCTGAGCCGTTATAGCCACATAGCTAGTTTCAGTTAGTTGAGTTGAGTTTGCATTGGTTTCTGGGATTTGTGGTACTGCAAGAATACCATTATATGCAAGGTAAGTTATAACTGCAGTGGGCTCTGCTTAGGTCTCTTATTCACCTCTTTGTCTTTCCTTCTCTGTTGTGCACTAAAGCACTTATTTTTGTGTGTGGGTTGATGTTTGGCCTGTGCGCTTTTTCTTTGTCTTTTCCATTAAAGGGGAACAAAGTTTGAAGTCTTTTGTAGTGGGGCCTCCTCTTGACACTGCAGTCCAGTGTCACCCTGGTATGACTCAGGCCTGCACAGGGCCTCTTCCTCCCGCATTGCTCCCCCAACAGACCCAGTCGAGTGCACACTTCATTCAAAGGCCTCTAAATCTATGTTTGTTTGTTTGGGCTTTTAATTACTTGAAGCTGTTCACAATGAGAATCAGTGCCTGTGTATGCATTTTACTCTCTTACAAATATCCCTCCGTGTGTGTGTGTGTGTGTGTGTGTTTGGGGGGGTATGAGTCCGCGTGCGTGCGTCTGTGTACAGTCTGGCCTCTCAGTGTGAAGGTGGAGTCATCTGCTGAGGCATATGGCAAACCACAGCCCTCCCCCAGACAGTCGACCATAGAAGCACACTCACCAGAGAAGCCATCTGAGACTTTCTACTAAAATGTTTTATCTCGCCTACACTTAAAACGCCCTACTTCCTTATAGTCCTCCTTCACAGCATGTAAGCTGCATTGTCTCTGATCCCTTATATAAAGATATAGGTTGATGCTTAACTTTCAGAACAGCTGTGTTGTCACAACATGCTCTGGCTCCAAGCCTATATGCTCAGTGCACAGCGGCTTTGGCCTAGTCAAAAAAGGTAGAGTGGCTAACTAGCAGATGTCAGCTGTGGTGGGAGCGGTCCCCCTGTCCCTCTCTGGCCTGGCCTCCAAACCCTTAATCTGTCCCCTCCTTCTTCTCCACCCTGGGGAGTAAAGTGAATGAGCGGGGGAAGAAGAGGAGAGGGGGAGATTTTGGACTGAATCAGGTGTTTGGTGACTAAGCCAACATAGAGGTAATGAGAGGCTGTTAAGATGGGCATCTATGAAATGACCTTATCATTAGTTAAATCACACTTGGTTTGTCAAAAAAAAAGAAAAAAAATTCTAATTGATCAGCTGAGGTCACCAAGGTGTGCAGGCTGCTCATTTTAAGTTAATAACAACAGTGCGCCTGGTGTTTTAAGAGTTGACTGGTAGCAGAGCTTCTTTCTGCCAGTGTCTTTGCTTAAATAATTAGCTTAGTTAACAAAGTGTGGCCTTTGGAAGACTGTCTAGACTAGTAGCAGTGGGCTAGCTGGCCGAGACCATGCTGGACTTCCTATCCATTATTGAGCAGCTTGGGAAGTTGAGCAACTCGCTGAAAGCCTCCTCACAGCAGCCCAGCGCCACAGTCCATCTGAAACATTAATTAGGCTTGTCCTAGTCGGGCCTCCTCCATCATACTATCTCCTGCTACCATACCCACTCTCACGTAAACACACACAAACACAAAATACACAGTCTTCCTTCAAATTGATCTAAATACACCTCACCTGCTGCTCTGGCAAAGTGGTGTTCTAACCTATGCAAATATTTAGACTCTGGGTTTGGACTGGTCAGTTACAGTCATTTAGTACTCTAGTGGGGCTAAAAAAAACAACCTTATTTTTCAGTCCTCAACAGAAATGCATCATCAATATTCAATTTTGTTTTTACCTTAATAATGATGAGTTAATGTATCTATTTATAGCTATATAACTGCTGAAATTATTTAGTTGTTTAATTATTTGTTTAATTATTTATTAGTTAGTTATTAAAATTAGTTAGTTGGTTATTATTTAATTATTTAGTTTATAAAATAACAAAAAGATGGCCCCGGATAAGCAGAGGAAAATGGATGGACGGATGGAATAACAAAAAGTTATTAAAAACAGACATTACATTTTCCCAGAGCCAAAAGCAACGGCCGACAGTTCAAAACATTAAGATATGTCAGCACATCTTTGGCATTTTTCCTTAGACTACTGAAATTAGCAATATGTCATTAAATATATATTTCCAGAATATTCCAAAAATAACAACCTTGAACAGCATTTTATTAGATATCATTAAAATTCCTGAAACTGACCTGACCTTATTAGCTGATCAGTTAATGTTACTTAAACCCTTTTCCCACTGGACAGAAACACAACTAACATCTGTCTTTTGTGGGAAAGGTTACAATTAGTATTCATTCCCGGGACACTGCAGTATCATGGATATTTATCAGCTGTGATTTTCAGTGATTGAAACATGACAACTGGATTGCTTTCTACTGTTTACTCACTCTGTTTTCCAGCATGTTTGTGACTTTAGAACGTGACACACACCCAAAAAAATGTTTTGGAAATGTTTTTTTTTAATGTATGTTTACACGACAAACTCCTGCTTTCATTTTAAGCCTTGGAAGTGATGTGCATTTATTTTGTCTTATATATAGACTCTACTCTCCCAAGACATTACACAGACAGAGAAGCATCTGCCTCCCTCAGAGTGATGCATTGAATTTTGGGTAGACTCTGCACTCACCATGCTCACAAACAAACACAAGTAAAGAGAGTCGTACTGCAAAGCAAAACCAATTGAGCCAAAAAATGCTGAAATTGGGGTTCATCAGTAACTGGTTACATGAAGGGACTATGGTTTAGATACTGCAGGATGAATGAATGCTGAGCTCTCCCTGTGACCTGTCAGTCAGAGATGGTCAGTTGAGGCACAGGATGTTCAGAGGATTTACACCGATAGAATCTGAGCTAATTGAGCCAGCATACTTTTAATGCAGAAATTATGTGAGTCTTGTTTGAACCCCCTATCAATTATAAATAAGATTTTTTTTAAAGATGTACACCTCCTTCAACTCCAGGAGCTGTGGAGCATGTGCATGTCTTACTGATTTCGTTTTTCCCTTTTGCCACTGTACTGAGCAGCTCTGTGTGGACACTTTTGGATTCCTCTGACTATGAAACTTTTGAGTGTTTGCCAAGAAGCCTCATCTGTGTATTTAAGTAAGCACAGAATCATTATTATGGCCCAGACAAACTACCACAGACAAAGTTTTAGACCCTCTCTCTCACACAGACACTATTGGCCATACTGTACCATTAGTGTTCTGAATAATTTGTTGTAGCCAAACTCTTACACTGGCTTTAATTGCTGTATTTTGGGTGACCTCAGATACCCTGTAAGTGCTGGCGGTCCTGACTGGTGGGATATGCATACTTTAAAAGTAGGACAAAAATGAAAAGGAAGAAGAAAGAGTGGGGAAAAGACATGAAGGCATGAAAACTGCATTAGGCGGTGGCAGCCAACACAGAAAGAAGGATGTGAATGATTCAAGAGGCAGAGAGATTAATAATGCAGGACTCCCTCTTTCCCTCCATCCCAGTGTCCCTCTCTCTCCCCTCCTCTCCCTTTACTCTCTGCCTCCACCCTTTTGTATGTTTCGCCTTCCTTCTAGCTACTGTATTGGCCCCTGATGTGTCCTGTTTGTTGTGAAGTCACTGACCTAACCAGTAGGGGGAGCTCTCCCCATCAGGCCTCTGCTGCTTTCTCCCTCTTCCCCTCTGCCCTCCCCTGCTGTGTGCAGGTTTGAGAGTGTGCACCAACTGTGCAGCTTTCCCTAAAAAATGTTGTTTGATGAAGTAAAATAAATTCAGTGTGCTGCCTCTGACCTTTCCCATGCCACTTTTGTAAATGTATGCACGATGTAAGGTGTATGTCCATTTGCCGACCCCGACATCACCTGTGTCACCTCTATCAGGGCTCTTTCCCCTCTATACTTCATCACCCTCACCTAAGCCATGGGTAGAAATGACCTGGCCACGGGACATGATGACCTAATTTAATTGCAACACTGATGGCCCGTCAGGAGGCTTTTAATTACCTGCTCATGTTTCTCTCTCTGTCTCTGTCTCTGTCTCTCTCTCCCTCCCTCCCTCTCACTCACTCTCTCGACCCTACAGGACAGAGCTCTAATGGGCAGCATAACCAGGCTATGTGACAATGCCATAGCCCTGGAATCATTCAAAGGCTCTGAGAGAGAGACCAACCCACTCTACAAAGATTACCATGGTAAGAACACACACACTCGCTTATCTTTCTGTCTTTTTTTTCCATCAGATACACACATACACACAAGCAGTGCATTAAGGCTGGGGCTGGGCTGTGGATGGAGGCAGGGCAGCCCCCTTGCAGGCCAGGCTGTCAGTGCGTGTTAGTGTGCTGCTGCTCAATCAGACGTGCTCCTCAGTAGACAGGCCGGGGGGGATTCAGCTGCCACGCTGTACCCCCTCTCCCTCGCACCCTCACCCCCTCCATCCCTGCCTCCCCCCCTCCAGCAGAGCCTCTCTCCCTCTCTCCCTCTCGCCTCGCCCCCTCTCCATCCCCAGTCCCATACCCCTGAGGCTCTGGAGCAGAGCAGACCAACACTGGGGAATCGATATTCTCACCATCACTCTCTCTTCCTCTCTGCCTGTATCTCTCCATCCCTCGCTCAATGTCTCCATGGCCAGCATGCTCTGCTAATAAATGGAGGGCAAGGCTTTCAGTAGGGGAAGAGGACACCGGTAAGGGACGACTGGAGAGACGGAAACTAAAGAAGGGCGGGGGGGGGGGGGCAACATAGTTTGTCTACTCTCCCTCGGTCCTTACCATCACTTTTCCTTTACGGCTTTACCATTCCCTCTTTCTCCCGTTTGCTTCCCTCTTTTCTATCACACTCTTCGCGCATAAAGGTCAGTTTAAGCGAGAGCGGTATTTTTAGCCGTGCCTCTCGAACTCTCCGACTCACTCTTGCGCTTTTCCTCTCATCCCCCCTTCCTCCCCTCCTCGGGTTAGACAGCCCCGGTTGTGACAGATGAAGGGATGAGGAGTAAAAACATTCAATGGCAGATTTTGGTTTCATCTAACAGCATGTTTTATTTAGATAACACGTCCCACAGTGATCACATTCCTCTGCATTGTAAAGGCAGGTGGTATGTAAACCCACTCAACATAAGACCGTTGTAGTGCTTAATTTTTAAAATAATTTTGTAGAGCCAAAATGTTCTTTGGAATTTGCAATTAATATTATTTGAATTTCTTGTTCAAGAATATATTTGCCCTCTGTTTAACCAGCCAGAGAAATTCTGGTTGGGTTATGAAATACATTTATGTGCATGATTGTTTTGATGTGTGTTCATGAGTGCAAACGCATCTGGTACGAGTGTGAGAGTGCGTGCGGATGCGCGTGCATGCGTGTTTGCGGCAGCAGTTCAGGGCTGCTCAAAGCATGCTGGGAAGCCTGTCACTGCAAATCAGGCAAGGGGAAATCACCCAAGTGCACAGAGGAGAGAACCCACCATCCCCCACTTTCTCTGTCTGTCTCCCTTTCTCCATTACTCCCTCGATCTCTTCTTTTCTCTCTCACGCTCATTTATACCACCCCACTTTACAGTACTTTCCTACTTTTAAAATGAAATGAAAATATAACTTTGTGGGTGACAAGAAAAGACAAGCAAAAAGTAAAAACTACTCCAAAGCTTCCTTCTATCCTTTGCAGGAATCCCGAGCCTGTATGTTAGCTTTGTGTCCCTCGTTGCTCTAATGTGTCCTTTAATTGGCAAATTTTCTTAACAGTACACCCATCCTCCAGTCTGTAGAGAGAAAGAAGACAGCAGGATTGCTGCTATTGATGTTTATATAGACGTTGTTTTGGTTATAGATATCTAATAAGTTATTTTTTGGTAGTTTTGTTTCAAGTATTGCAGGTGAACAAATCATATTTAACTCTTTATTTACCTTCCACTATGTTCCTATTTTCTGTCAGTGGAGATTACCTACTGACCTTACTCACTACCTAACTGTGCACTGAATGTAGGTTGATTCACGTAATATGGAACCAAAGTTCTTAATTGCTAGTTCTACCTGTTTTTAGCTGTAGCTGTTCTACCTGTTTTTAGCCTAATTTTTAGCTGTGTACCATTTGCAACATGTGCTGAGTTTAGCACAACATGCAGATTCATGTGTGAGTCACACTATGAAAAGCACAACTTATACACCGGAGCTGGAAGGCCTATTCTGTGGGTTTACAGTCAGGTACAACAGAAACAGAGAGAGTTGAGTATAAGACAGTTGGTCGTTGTTGCTACAACATCGTAGGGTCTGTGAATGAAAACACAACCAACATACTAATGCACATTAAACAGCTTCACCCAAATCTGCCGATCACTGTGATGATAAATATTAAGTTGCTTTGAATGTTTAAATATAGCCATGGTGGAAGTAATTCAAACCAATGCAAAGGTTTTTTTGTCATTATTCTGTGTTAATTCAATAGCCTAGAGATCATATTTTGGTTCTATAGCCTGATGTGACCTGTTGCTTTTGGAAAATTGTTTGTTCAGGGTGCTACTGAAAAATTACCCTATTTTTAAAAATAAAAATTGTTTACCAAAGTTGCCAGTCGGTAAAATGCTGCCTCAGTCTTTGACACTTGGACTGCTGTCTATTCAAAAGAAATGAAAAGAATCGTATAAATCTTAGCAGTTGCCACATTTAAATAGAAATTGCCTGTTGTGTGTAAAACAACAAACAAATCTTTCATGTATGAAATCAGTTTGAGATCAGCTCATCAGCTTTGTAAGTTGCACTATTTTAAAAAGATGTTACACTTTAAAAACAAAGCACACAACTTCTGGCCAGTTTATCATAAACTGTGCACATTGTGGAATATCTTGCTTCCTCTTCTACTGTAGTTTTTATGCACTGCACCATCCAGTTTTAACCTGCTCTCACTTTCCTTCACAGGACTGTTACATGTACGCCAAGTACCTCACCTGAACTGTCTGGCGAGTAAACTCCCTGACCACAAGGACCTGGCCTTTAAGCTCAAGAGGAAACAGTTCACTATTGAGGTAAGTTGTCAAGGTTACTCAACATAGCCAGGATTACTTTATAAACAAAACATAGTGTTATGGGCTTTATTCTCTTGTTGTACTTGTCTCTCAGTCAGAATTTTTTTTTTCCTCTAATGTGCTTTTTTGTAACTGCCATGTAAACATTAACCTAAAACAAGAGCTGAATTTAGATAAATAATTACATTAAATTTGTTTCCATTAATAATGTTCATAGCAGTGCTAAAACTAAGTGTTGATGATAATGAGAAGTCTCTCGCATTAGTTCTGCCTGCCTGTGTTTACTATTGGGTGTCAACATCAAAGGTGAAGCTATTGATTATACACTGTTGCAGCAACACTTACTTCAGAGTAGTGTCAAGAGGCGACAGAGTGAGAAAAATGTCTGTCTATATTCATGAATATGCAATAAAAAATACTGGTGCCAGTTTAAGTTAAAGATATAGTTCACATTTTTGATATGCTAAAGCAGTATGAATTAATCACTAGTCAAGATTTTAATGCTTGGACATGTCCTCAGCCATCCGTGACAGACAAAAATGAAGCAACAGCAACAAGCATGGTTGCGTCAGAAACATTTTAGGCCACAATAGCTCTTGGGGAAGTAAGTTGCTATAGATGGTAGGTGCTGTGTACTTTGTCTGGCAGGTCGTTGATCATTCACTCCCTAGCCGACAACACCTAAGATCTGTTGAGAAAAAGGAGAAGTAGATCACAGCTTTACTCTATACTATTGCCTTTAAGCTCATTTGAATGGCAGTGTGATCAATGGTGGTTTTAGGTAGAATAAATGGATAGATGCAAGACGGGGAAATATTTTTTTTTTTTTTTTACAATATCACCTAAATCATATTCTGACTCGTCTGCAGTACAACCACAAGTCACTGCACAACTAAGTAAAATATGGCTATGTGATTGTCATACAAACACTGTATGTTTGAACTGAATTCGAGAGGGAGGAGCCCAGAGGAGGACAGGAGAAAGAGAAAGGGTATCCTCGGGCTGTGACGGTATATACATTTTCTCACTGCTGTGAAAAAGCAACGTATCTCCATAGTTTTACGGTTCTCTGCAAATGCTTCCAACGCCCCAACCGCTGTCGCCTTTGTAAAATAAGTCCATTATGATAAATCCAACGCAGAATCACTTTTTATTTATGTTCCCATGTTGAAAAGAGTCATTGCTGTTGTTAGCCATCCAGTAGCAATCAAATGAGGCTATGCGTTCAGTCTGTTGACCAATCCGAGTGCTCCTGACCACTCTGATTTTAAATACATTGCACACTGGAAAACGAAAAAGATCGGTCCTACAAAATAAATTGCAATGATGATGGTGACGACCTTGTCAGGTATTGTGGTGATGCAGGTATTGTCACAGATTATCCCCATGACTAATTGTATAAGTAACTCACTATTCACAGGATTAAACTGTTGAGCAGCACTTAGTCTTTCATTAGGGCCACGGGGCAAGCCCCGAGCACTATTGTTATACTGTGGATTTTTTCTTCTTCCTCTTCCGGACACAATTTCGTCCCCGGACAAATTAGCAACAGCCTCATTGGCTCCCATATTAAAAACGCAGGTAGATTTCTGTGGAAAAGCATATTTAACAGTTTTTCAGATCGCTCTTACAAAGCTATTTCTTCATTTTTCTTCACAAAAAACATATGTAGCTGTTCAGGAAGGACTCAGGACGCTCAAAGTGAAGTCGGATCAATGATAGGTATTATGGTTTTGCCAAAAATGCTTTCTGTTCGAGGCCAGAAATTCCAGTCTGTCCACCTCTGGCTGCTGTCACTGTGCCAGAAGATTCCACAGCTGTTAATTTCCGTTGATTGCTCTGCTCTGATTGGTCGACCGCAAAGCATTTGATCCTTTGATGTGATTACAGTTACAGATACACGCATACACGCACACACACATGCATGCGTAAGCGCACACACTCCTCCAGATACACATGCTACACACACACACACACACACACACACACACATTTTGAGGATGAAAGGGCATAGGTTGCTGTATAAATAAATACTTGAAAAGGAATGCTTGTTGTAGGTGTGCTCCTTGTATATAATATAGTATCATAACATTACTAGTATTAATTGTTTGTAATCTCTGAAGAATCTCATCATAGTGTACACACACCGGCAATAGCCCCCAGAATTTCCCCAAAGGAAATTTTCTAGTTAACAATATCGTCCTACAAGTATTAGAACAGTAATTTAATGAATAACAACAAGATAAACAAAATATTTTACTCAACAATTCAAAACTCAGTTGATGACAAAGGGGTCCATGAAAGTGCCATGAGGTTGCAGGTTTTTGTTCCGACCAAGCAAGAGCACACTTGATAAAACAAATCAACTGAGTGAAGACAGCTCAGATGATTGAATGAGTTGAAACAGGTGTATTCCTGCATGGTTGGAATGAAAACGTGCAGTGACACCGGCCCTTTTAATGAATCAGTTTGAACCTGGTATAGGGCATGTGCATGGCACAGGCTTGTATGGGCTTATCATTCCTTCATTCATTATGATTTATGATTTCTTATCCTCTTTCTCTTTCTCTTCCTGTCACAGACACATCCATTTTGCATGTGTCACATCATCACTCTCGCTCGGAGCAATCAATCTGTCACTGAACTACCACTCTAGAGACAAATTAAGGGGCCCTCCTCTTAGCTCAGGCTCATGATTGGTCCTCATTACATTATCATTACCTTATCACACCCTCTGGTCCTTGGCTCTTAGTGAGCCCTATTGTCTCAGCCAGGAGGTGAGGGGGAGGAGAGGAATGCCCCCCTACCCCCCAAACCTTTTCCGCATCCTACGGTCAACCCCTTCTCATTTTCTGCAAACCTTCACCATCCTTCTAACCCTTTCTCCTGTCTGCATTGGCCCGCTCCCCCTCCTTGCTCTGACCTCCTGAATAGGCCACTCCAATATAGATTTATATGGTTCGTAAAAGTCAAGGTGGTTATCCTCAATGGTCTTTTAATTAGGCCTCTGTATTGGGCAGGCCAGGGGGCAGCGGCCTAGAGCATCCCTGTAGCTCTGTGGGGCCTGCATACTGTGTTATATATCCCAGCAGCACATTGTAAAGACCAAGCTTTGTCTGCCTTCCTTGTTTAAGGGGCTTTATTGGAGTTTTCTGTTGAATGGTAACCATACCCTTGAATGGCCCTCATGCACATAGTATTAAAAGAGTGATATCCACAGAGGACTTTTTTAAAAGTCTAATATGGCTGTGATTGTTGACACAAGAGAGTACATATTATGAAATGTCAATCACAATCCTTGGCCATGACACATTTCTATGTGTCAGGGAATTTCCCAAAGAACATTGTATCTATCACCAGTCATGCATCAAATCAATCAAAACACGCATTGTAATACCCTATTACATTCTCGTGTTGGATTTATCTGGCACCGCAATTGGCTGTCATTAATTAGTACATCACCTTAGATGGAGATGTCACAAAGGTATGAGTGCATGTTGGCTCTGCATCCCTCATTGCAGAGATTGGTTTATATCAGTATATCAGTGTATAACTTTGCATGCAGGTCTACCTTTGTGCTCTGACTGTGTGGCTCATCATATACTTTGTTTGACCTGGTGGCCAACTGCCTCGGTGGGCCATTGATTGACACATGAGATGGTGATTGGATTCTAAGCCCAGTGTCTGATGTGTGACAGCTCACACCATCCCTGCTAATCACCTCATTTACTCAAGCTACAGGACTCCTCTGCCTGGGGCCACATAATACAGCATTCTCTTACCAAGTTTTTGTGCTTACAGTCGTTTTTCTTCCACACATCTATCACGGTGGTGATAAATCACTCCTCCTGCTGCTGTGCTCTTCTTTCAACTTTTGACTCCATATTTTAAATGCAGCGAATTCTGCCTCACTCTGTGCATCATCTATGTGGATTAAATTGTGACGTTGTGGTGGTGGTGAATGACATGTGATTGACAGCGCTGGCTTCTCACCGTTTGGGTCAGGCGGCTACATGTCACCCCAACTGTGAATGGAGTCATGCTGGTAACTAATTTCTTAACTGCTGTTTGACTCACACTTCTATCACCTAGTGCCTCAGGAATGAGAATGTATTTGTTTGTCAGCACACACAGGGAGTACAGGTTTAGTCAATAAAGACTTGCTTTTGTTTTCAGTTGTTTGTTATAATTCATTTTTCCTAATGTGATAGGTGTCAGGACATTAATTGCCAGCCCCACACTCCGCACCATCATTAGGGTTCTGTTGGTTCCGTGATAAGGTTACCTCGAGATCAGTTGACGGTTCCAAGAGTTCAAACTGCGGTTGATGAGTGGTTATTAGCCAGGACGCCTGAAGCCAGAATTAACCCATGGCCCTGTCTGAGCAGGTAGGAGAGTGTTAGGTGTTTAGACAAGATTAACACATACTCATAGACACAAACATTTCTTACTCCCACACGCAGAGATATTGACATTCATGCAACGGCACAAGCACATACTTATTGAGAGACGCATGCACACAGATCACACGCAATGTGTGTGAGAATTTTCCTTGCTCGCTCATATTAAGCCGACACAGGCTTCTGTCACTGCTTTCACAAGGCAAGATGCTTTGAGGATGAAGCTCTGAAGAATGCAGGTGGTACGCAATTACATTCTGCTTACCTTTGTGTGACCCTTTAAACTGACAGGCAATGTGCCTGTGGGGTACCGGGGTGCCAGAGGGAGGTCACAGGGTCAAATACAGTATAAGATGAGGATTTGTGTCAAATTAGTCTCGTCTTAGACAGGCTATTTGGAGGCGTCACTGACGAACTCTGTCACTTGGATGTCTGTGTGTATGTATTTGCTTCGAGGAAAATTTGGTAGTTTTGGAGAACTGTCAGTTTCATGTTGTTGTTTTTTTCATTTTATGTAGTTATTTCAAAGTAGCTGTTACAGACACCTAAAAAAAGTTATAGGAGAGAGGAGGATGATTTGCGATAATGGTATAGGCCAAATTCATCCCCAAGATATCACTGTGGCTAATGCAACATTGACTAATGTAAGCTGTTTAGAGTGATGTAAGTGTACAGTTATTGGTTCAGAGATATAAATGCATGTTCATAGGACAAATACGTCAAATTCAACACCTGCAGCTGCCGAACAGTGAGGTCAAGGCTTTACTGAGCACATATGTGACATGGGAAGCAAAAAGCCTGCTTACTTATGTCACTATGTTCATATCAGCGGTGTAAATGTAAACAGAAAGAACAAGCCCTTCAAGTTATGTAGTTCTCGGGTGGGCTCCCCAGTGGGCAGTTTCTCTCAGGGAGTCCCCAGAATTGCTTGGTCGGAAAAAGCCCCAAGTCAGAATTGCAACAGAGAAACTCAAATTCTCCAGAAATTTTTTAGCAACATTTTTTTTACCAGGCTAATCTTTAGCCAAAATACAGCACATGTCATGCATAATAGAACTCCGTTGGTAAATCAAATACAAACTGTGCACTTTCTGTGCAATCTGTGCAAAGATGAACACAATTATTGCCACAGAGAGTTGTAAAAACCTGTTTCAGAGAGCTGTAAATGGCTCTGTGGTGTTGTAGCAGATATCTGATAGGCCTTGAAACTTCAAATCTTTTATTTCCTGAATTTTATTTCATCATCTCACCAGTACCTGAAATAACACGCCCCCACAAGCGACAGGCTGCTTTTAGCCCGATCACCCACAAATTAGTGTCCAAAATAGCAAACAAACACAAATGCTTAATGTCAGCCAGAGTTAAAAGTAATTAAATGCTTATTTAGTTTATATAGTGATAGCATGACAATTCACTTTATCTTTCACTATCACTTGACCAAGTCTGCTCTCACACAAACTTTTGTTTTCTAATGACCATCCCACATGACATGAACTTGACATCAGCTGGCTGAGTATATTTTTAAGCTGAGTGCAAGCAAAGAGGGAGCAGAAAATGGGAATGAAGAGGATGATGGTGCTGAGTAGAAGAAGACTTAAGGATAAAAGGAAGCCGAACTGAAAGAGTCCGAGGGAGGTGTATAGAGTAGGTTAATGTTTCTTGGCATGTCCTCAAAACGTCTTTAAGACAACGCCTGTGTCTGCCCCCTGTTGAAGCCTGTGGGTGCCGAGGGAAGGGTGTTAATGGACCTATGTGAGGAACAGAGCGAAGGCTCGGAGAGGAGGGGGGAGGCATAAGCGGAGAGGAGCAGTTAAGTGATTCTCAGGTCAGGTCTAATTAAAATGAGGGCTTTTCCTCAGAGGCACCAAACCGTCTTATTGAGAGCGAAATAAAAAGGGAGGGAAAGAAAGAATTGTAGAATGCAGAATGAGTTAGACAGAGACCCGGTCCTCAGGGCTTGTTTGTGTATTTGCTTATATGTTTGTTTGTATTCCATGCCTGGTCGTATATCTGCTTCCCCATGTCTCAAATAATGCTTGGTACTAAAGATCAGAGAAAAGCCAATGTTGAAAAGAACTCATATGGAGAAAGAACTGAACTGGGTCATTTAATATTTACTTCCATTAGTAGATCACAATGACTATTCACAGACTGAAAGTAAAGCAAATACAAACAATAGGCCTACTGGATGTCTTGAACCTATTAGCAGCTTACAAACAATCCTTAGGTTCTTCATACATCTCATCTGTGATTCCTACGCCTGCCTTGGGAATCGCGATCAGATGGGAATGGACCTTTTGGAATAATATTCCAATTGAATAATTTATACTTCCTCCCTTGGTGCACACCAGCCTCTGTCGCATTTTGGAATGAGGTGTGCTTATGGTTTGTGCATGTGTGAGAAAGGGAGAGAGAGAGAACCCGGCGTAGGCCAGTCAGTGGCACGCGATCGGACCCCTCAGCCGAACAATATTCACAACATACATCAGATTTGCATCTATTATTTAACAGGGATTTTATCTATTCTGCAAATGTGCATGTGTGTTTGAAAAGGCCCAGTTTGTAAGGTCGCTATGCTGAGTCTTGGGTGTGTGGGGGGGTGCAAACATGTGCATGTTTTGGGGGTTTGTTTGTTTGGGTGTTGTGGTAAGTGCATGGACTTCTTAAATATTGATCTTTGGTAAATCTGTTGATTGAGAACACCAAACCCACTTCCCAAACAAAGAATGACCTCTTTTCTTGGCATAGATAATCTGATGTGAAGTCAAAGTATCCTGGGCATGGAGGGTGGGAGGCTTGCCCTGCCCAGGTCAAGGTTCAGAATAATTAAGGACACTGGCTATAACGATCTCCAATGAGTTCAAATGGGTATTTTTATAAAGGTCAAACGCCTAGAGAGAAATAGGAGCAGCAGTTTTGTTTGTAGTCTTGTCAAAGCACAGTTAGAGAATATCTGGGACTCTGCCAAATGTGCTGCCCTCTATACTATATCAACACAATGCCGAAACGTTTCTTGCAAACGAGGAGTATTAAAGGAAAACAAAACAGGGCATATGTGCTCCTCCTGCCAGACTGTGTAAGAGTGTGGTCTGCCTGAACTCGCCCTGGAAGTGAAGCTGTTTCATCAGTGAGCAGTGAACCTTTAACATGGTCCATGCACCACTCAGCCCCCATCAGACTAGACTGGCCACATTGGACTCAGACCTGATTAAAGTAGCCCTAGTTGTCTTCAGCTTCCATTAGAGACAGAAAGGGAAAGAGGCTGTAACTTGCATGCCACCCTACATCCATGGGGTCTTGTGGTACTATAGGGTATGTGTAAGTGTGTTCAGAAAGGGCTCGCTATTAGCATAATGGTAGTGACTGAGGAAGCATAGGCCCCTGGTGCTTATAAACTGGGTCTTCACTGTATCCTTGGCTTCTGAATCTTTTTGTTATCTTCTAATTTAGCCTTAGGTCCATGCACTTTTGCGCAAGTCTTAAAAACAATTTCTTTGTTTATTTGTTGAAGTGGTTAGTGTATTCACTGTAAATCCTGTGCAAAACCTCTTGTGTTTTTCCTCACAGTCGAGCATCATTCATTGTCTTCTTTTGATTTTAAACCTAATACTTGGTGTTGGTGTTAATAGAAACTGGTAAATGTGTGATGCAGCAAATAAAATGTCTATTAGGCATGTTAATTATTAACCGTTTAACTGACAATAAGAATTTTGACAAACAAATGCTATTTTAAAACCTTGCCTTTGTTGGAGTAGCTTATTGGAGGTATAGTGCTAACTGCACAAGTCCACAGCTGTCTGCGTACATGGAACCTATGTCCGAGCTTTAACTCTCCCGGACAGATGAATTGGGACTCAGTCGCCTGCTTGTGTTTTAAGGTTAATGCTCGGTTAAAGGGTCAGCTATCAGGCAGAGAGAAAAAAAATCCAACTCAACATCCCTAATATCTGTTGAGTGTTTCATTTAATAGACGTTTAAATAATTAGTCACTCTACATAGTAGACTACACAGAATATGACTTGTGCATTTTCAATCATGAATATGTTTTTTAAAAGCTACATGTTGGTATTTGAAGGTCCAAACATTCAGTGCTCAATAATCCAAACTTTCAGTGCTCTAAACAGTCTACTTTCCATAATTACACTGAAACACTGTTAACATCATTATTGAGAGTTGAATAAATAGTGGTTAAAGGCATAAGTTTTCCTGTTTGGGCTGGTGTAATTCCAAAGCATCCAAAGTGAAACAGTCCCCTCATTGCTGTTGGTCCACAGAGAAAGTTAAAATTGCCATCATGGGCACAAACGGCTCCATGGTCGGAGTGGTTCAAAGGTGGAATGTTGATCCGGAGCAGGAGCATCAAACTCAGGAAGGCTCTCTGCTTGGGTCCTAAAAATAACTTTCCCACACTCTCGCTGCTCAGTGTCCTGGGGGGGTCAGGAGGAGGAGTGTGTGTATGTTTTTCTCTGTGTGTCTGCTCAGTGTTTATGTATGCTGCTATAATGTGAACACGTTTCATAACACAAATGACGTGTCAAGTGGGATGCTATCCACACACATTTTGTGATTGTTTAACTAAATATTGATTATTTTTTTAAATCTTTAATAGTTTGGCAGAAAACAATTTGTGCATTTTATCGTCATTTGCTGAAAGAGTGGAATTGAATCGACACAAACATTTTTATACAGACCAGGTACTTTCATTGTTGTAAGGACCAATTTCAATTAAACTGCCATTTTCTGAAACCACATACTATTGACAAATGGTTTTATGTTGCAAATACTAGTCATCTGGTCAAAGGACTGCTCATAATTGTGATTCCCTGCACTGTAACAGATTGCTGTAAGAAAACAGCCAAATTGTGACAGTAACATATTGTTTTCTATTAAAAAGGTATTATACTGTAGAAAACAATGCATTCTGGGCAATATTTGTAGGTAGCTTGCCGTTTCCTATAAAATATAGGATGTATATATATGATATTTTCGAAGTCTCTTCTTGTTCACATTTTTAATGGCTGTATTTTACTTAACTAACCCATTCAGTATATGGTATATTAAGATTACTGAGGTTATTGTGAAGACAGCGCTTCATTCGTAGTAATTGGCTTTCAGACAGTAATATGCTCTATTTACAGAAAATGACTGTATTGTATACTGCAACATTATTGCAACTAGCTTAAGCACTATACTGTGTTTAAGTCTACTGTAAAAATCAATGAAATGCAGGATTTTACTCTAATTCAGTATGTGGGTTTTATCACAGTAACATACTGTAAAGTAGATAACAGTAGATGAGCTGTAAAATTAACAGTAGAATGCTGGCAACCCTGCTGTCAGTATTTTATTGTTAATTTACAAGACAATTGTTTACAGTGTGGCTGCAGCATAACATAAAGTACCAAATGTGAGATGACGGATTGAATTGGAGGTAGCAGAGAGTTGGCTCCTTAACAATACTGCTGTGTAAAAGTCGTCAGTCATGTGTCTGAAGGTTAACAATCAAATGTCAACATTTTTTAAAAGCTTGATGTTTCAGTGAGACTAAATGGTAAATGGGGTGCACTTATATAGCGCTTTTATCCAAAGCGCTTTACACTACACACTAAGCTCATTCACCAATTCGCACACACATTCATACAGGTGGCCGAGGCTACCAGGGCACACTGGTGCCACCTGCCACCATTGGGAATTAATTCACAATGGTGATGACTAATGTCTTCGGAGAGCCTGTTCATATGGGGAGTTGGTCCATCATTTCTAAACTCCTCACAACAGAATATGTTTGCTTACTTCATTCATTTATTTGCATCACAAAAATGTAGGCTTAGAGAAACCAATCCAGTTGGACACTTAGTCTTTTTTCTAAATGTTGTCTCTGTCAGCAATCCTTCAGTGAATCCCTGCTTGATGAAAACAAATCGGGTGTCCTGATCCTCTTTCTTTCTCTTTATCTCCAAGCACAGCATAAAGGCATTTGTTTCAGCTAATCACAGGAGCTACTTAACCCCTGCTACTGTGAATATGGTCGTATTTAAAAAGGATTCACCCAACAGTCAACACAGAGTTCTTTAAAGTGGTGTTGGCCATTGAGAGAAGTTGGCCGGCCGCTGAATGTAGCACTGCTCATGAATTTTATGAGGGCAAGTGTCCCTGTCCTTCAGAGTTCACAGGTGGCTATTGAAAGGCCTGGCCAGATGATGGAGGATAGTTAGAACACATATAGAGCCCTCAATAGACTTTAATTACACTCAGCAGATGAGTCAGAGGGCCATTCGAAGGACAAGCCTGCACTTCAAAAGGCAAGTTAGAGGGCAAGGTGACGGAACTTATGGAAAAGTTTGCGACCCCTTCCATGAATTAAGGTGCGTGTTGTAGTCGATGGTCTTGTGTTTATGTGGCAAAAATAGAACCATTTTCTTTGTGCTTTCGTCAATGTGTGTGTGTGTGTGTGTGTGTGTGTGTGTGTGTGTGTGCGCTACCTAACACACATATGTGAATGTGTGAAGGTGGGGGAGGCACTGGGGTGGGAGAATACTCCAGTGTGTGGCTTAACCAAACTTTCCTTTTGTCCCTAACAATGATGAGTGATGATGAGTGACAGGGGTGTTAGGAGTGGGATCTGGGGAACAGAATGCGCCTAAGCAGCGCTCACCCGAACTCACACAAAAGGCAGCAAAAGGTCAAATCTGAGGCAAGCTTCTTATCCACAAGCATATAATATTGCACCATTTCACAGGTCACATAATAAGCTAAAACATGTTGTTTCTATTGCTGTTCTCAGGCGGCCAGTATTATTATTTTTATGCAGTTTCACTACCACCCTGTAGATCAAATTCTGTCAGTTATTGACGATCAAAACTAGTTCTATTGGGAGTTCTATCACATTGAGCCCCTGAGATACCTCTTGCCTTTTCTTTGCCCTCATTTGAAACTTTAATAACAACAGGTTTGCTTTGAGATCTCTCTCTCTCTTTCTGTCTCTCTCTCTCTCATCCTTTTCTTAACCCATCCAAACGGCATATCAGTATATCCCCTCACTCTGGAGCAAGTAAGAAAACATGCACAGTTGTCCTTTTGTTACGCAAAATCCATACATTCTGCTTACACAGCCCAACTCTGCACACAGAAACCCCTCCCTTCACCCCACACACATTATGCCCCGCCGCAAGCTAGGGATGAGGAGGACTTGCGTGCAAGTGTTTCCCAGGAGGCAGTTGTAGACTGAGGGTTCTGAGGCCCGGGGATGGCTCTAGATGGCGGTTAGCGAGGAACCAGTATTTTTTTTTTTTTTTGCCTGCTCTCCTTCTACCCCTCCCCCTTTCTGAGCTCAGGCAGTGATCATAATGGGGGGTGACAGCTCACCTCTCCCTAGCGTGCCTACGGTCCTCGGAGCGTTAGACCCCCCCGCATAACCGCACCACCACCCCCCAAGTCCCGGAAGGCCACAAAGGTTACTCCATATGTTAGTCTGAGGATTCTTATGAATCTTTTTTTTTTTTTCTCCCTCAGACGAGTATATTTTCAGTCAAGTCTAGAAAGATTTGTATGAATCATATCAAATCAAGTTGATTTTTGCTTGATGCCCTCCTCATAAATATATCGGCCCAGTGTGGGCTCACTTTCATTGTTTTAGATTTTTGCTCCGTCATCCTCTTCCTCTTGTTCTTCTGTGTGAGTTGCGACTCAGTGGTGTGAAAAGATCCAGAGCCTGGAGTTTCACATCTATTAAAGGCTTCATGTTTGGAGAGGGAAGTGATCTGATGGCCTGATGTTGTACGCTCACTTACACAGACTGTTTGTATGGGGACGTCATGTACGCTTGCTTCATCACCCACCGTGAATGTGTGTGTGTGTGTGTGTATGCATGTGTGCGCCTGTGCTAAGCGTGCATTTAATCCTTACAGTGTATCCTTACATGCCTTTGCAGTTTTCTAACTTAAGTTTTAAGTAAAACAAACATTGCTGCATTACTTTATTTGACAGAAAGTAAAACATTTCAGCTAAATTGTTGAATTCAAAAAAGTTTGAAGACATTCAGTAGTTTGGTATGATGGGAATATTTTATGCCTCTCTTGCAGATTTCAAAGTTTTCACTTCTTGAGTGACTTAATTTACTCATATCAGAAGTAACCTGCTTACTTCAACAAGAGGGAAAAATCCCAATGAACGTCCCTCTCCAGATAAATCTCATAGGACATGAAAGCTAACAGCCTCCTTTGATGCGCATCCTTAAAAACACTCTGACATTCAGCAGTCATCGTTTGAGCTTTCTGCATCAACAGAAGTCTTGCAAGGAGACAGGAGATGTAATGCACAAAATTATAATTAAATCAGCACGCCGAATTTCGTGCACCCCTCAATAGATAAGACATCTTTGTGTTTGTGTGTCTTTGATTCCTTGAGTGTTAATGCTTGTGCAAGTCTCGGATAACTGGCTAGTGAAATTGTATAATGAGCAGTGTGTGTATGGAGAAAAGGGTTTGCGTGCTGAGATGGGCGAGGAATAGCGCACAAAAGCATGTGTAGTGGTGAATATTAGAGTAGGCAGAGTGTTAGCAAGGTCACTCTGTGTACAGAAAGAAGTGCTTTCCCATCTCAAACTCACTCCCTCTTTCTCTCTCCCTCTCACTCTGTTTCTTTTGTCGGACGCTCCCTCCCTCTACTCCTCTTCTTTTAATCATAGTGAGCTTTTTAAGAGTGTTGCTCTCTGTACATTCAGAGCCTTTTTTCCAACTTAACAGCCTTCACATTCACCCTTTTCACCTCATTTGCTACCAGACACAAAGTCAGCTTGGCATCTTATAAGCTGGTGCCTGTTTTAAGATGTTTTAATCAGGGTGAACATTCAAGCTAAACTCAATTGCTGAACCTCAATTGCCCCCACCCCTCCATCCCCCTCAAAAAAGATAGCCAAGCTCATTTGGATGTTCGGACAGAAGTGCTTCGACATGGCATCACTGCTGTGGGAATCAATCTGCAAGGATAGAATATGCAAGATAAGTGCCAAAGGGGGAGTGTGCAACTTCCCGGCATCCTTTCCAAAAAACCCTGCAGGCTAAAGTGGAATCCCAGCCACGCCCCACATATCACCCCATGCGATGTTTGGGAAAGCATCCGACACCTTCTCCGAACACGCAACATTTTCTTGGAGTCTTTTTTTAAAACACGAGTCTTCTATTTTTTCTCAATGCAGTGTATAAGTGCATCACCGCTTCTGGCCTTAATGGTAGCCTACATATCAGAGAGCAGGCACTGGTCTGGTGTAATCTGACTTGTCTTAATTACAGGCAGTATCCAATAATAGGCTGCTTCCATAGATATCAGCCATTAGAGCAGTGTCTCTGACGGGAGAGGCCTGATTGGCTACGAGGTGGGTGATAAAGAAGCCATGCCTCATTTACCTCCAATTTTTTGTTCACACATCCCTGTATTAAAGTCAAGCGTGAAGATGGCAAAGGACTGTGTTAAACTGATTTATGTGCTCTCCTGTGTGGTGGTAGCTAATCTGCTGCTCCTGATTGCATTGTCAGCAATCAGTGCTGCTCTACGACTAAATGATTTAACTGGATGGAAGTTGTTCCAGCAAAGTTTTTCATTAAATGCTCCCTTTTTCTGGACTCATTAAAATTGATATCAGAAGAAAGCTGTGACACACTGTATATTCTTTTTCCTGTTGTGAGCTTGTAAAAGGAGCCTGCCCAGGCTTTAGGCTTGCCTGTGTGGTTTCACATCCAAAACCTCAAACCAGCAGCTCTTGTCTGCTAATTGAACGAAACCACAACAAGTTTTCTCAGACGAACTTGAACAAGAAGTTAGTCTTTCAGCTGGCTTTTACCGTTCCCTCTCAACCGTCTGCACTTGTCTGCCTTTCTTCTCTCTCCACACGTATACACACGCCCTCTGACCGACACATTGTGTGCTTTCCTTGAGGCTGAGCTTGGATGCTGTGATTAACATTGATATAAATGATGACCAGAGGGATATTGATGATCCATTCCCAATCCTTCCATCTCGCCCATTCACTTTGCCTTTGTCAGCGCCAAAGCAGCATGTGATCCGATGACATGATATGTTTGAGTAATTCCACAGATGGCTTCACCATCCATTTCAAATGCCATAAAACAAAGTCAAACCATTAAAGATAATATACCCATTATTAGTATGGAAATTAGAAATGGAATGCCATAGAGAACTGAAAGCTTGTCACTTGAGTGACAGTTAAAGACACTCCTGGTTCAGTGCACTGTATTTAAGATATGTTTGATGTTTTTCAAACTCCATATTTGGCATATTATCCTCGGGTGGCAGCTCACACCTTGTTGGTATTTAAGACAGATTTCAGCGGATATTACCGGATTGTGGTGGCGGTTGCATTTAAGGGTGCAGCTCCCTCATAACAGGGAGGTGTCGTCTGCTGACAGATCACTGTCTGGATGAGAGAGCACAGCAGCATCCCACCTCATTACCGTAGCAACACACTAACCGAGGGACCGACACACTGCTCGCTGTGATTAAGATGTAAATTTCCTCTAATTGGAATGTAAATTCATACATTTATATGAAGACGTCAGCTGTCAGATTGCAATATTGTGTCCTTTTTTCTCCCACTCCCCTGTTCCCCAGGCAGGGACTAGGTGCCTGTAATCTGTATCATACTCCCGCAGCCCATCCTGGGATTTGCCGTTTGTTTAATGTCGGGCCCATTGTCCTGCATCCAGCCCGGCATTGTAATGCTTCCCATTCATGTTTCTGTGTTTTGTTGCAGTATGATTTGCTCTCGCTACCTGTGTTTGTTCCTCCATGCATGGATGAGCCGCCAGGGCTTTGGGGACGGGGAGGGACTTTGAGACGGGGCTGGGGTCATTGGGTGGCCGTATTTTGTGTGTGCATCGATTACTTCTGCTGAATGTTCCTCAATGCAAATAAGTCTGCCACTTTGAGAGGAAGCACATGTATCTGAAGTAATTAATTTTACCCTTGAATGCCAGCTGTGGTGTTTGTGTGACGTGCTCCAAATAGAGCTTTCTCACCAAAAAGGTGTTAATTTAGGGATTTGGCAGATGAAGTAAGTGTGTTTGCCAATGTATATGGCCCATATAACAAGGATGCGTCATTTTTGTCCTGCTAATTCTGAGACTGTGCCATCATGTGGGATTGATTACATTGTGTTGTGGCACACTGAGACCCAATCACTTTTAAACTGACACCATACACAATTCTACCCACTCAAATGTTACCGTAAGTCTTGCATAAGTTATGTCATAGTGTGCCTACCACAACCCTGTAGCCAAATTGATAAATTCAGTAATGTTTCAGTCTTATTCCAAGCATTCCATTGAGTGGATGGATAACATGCATTCAAAATGTGTGTTAATGGTGATGAAATGTAGTTAATCTAACTGAGCCTGGCAAGAACTTTAAAAGTACTTTAAAGCAACCATGAAGAACTTTTTAGTTGGAGACAAAGTGGACAATGCCGTTTTCATTCCATGAACACCACCTCTTGTCATAAAGCCCTTGATCTGGCGAGCACATGCATTTTCTTTGGAAGTAAGTAAAAGAAAAACACAACATTTTTAAATATTATTTTTATCTTTCAAATACAGTAATTTAGAAATAAAATAGACTCAGAGAGAGGGTCAATTCAAGATTGGTTTTGAATCATTTTTAATCCCACAATTCTCTCTCCCCCTGTCAAATGACCGACCAAGGTTGACTGTTGTTTTCGCACATGCTGTATCACTGTAGTTTTTTAGCTTCTTTTAGGTTCTTTGGTCAATTTCTTTCTTTGCTTATCCCAGTATCAGCCATAACTGCAAAAATGATGTTAAATGTATAATTCTCTAAAGGAAAATCTTCCTTTGCGGAATCAGACCCAGTGCCAGATATTTAGAATAACTATAAGGAAATAGACATCTTCTTGCAAATATTGATGCTAATGTAGATGCATCAATATTAATCTGAGCATGTTTTATCACGGGTTAAAAACTCCTTGTGGTACTTTTGCAGTTTTGCATACCTCAGAGTTACCCTTTAATTGCATATTTTCTACATTTCTAAACATTTCCCCACTCATTAGGAGAAGAAAGAAGAACAATACAAGTATAAGTATAGGAAGTATTTATACGTAGTATGTTTTATTTATATGCATTCTGACAGTTCAATAACTTCAGACTGCAGACTAGATACTAATCCTATTTTCACACAACAAGCTTTACCAATACCTGTCTCAACAGGTCATGCTCCTGAACTAATCAGCATGCACAAGAACAATAACAAAGTGTCACACCTGGCTCATACAAAAGCAAATGAAATGTAATTTGCATGAGGAAGTAGCTGCGAGCAAACGCTTTATTAATGCCTTTTGGTGGAGATGTCCACCATCATGCCTTATGCCATCATGTGTCAGATTTACAAAAGGCTGCTTTGGTCAAGGTGTGCTACTTCAGGTACCAGTGGCCCGAGGAATGCAAGTGCAAAGTAAACAGTAGAAAATTAAATAATTTGCATTACAAAATAATTTGACTAGAATATTTCCTTGCATGTTTAATTAGTTTAATAGTACTGTATTCGTAGCTGTTGTTCTTCATAGATGTTGATTGACACATTGCATGTGTC
Source organism: Centropristis striata (assembly GCF_030273125.1). Taxonomy (NCBI): domain Eukaryota; kingdom Metazoa; phylum Chordata; class Actinopteri; order Perciformes; family Serranidae; genus Centropristis; species Centropristis striata. Next base: position 11,100,960 of record NC_081518.1, read on the forward strand.
ATAGCGAAAGCTGAACTAGTTTGACCTTTTTTTCTGCATTGGCACACACGAAAGTATCCTAGTAAAATACAAATGTATAAGAATCCATTATGTGTGCTACTTAAAGTTGTGGCACAGTGCCAAAGGCTAAACATTGCAGCAATGAGATTAATTTTTCACAACCTACTTAGCAGTGTTCAGAATATTAAGAATTCAAATATTCTCAATGGTCTTAAAGATACATTTAATCCTTTTGCAGTGAATGAAAGTTTATTATTCCCAACTGGAGTGACTGAGTTCATCATGACTGAATAATATAATTTCCATTTGTTGTATAAGAGACAGAACTGGCTGGCATGCCACATCCTGCCCAAAGGACATGTTTTGATGAATACAAACAAAAGCAGGACGATTTCCTTCTTGTATGTTTGTGGATTGTACAGATGATCAACGTGTCTGGGTGTGTCCTCGAGGATCCTGCATATCTCCTGTACATTCCTCTCAGGCACAGGTAGCGTGTGAAATCTCACAGGTCACGCAAACCTTTTGACGGAAGGAGCGTCATGTGCGGGATTTGCGCGAGCATTTTTCTTCATTTTTCACACGCTTTCTGAGAAAATGTTAGTGCTTATATATTTAATGTTTGCACATGTGTGCTTAATCAAATAAAAGCAAGACATGCAAACCTTAAAGGCAATGATGTGTTCACAGTATATCAATGTGTGTGAAGGGTGCTGCAGGGTTTGACAACAGCATGTGTAGGTGTTGGAGGGTGCAGGAAATTAAAAACACTGGAGGTCCCAGCAGAAACCTCCAGGCCACGGCAAGCATGGAGGGAGAAGGGAGAAAGGGTGAAGGGACTTTTCTATTTTTATCACCATCTGCAGGTCATACTGAACCTGTGTAAAAGACATGTTGGTTAGTTAAAAGTCTTCACAGGATTCCCATGCAGTCTGTTTCCAGCTGAGGGTTGTGCTGTACACCAGGAATCCTGACTATGCTGCCACAGCATGTCAACACTACTCCACCCACCTGTGGCACCAGACGTTCTCGGCGTGCCCTCCCTCAATTAGCCCTCCATCAGGAAGGAATCCTAATAAACCTGCTCCTTTCACTTCCATTCCATCCATCACCTGCTGTTTATTATCACCGAATCAACAGCGCGGAAACCTGACACGTTCCCAGCCGTTGTTTCAGTTAACCAGGAATCTGCCTCTGGTCAGGTGAACCGGTCGGCCCTGGTCATGTGGGTTATTTTCAAGTTTGGGATGTGCTCGTGCATCCTGGTGACTGGAGAGCTGTCTATCAGGAATTAAATCCAGATGCACCCCACTTACACACCACCCACAGCGACTTACAGTGCCGCCCATCACCTGACTGTTCAGGTGTCACAAGAGGAAATGAATCATCTTTTTGCCTTTGGGTGTCATGAGAAAAGTGGTTTATATAATGTACAAAATGCTCCTTGACTGACATTTAGAATTTTACTTGTGCCATAAGCCTGCTCAGAAAGGACCATTTGTTGGCCTCCAGTATTGCTGCTTGAAGCTTTCTTGAGAATTGCTCATTTAAACAACGTCATGCAGGAGACTGTGCTTCCTATGGGTCCAAGCAACATCCTCCCGGTCTGAAAAGCCATTGCAGAAGTGCTTTAAACCTGCAGTCTTTCTAATGGCCAGCAGGGGGGCGACTCCAGTGGTTGCAACAAGAAGTCCAAATGTAGTGTCTATGAGTAAACAACCCTACTTCTCACTTTTTCCTAATTAGTTTAAGGTTCCAATCGCTAATTTCAAGTATTCTTCAATACTGCATGATGTTCATTTTGTACATTATGATCCCAGGTAGAATAAAATAGATGATAAAACAGCAGATGCTTTCAGGCTGGGCTGGGCTTCATGTTTTCCTCTTTCAGCTTTGTCCACAGTGTGTTTTCAATTCAACAAAATAAATCAGAACACTTCGGTGGCTTAGAAATGCCGTTTTCACTATTTTGTTGTGCTACAAGACACTCTAAGGAGTTCGTTTTTTAATTTGGAAATGCAGATGCACCTTGCTAACCAAGCTAGCTAGCTAGTGGTAGCGCTAGCTGCTGACCAAGTGTCTTTCCAGCACCCAATCCATTCTGCACATGTGCTAGTTCCAAAAAAACAAAACAACTGCAGCCAAAATGCCAATCTTGAGATGACAGTCCAAAAGCCAATGGGCAACATCATGGTGTCTATAGTTGGGACCTGAGCACACACCTGCCATGGCATAGATATATCTCTTCACAATGCTATTCCTGAGAACAAGTTCATTCCGAAGGTTACATCACTGATGTTTGAAATGCTTGAATTTGCTGCAGAGAAATCAGAATGACAGACAGACAGACAGACTCGTATATTTTTCTATATATTAAGGACTTTTATTCATTTGAATCTTTAGTCTTTAGTCCTCAGGCTCTTTTTCAACATATTGCCACACAACCAACCAGGCTTGGCTCACCATAGTCACAGCACAGACATACAAGAGGAGAGGTAGCATGGAACTGAGGGAGAGAGAGAGACAGACAGGGGGAAGAGAGAGAGAGAGAGACCATTGTGTCCCCCAGGTATGACAGAGTCACTCATGCGGAAAGATCCCACATGGAGGGAGGTGGGAGAGAGGGAGGCGGCATGAAGGAACTCTTGGCTACCTCTCCTCGTTTGTGCCCCCCTTCCCTGAAAACACATCTGTCTTCTTTTCTCTGCCACACACCTTTTCTGCATCCTTCGCTCACCTTCTCACTCCAGTAATAGAGACTTTTCACTCCTAACAGCTTCAAATGCTTTCTCGTATTTTGGACGGCCAGAAAGTGTATTCCTTTAGAGTGTTCCTTGTCACATTTAATGCCACCTGCCATAATTTGTCTGACTTTCTGGGGATCAGGCTGTTTGGCTGCAAGTCTGTTCCCTTTTTAGCCAGTGTTCTTTGGCCTTCGGACACACTGCTGTTACCGTTACCCCAAGCGGTCCGTCTTACATGCAAATATGTGTCAGCTCTACAGTGATCACCATTTTAGTCCGCGGCAGAGCTATCTCATGGCTGCATGCATTAAAACAATTAAACTTTGCCCCTCCCCCGCCACAACAATCATTTGCGGATGTGTTGGGTGAAATTTAGCAAGAAATTATCATTTTCTGAATCACTTCACTCTGCTTGCTCGGTGTTTGTTTCATTCTTTCTCTTTCTCTGTCTCGTCTTTGAGCTCTTTAAAAGACTTGGAGCCCCCTGCATGTCCTTCTTTTTGCTTCTTTTCTCTGTACTTTTTTTTCATCATTATCCAACAGCACTTTTCTGTGCGTGCAAATGCTTTCTGAACGGCGTCCTTTCTTCCCTTTCAGGCTGGATGTCATTGTTGCTGCCTGTGGGCTGGGTGTATTTATTTAGGGGTAATTGGTGTGTGGATGAGTGAGGTAATGAGGTGCATCCACACTTGGCTGCTCCCCTCCCTGAGAGCCTGAGACAGACGTAGCCTAGCTGGGCTCCGGCTTGAGCTGCACCACACTGCTGTTTCCTCCACACAGGCCAGAATGGCTCTTTCATACCCAGGTGGACAAACACAATCACTGGGGCTGATACCTCAATGAGGCGTCTGCAGTTTGAAGTGGTGTGTGTGTGTGTGTGTGTGTGTGTGTGTGTGTGTGTGTGTGTGTGTGTGTGTGTGTGTGTGTGTGTGTGTGTGTGTGTGTGTGTGTGTGTGTGTGTGTGTGTGTGTGTGTGTGTGTGTGTGTGTGTGTGTGTGTGTGTGTGTGTGTGTGTGCATGAGTACATATCCTTGTGTGTGTTCATGTGCTTGTATTTGTGGGTGGAGAGGGAAAAAACAGCGCTTGGTTGTTGGCCTGTCTCTGTCTTGAGCCCTTGTTTGTCTTGCGGCTTGTGTTTGTATAAGTGATTTTCCCTGTGTGTTTGTAAGTGCATGTATATCAGGCTGAGTGGGTGTTCAATGGAGCTCGAGGAGGACCTCTGGCTCTCATAGCCCCCTGCCAACCTCAAACTGCCCCTGATGTCCTGCAGAGTTACCTAATGATTTCACTTACACCTCCCTTATCTGTCTGGCCCGTGTGGCAGCAACCGTCTGACGCTTCAGCCTTTACATGCCATTTGCTGCCTCATATCCTGTGAAATTCAATTGCACAGCTCCAACTGTAGCCAGAGTAGGGGGATCTCCCTTTCTCTCCCTCTCGCTCTCTCCGTCCTCTCTCACACGCTCTCTTTCTGCCATCGCCCATATTTGTAAATACAGACATAAACAGTTTTACCATCACACTTTTTCCCCCATATTATCTCAGAGCAACATTGCATTTTTGTGTTTTAGCACTCTAAAGTTAACACTTAATTTCACTGCCGTGTGTTGATGACAGACTTTGAATGAGATGTAGAAGTTTTAAACCGGGAAGCTTGGATGTTTAAAGGCTGCCCACAGGTGTTCGGCAGATAATATTATGCATAGATTGTTTTGTTGTTATCAGGGTAATTGGTGTAGACCTGCCAGCCTTTGATAGACACACAATTACTGTATGCGATTCATAAGTGGACTCATTTTAGAGCAGGATTTTGAGTTGCTAATGGTGCATTATTCAGCTTTTGGTCTGTCCCCAAAAGTGCCGGGCCAAATCAAACACGCCGCTCCAGGGTAATTGAGGCCCACTCCGCACCCCCTGCAGTGAGCAAGGCAGAACTGTAATCCCCTGACAACTCTGACTTGGCCCCAATCTGGCAGGCCGCCCATTTCCCAGCAAAACGCCTAACTCGACATCGGGGAGAATGAAGAAGCTGATAGTCACATTTGGAACGCTTTCCGATTTTGTTATTCTTTTCAACTCAACAGCCCGCTGTAGCCATCTCTGTACTTACCCTTACTTTTTATTTTAAACTCTACTTTGTAGAACATAATTGCACTCTAATTACACACCGTCAAACTAATATTCTTACTCATTAGTCTCCTCAAGCTTTTGTGGTTTTATGATCAAAGGTTTTTGGCAAATAGACCTAACCACCCTAACCGCAGAAATGCTTCCACTTTTCTTTTTAAACTGTGGCCAGAAACTCTACTGCAAAGTAAAAGAATCAGCTATAACAGACATTTTGGAATTAATTTTGGACTGAAATTAAATGATTCTGTTCATTTTATCAAGTTTTGTGAAATCAGAAAAAGAATGTTATCTTTATTTTCATTAATGCTCACCTTACTTATCAACCTGCTACAGCAGCTTCCTACCTGCAGTTAAATCTTTATCTAGCAGCTTCATGATATACGGTTACTGACAATAATATAGATATTTTAAAAAGAAATAAGGATATCATACTAATACACATGTGAAAAATAATTTCCATTTCTTTCCAAAAAAATCTGATATCTTGACAACCCTATTTTGATCTTTATCATCATTAGTAGAAATTTTAATTTATGGTGCTAAATTGCCCGAAGAGTGACGTTGTTACGGTTGTTGTGGAAGAGAGTTTCTATTAAACCCTATGACATTTGCCAAAAGTCTACTTTAGACATTAGATATAAGTTATTATGCTTTATAAAAATACCTTTTGATGAAAAGTCTGCATTCTCAGTCATGTTGTAACCAGTCTTTAATGGGTGGAGTATTTAGCCTCCCTACGAATCTGTACATATTGCAAATTCATACCATTATCATTTTGCAGCATATCTATTCATTCTGTTTGTCATAATACCATTGTTTGTTTTTTCTCAAGTTAAATCTTCATATTTTTTCAATATGATACGTTTCTTGTCATTGTTTTAAATCCAGACGTTCTCTGCAGTGCCACGTCTTATAGGGGTCATGTGCAGAGAGGATATCACATGCATTTAGCACTGTCTCTCTGATTTTTAACTTTAGCATGCATCCTCCCCAGGCCCTGGCTCACTGTTTTAATGGCTTTAGTAATACTTCACAATTAACACTCAGCCAGCGCTCAAGGTTAGGTAATGGCTGATGTGTTTCAGGCAAAATTAGAAAACACAAAACAAGAATTGCCCATCACCCACAGTGCTTCTAGGACCTAGAGGTAACGGGGGAAATGGAAGGTGGTGAATTTTTTGACAGGGCAGCCGAGGTGATGTCTCATTCCCTCTGACATCTTGAACACCCTAAAGGTGGCTTTGCCAACAGTCTACCCAGGAAGCACCTCACCTAGCTGTGGCTAAATTTACACAACCACCTGCCCACAGGGAGCATACTGGAGAGGAGAGCAGAGGTGGAGTTGGGGTGAGGGTGGAGGACAAATAGAGGAAGAGAAAAGGAAGGGGTTGGGGACTGAGGTGTTTCTAATTGGCAAAAGTCAAATTTACATAGTTACATTTAATGTACCTGGTTATTTGAATGAAGAATTTTCAACAGTGCTTTTTTGTGTTTTGTCCCTCTCGGCTCAGCTTTTCGGTTCTGCATGTTTTCTCTGTTTGCATCAGAGTGGAGACAGAGAATAGGTCAGATGTGGGTTTTCCAGAGTGCCGTTAGGAGTTCAGTGGATTAGTGGAACGAAGCATTTCAGCCCCCAGCGATTCCAGTACAAGTCCACTGAGAGCACATCAGCTGTTTTACCAAATCATTTCACTGTGAAATAGGTGAGCCTCATTTCAGAGTGAAAGTGGTGTGAATACCTGAATAGCTAACTTCACCAGACTAAACATTAAACATCTCCTAGGTAGTTTGTCTAATGTATCCAGCTCTTTTGTTATTGTGCTATTCTTAAGCTAACTCATTTATTTTATGTAATGTTTTTAAGAGTTTTATTTCAACAAAATTGTTCAAGAAGTTGGAAAGTGCCGTCTGTAGACTGCTGTCCCACCAGAAAGTGTCTGGTATTACGGAATGCCTAAAAGTTTATGCCTTCAAGTTTATAGAAGTTCCTTAGCTACTATTGTTTATTACCCAATATAATATATTGGAACAGCTGTCTAATGGCCAGATTGACTAGATGCTAACCAAATTATTAATTGTTAATTTTTTGATATTGCCACACTATTACCACATTAATTGAATAGACTTTAGCCCTTTAAAACTGTAACCATGCTTTTTATAAATTTGCTCAAAGGCTGCATATATTAAAGCTCTCAAGACGGACAGTCCAATAGAATAGTAACGATTCTAGATGCTCCCCAGTGGCAGAGTTCAGGCTGTTTGCCTGTGGGCTGATGTGGAGTGAATGGCCTTAGAGGCTCTAGGCTGGTCTATGTGTGGCCCGGCTGGTCCAAGTCAGCAGTAATGACTGGCTTTGGCCAGCATGCCTGTTAATGTGAATGGGGTTACTCTGGGCAACACCTTTTCAGCTGGGTCCTATGAAGTCCCCAGTATGGTGGTCTTTGTCCACACAAGGGCTGTCCTCTCAGCAAAAAGGGCTCCTTTTTTGTGAGGACTATCAACTGGTGATGGATTATACCCACCCCCCTTTATTCATCCGGGCAGACCAACAGACACGGATGCATGCAAACATACACACACTCTCACGCATACGTACCACCACAAAGACTTTAACAGTTTTACAAACACATCAGGACGTTTTATAGATGCTTAAGATGTGCACATACAGATGGACACATCTTTCTCAAGGAATATTTCAGCCTTAAAATGACTGCTTGTAAATATTAACTTACCCCACGTTGAAATCTTGAAGAAAACTTCTTCATGCATGCCTCTCCCAAGAACGGATAATCTGAAAACCAAGTAAACTTTTGACAAACTGAGGTAAAAGGCAGCTGCAGACTCAGTGCATTTGCGTAAGCCTGAAAAGGTACGAAGTGTTTTAAATAGTAAAATTTTAGGCAAAATGCACATGTTTGCGAAGTACTGAGCACATGACTGGATAAATGAATCCTGTAAGAGTTTGTAGACGGGTGTTCTGATATATTTTTGCTGTTGTTAAATGCGGCCCTCATTTACTTAAATCCATCAATAATTTTCTCAGTTTTGGGATTGTTCCTTCACTGTGGAGGCCTGTGGGGGGGAAAAAAGTTTTCTTCATGAGTACAAGGTAACAACAGGGTAAGTACTTCAAATACAAATGGTAATTTTAAGGTCAAAGTACTCCTCACAAGTATACTCACAACCAGTCAACATTAAACGCTCACGCCATTAATTTACATTTCCCTTAACTTCACATAGACATTCAGATGAAGTTTCTTCTTAATGCATCTTCTCTCCCTGTTTTGAGTTACGGAGAAAGTGTAGTTACTTCAACTTTTTGACAATATTTCTGTTTACCCTCACAAGCTTCATGAATGCATCTACATCCAAGTTGTGTGTGTGATCCATATGGTTGCTTGGATAGTTCCTTTAGATTATAAACTGTTGAACTTGATTATGTGATCCCCAATGTGTTAACACATCTACACCTCTCTTCTACCTTATGGCCAGTCTACTTTACAGACGAGTAAACAGAGGATATATATGTGCCATGTTGCACTGCTCATTGTCACACCAAGCTGGTAGAAACATTACAACTCCAGCAGGACCAGTAGTAAGCAGCTGGTTGGAGATGAGGTTCACAGACGTGTGTTGGGAGCTTATGCTGTAAATATTTCAAATGACGGATATGTTGTGATCTTCTGCCTTCTGTCCTAGTATATCTTGTGTACTATTCTATCCTGATCTTTTTCTAGCACAACAGCAGACCATTCCTCAGTGAGTGTGTGCCCCCACCCCTCCCAAAGGGTCAGTCACTTACCCAGGCTGACACAGTAACCTCCAGACGACCTTTCGCTTTGCCAAACGTTATGCCTGTAAACTGCCTGAACTCCATCACAGTGCAAAAGTGGAAACAACAAGAGAAAAAGGGTGTTCTGTTGGAAGGCAGTCTCGGTTCAGAAAACTGCCTGGCTTTGTGCGCTCATGTTGTAAATACCTCCGTGTGACACATGCATAGGCAAGTGGCAGTGTGTGTCTGTCTGTCTGCCTTTGTACATGGGTGTATGCACTTGTAGACTGAGTGCAATACAGAAAAAAGAATGAATAATACATGAAAAAATATCCTTGGTAATGCTCTGGCTTTTATTTTTTTTGGTGACTAAAGCAGTGACAGAGCCAGCAGGAGAACGATCTTAAAGGAACATTTTCAACATTTTGGGAAATACACTTATTCACTTTTTATCTTGTTGTTTCCTGTTGGTTGCCAGGCAACCAGCAGAGACTCTAGGAAGTCACTGCTACCAGCCAATAAATAGCTCTGCACAAAACCCCTTGAAAAAGCACAACTTGTTTTTCCCCCATTTTTTATGGATTAAACAAACAAGACAAAAAGTGTCAAGTAGTAACTTTTACAGGTTGGTAGGCAGATTTCATTCCCCGGAGACAGAGCCAGGTCCCTGCATCCCCTCTTTGTCCAGTATTTATGCTAAGCTAAGCTAAGCTAACTGGCTACTTGATCCAGCTTCCTATTCAAAGGACAGATAAGAGAGTGGTATTGATATTCTCATCTAACCCAAGATATATACTGTTCAAACTGGGAAACTGCTGTTTTTTGTAAATATACATACTCCTTCTGAATTTGATGCATTCTGTTTTTACTTTCGTTTTAGACAGCTTTCCAAGTTTTTTAGAATAGGGGTTGTATGTCCCAAAACATCAAACTATTCCTCTGAACCATTACTGTGCAGCAGCGATGGGGTTTTTTGTAGGCCAACCCAGATGTTAGCATAGGTTGGCTCCATTCACATATACATCACCATCTCCATTGGCTTTTGGATTATTGCACAAAACAAACAAAACTTTGAGATACTTGCATGTTTTTAGCAAGATAATCTTCACAAATGAATTTTTGAAGCATAAATGCAATCTCCAGAAGTAAATAGCTAACATTATAAACAAACTACACCACAGTCAACATCACCACCAAGTTGCAAGCTGCAGATGATTAGCAATAATAATAATATTAATAAGATGCATAAAAGCTTTAAAAATCCTCTGTGCTGTATTTGCTGCTGTTGTAAAACAAAACCTAAAAATCCCCTAAGTTTGCGTTAACCACATCGTTATTTCAGGCATCTTTACAATAAACCATTGAAAAAACATTGACTTTGAGACGAGGGAACCAGAAGTTATTTGCGGGTATAAGAACTCTTTCCTACAACAATCTATTATCAGTCAGTTGATTTCTGTACTGAGTATGGTCATTTTGTTAAAAAATAAATACTCCAACTGACCTAAATAACCTTGGTATAATAACAAACTGGCTGCTTTGCCTATAGACAGTTTAACAGTGGGTCAAGCTATAGCCTTGTGCTGTTTTTAAGATAAAGAAAATGGATGTTTAGACATTTACTCCCGAGTGGAGTGTGATTATTATAGCAGGGCATCTATGTAGGACTAGAAAACCTGCTTTTACCAAAAGTGTCAGTGGTGTTTTAACCTGAGGACGTTTATATCAGAGTCATGGTTTGAGGCGTAAAATGTGTGTTTGAGGGGTGGAGGGCACAAGAGGTCCCCCAGATATGCTGTCATAACCCATGCAGCCGCACTCTTTGCTATGGGCCTATCTGTAGTGAAGGCAGCACTTAGACATGTTTGTACTCTACGCCCTACATCCCCCTCCCTTTCTCCCCAGGCATCATGTCACTCCAGGGGCGGACCAGCACTCCCTGACTGTGCCCAAGTCCATAACACCAACTAACCCCCCCTCCCTTACTACCCACCACCACCACTGGGGTCAACGTGCCCTCGCCCCCTCACCCTACAATGCCCACAGTCCATACCAACACTGCCCTCCAAAGAGAAACAAAACCGAACTGAAAAGAGACAAAATGGCCCCACGCTGCTTCCCCTGTCAAAGCTCTTGACAGGCCTACGCAGAGGCCCCCAGAGGAGGGTTCAGTTAAAGATGATGACGACGGAGATAACAAGTCAAGTTGTTGTGTTACAGTGCAGTTACACTTTGGCCCTTGTTTGTCCATTTGGTTATTCTGCAGCATCGCAGAGCTAACTGATTCCCATGCATGTCATGTTTAGTAACATGACAGATACTATCAAATGCTGTTCTACATCAGTCTGTGGAGCGTGAAGGGTAAGTGAGGAGCTAGCTATTCCAAAGAACAGTAATAAACATTCCATTAGGTATTAAAAAACCTTGCAATATTGTCAGCTAATCAATTTCCTGTTTGGACATGCTCCCTTTTAATGAAATTCAGTCAGTTATAAGTCCCTTCCCATTCTTCCAGTGTTTGGGAATATAATTACTCTCAAAATGCTTACTCATCCTTCTGCCTGCCTGCTGCCTACTCTGTCAGATGCATTAGGCATGAAGCAGAAGAGATGTGGAGCCTGGGTCTGTATCTGTCTATCTGTCAGTCCGCCTGACTGTCTGTATGCCTGCCTCTTAGATTATCCTGGATCAGGCGGCAGGTGACATGGGGAGCAGGTGACCATCACCCAATTAGCAAAAAAGAAACTCGAGATCTCCCATGTAGTGTTCATTTGTTTCTTTTTTCTCATGCCACCCCTTCTCTTTTTAGTTCACTCTTTTACTCTATAAACATAAACATTTACATAACATGCATGTCAGCAGGACAAAGTAAGGAAATTGTACTCATCCTTATATCCTCGAATGTTACAATTCACCAAATTGAATTATGTTTCTTAATCACTAATGTCAAAAGCACACATTCATATTGAGAGCTGTACGAAGACTGTCCAGACTGACCCAACAATAAATAAATAAATGTATAGATTTTTTCCCCACAAAATAATAATCACATGTGACAAAAAAATGAAATAACATCTTTTAAACTCTAAAAAAATGTCATAGTCAAAGGGATAAAATCTTCCCTAGTCAACAGGTTATTCATGGGGCAAGGTCAGGTATCGTGTTGCACTCTTTGTTATCACAAAAGAAGAGGAAGGAAGAGCTTCTTCTCAGCTTTTGTTAGGTGCAGTTGGGCTAGAATTACCAAAATCATGGGATTTTTGCTGAGTTGTTTCTGCATTTTTTTCCGGTAAGGTAGCGGAAGTATTTTGTGAAATATCCAACGCAAATGTGATGATAGTCTGCATCTCCAATAGAAAAGCACATCACCTCATTATGTGGTTGTGGGTGTGCTGAAGTTAATACTAGTTCCTATAGCTTCAGCAAATGATTTCCCACACAATGCAGTGTAACTTTAGAGGTGTGAGGGATTACAGCACTGGGAGGTGATTTTGCTTGGTTTAGTGACTGGATAGACCAGCAAGTCTGGGAAATTTCTGCCAATTTCATTCTGCTACCATTTTGACCCTTGGCTGGTGGCAGAAATGGGACTGGAGATGGAGGACATTGACCTGGTGTCATGGACAGACGTACACATTAGTTTACAGTGGCTGCACTGCAGGGAAATGGAATTGGCAAAAGGTATCACCTCTAATGTGACCACTGTCCATGAATACTGGACATGTGGTATAAAAATCTATTCCAACTATATTTTAAGAAATATCTTACTCTGTTCTAAATCAACACAAACTGTACTATCTTATTCATGCATTCAAAGCATATAACCAGATTGCTTTGTCAACATTTCCTCTGTGATTGTAATGACTTCAGCTTAGTGATACAATGTTCAGTTTCTCTCATTTCACTGACTTAATAGAGCTTATAATATGCTGACCAAATTACAACAATGATTGTGTTAAGTAGGTGTTTATGGTAAATATCGTGTCACTTCCATGAGCATGTTCCAACAACGGCTAATCTGATTGGAACAGCCAGACCGGTCGTCATGTGTTCCAACAAGGTGTTGGGTTTCCCATAGTTCTAAGCTGTACAGTGACACGGGCCATTTGAAAGTGTGGCTAAAACTCTATGGAATAAATGACTCGTTAAATTAGCACCTAATACTCCAGTCATTAGCAAGCCGTTACCACCAGTGGAATGCCTTTGATGGTGCTGCTTTGTGTGAGTAGGTCCTGTTTAAGCTCCAGTTGGAAAAATTGGTCCGTTTGGATCTTAGACTATAAAGCACTTACATAACATTGTTATATGCATAACCAAACATAATATAAATCATTAATACTGTGATTTGGTGAGCTATAAAACACTAATGTGATATCAACAAACAACCACTGGTGTATGGAAGATTGTGAATGGCCGGTTACAGGCAGCATGCAGCACCGTATTCCTTAAGAACCGGGTCTTTGGGGTGTTTAGAAAGCTAAAGGGAATTGTCCATTGTGGGGTGATATTAGTAACCCTCTTAGCCAAAGCTAGTCTGTGGGCCGGCCCTGAGGGCTCATTTCAAGTGCTTAGCGCTCGTTTGGAGCTTTGTCACCCCTCACCCTGTTGCCAGCATGGCCCCAGCCCCTCTGGCTGTGGAGTGGAGCTGAACCACGGACCTTTACCCCTGCCCGCCACCAGGGAGGGAACACTAACATCACAACTCACACACACTCACTCGCACCAACATCGTGGCACGCATCCATTTTCACAACCCCCCCACCTCCACCAATGCACCACAGCCAATGGTCTATTTTCCCGCCGTCCACTCCCATCCAGCACCCCCTCCTCTCTTATTTTTTTTCCTCTTTCTCCACCCTCGTGAAGGTTGCCAGGCAGCAGAGAAAGACTTCACACACACATACACCCCACTATGCCTCTGAGGGTTTTCCGGATGTCCTTGTTTACATCATGGAGTGTGCAGGTCGTAGGGAAGCAGACTCACAGCCTCCCTGGTTATGTCTGTCTAAGTCCTACACTGACCTCAATTCATTTGGTGTCAATGCAAATGTTCATGTCAGCCCACAGTTGGCTGCCATCACATATTTGGGTGTAAATTTCAAAATCAGGGTTAAAATGGATCCAAATGTTCGTCCTCATCCAGTTTACTTGCGTTGACAGTGTTATTAAAGTGTAAAAGACCGAATATAAAGTAAGTTTTCGTGGCCCTGACAGCCAATTACAGATATCAGCTGTAATATTGGCTGTCACTGATGTGCGGGATGGTTGCTGATTGTTACTAGGCTCCCTTATCCCACTGTGTGTCAAACCGATCGATTGGTTTCGTCTGCTCCTCCCTCCAACTTTGATGTTAGCATTGATTGTTCTCATCTGCCCCTGAACTCAAAGGTTAGAGGAGCTGAGCTGCACTTCTGGATTGCTTTGACCTTCGTTCTGCACATGCTCAGTGGGTTCACAGCGCTCAGAGCCAAACAGACACGGTGTAGCCAGGCCCGTGGGTGCGTGACAGCCAGACAACGGTGTGATGTCTTTTTTTTTTACTCACCCACTGAGGGTGATGTATATGTGATTGATTTTTCTCCTACCCTTCTCTCTACCGTGTTTCCGCTGCAGTGCGCTAAGCAGGACTGAGTCCAGGCTTGATCAATGCATTGTTTTTCTTTTTCAATCACACTCGAGTGAGCTGAAGACACGAAAGGTTACACAGGTGAGGTTTGGCAGGGGTGGAAGCTGGAGCTTCTGGAGGCCCCCTCAAGGCCAATATATGAGTTTGCATGGATGTTTGTGTGTGTGTGTGTGAGAGAGAGAGAGAGAGAGAGAGTCAGAGAAAGAGTTATACAGAGAGAAGTTTAACTTAATTTATCATGTGAGTTTCTATCAACTTGATCATTCATTCTTGCGGTGTTAGTTGAGTTAGTCTATGCTCATTATGTATCTCATCTTTTCTCGCTGTGGGATTTTCCTTCCATGCCTGTATAAGTCCTCTGTAACCTTACCTTTACCATCTTACATTAAATTATAGGTCCTTTACAATGTCTCAGAGCTCACCTGCACCAGATAATCTGCCGGGCTGCAAGAAGACTACTCCTCTTGTTTCCTCTGCTTGCTTGTCACACACACAAAGGCAATGTGTTGAACAGAAAAGAGACCACTTGGCGTGCCTCTGACCTGTTAGCCGCAATCTCCGAAGCACCTCGTTTCATATCAGACCTGAACATCAGTGATGTAAAAACATTTTGCAGTTTAAATTGAGGCGTTTCAATGCTCTGAAACAACAGTATTAAGCAAAGGGTGGAAGTCGTCTACCCTAGAGGGGTAAAGAGTGTCGCGTAGTCCTGAATTATCTCTTAGTAATGACGCTGTTAAACCCTGTACCCAAACACCTAGTCATTAAGAAAAAGATAAGTATCTGTGGGAGTGGAAGGGCTCTCCTAAAGCTGCATGTCTGGAGGGGGTAACGATGTGGCGGCAGGGAAGGTTTAGAGGGCTGGGGTGGGGTGGGGTGGAGCCCAGGCTTTGACCAGTGGGTGTCAGATGTCATGGCAGATTCTTTTAGGGGCAAATTAAAGGGTTTAACCTCTCTTGTGCACAGGATGCCTGTATTCTGATTAAACTTCCTCGATAGACACTCGAGCAACATGCTACTCAACACCATTGTTGGTCGCACACTTGACTCTGGAGATACTCCACCTCCTCTCACGCTCTCAGCACCTCTTCAAGACTTTGTTCATGGAGTACCATTGGCGGCCTTTCTTGCAGCTTCAAGAGCGAGCAGAGTAGTGTAACCCCTCTTAAGCTTTATAGTAGTTAGCGTGTTGGTGTTAGGGGGCTTTACACGAGTGGCCCTCATTAACCTCTCAGCGTATTTGTGCTTTGAGTTGGCACAGGGCTGTTCCATAGATAAGCTTTACTATGAAACAGCTGAAACACTTGATTCTACTGACTCTGGTATTAGCTCAACATAATCATCAGTGTTACTTACACAGCAAATCAACAGAAGTGCAAACACAGATTCTGCATGCACATTTGTGTCTGAGCACACACTTTCTCCCATCTCACCTCATAAATGCATGCTGTTGTGTCCCATACACAACTTCTCAACACACTCTCACACACATATTCCCTGTGAGCTGTAACAGACCTAAAGCTCTCTGAAGCATTTAGCAGCACGCTAGCAGGTTTACTCCACGATGCCAGTGCTGAGGGGAGTGCTGAAGCATCTAATGCAATTTCAACCGAACATGGCTCGCTGTGAATAAACATCACTGAAGTGTACCATCTACTGTATGTTGATCCACTGTAGTGCTTTCTTTTCTTTCTCCGTACGAGCTGATCTAATGCCCCTCCCTCCCTCTTTCTCTCTCTCTCTCTGATTTCTGTAGAGACTGCATTTGCCTCCAGACTTGTCTGAGACGGTGAGTCGTGTGAGCAGGGGGGAGCTGGCAGGAGCGGCCACGGTGGCTTCAGGCTGCGGCTCTGGCACTTCCGGCAACAAACACCTGGACTTCTAGCGCTCCCACACAGTCGCCACGGGCAACCAACACCTGGAACGCTGCGGCGTTGTCCTCTTTACCGTGGTGACCAGGTTGTTCCCTCACCCACGTAATGTCAACCTCGATAACCCTGCCAGCCATTACCACCTGCCAACTGTCCCAGCCAGGGGTGAAGATCTAAACATCCACAGTACCTCCTCAAATAATGGACACATTTCATCCAATATGTCAAGTCCTTTTTTATATAAAGCTACAGTACACTCTTTGTTTATCACTAATAACTGATATTTTCCCATTCTAAACTGTCATGACAAGTTAATTTAACTTATATATTGGCCAAGGTTTATACTCACAGCTTTATTTCCACTGTAAATAATTGACCCAATTATAACCCAAGATGAATATTTAGGCTATTTAAAGGGATAGTTCGTATTTATTGAGTTGGGGTTTTATGAGGTACATAGTTTGTGTATTACCTACAGTAGATGGTGGGAAGCACGCCCCCAGTTTGGAATAACAAGCAGAAGTACCGGCACAGAAGTTAAGTACCGCTAAAGACGGGGACAGCAGCAAAACGTATTAAGGCCGCCTAAAAAAATCAATATTGGTTCAAATGTATGCTCACCACTTTACCTTACCATCAAACAGCCCTGTTTCGCTTGGTTTGTTTAACTTAATGTGTGATGTAAATGTTTAAAAATCAGATTCACCAAGGTCACAAAATAATACAAACAAACTAAACAATCAAGGAGGCGATAGACCAGCAACTCCTGTGATCTGTGAGGTTAAATAACTGTTTTTTTCAATGGAGTCTGGGGGCCTCAACGAGAAAAGCTTCAATTCCCCATGGCGTCAACTTGAACAGTGCTGTCTGATGGCAATGTAGAATGGTTAAAATATTCTAAGTATAGCATACACTGCAAACAACATTTTGTTTTGTTTTTTTAGCTGAGCCTTGTGGCTAAAATATGTTTTGCTGCTGCCCCCATCCATGCAGTACATTGCTTTGCTTCCATGTTTGTACTCCTACCTTTAGGGACTGGGCCGACCACCATCCACTGCAGGTTATACACTGACTATGGATAAGTACCTCATACAACCCCACTTTAATAAATCCAGACTATCCCTTTAAGATTTCGTACATTTTGTTTGTTTGTTTTTTTGCTGTTTTCTGTCTCTGGGGATTTCACTTACAAGTAAAGTGTAATCATGAAACATTTAAACATTTAATTAAATAATTTAACTGCATTCTCCCAACCTCCTTGTGTACTGCACAAACATGGCCACTCCTGACTAGCACCGCCATGTACTACAGTGGTTTATTTTCTTGGATAATGCAATGAAATGTGCTTTTGTTTAGTTAAATAAAAGAAAATAAATACACAGTACACAACTTGTGCTCTTTATTTATCATTTTTTAACACTTCTCAACACCAGGTCTGAAGGGGAAATTGACTACCTGTGAGACTGCGAGAGGATGAAAAGTGGCCGCGTTATGAATGACTGATCTCTGGTCTGCCTCACTGGTTTCAGGTTGGAATAGGGATCCCTCCATCTGACCCTGAGACTGTGCCGGTGAATGACGTCTACCTCCAGTAAGCTGGAGAGCTGAGCAGGAATGTGGGCAGAGGGTAGGAGAGCTGGATTTGGGTGCAGGCTTCACACCTCATCAGGCATGTTTGCTGGATGAGCTGCTTTGCCATGACAAGCCCAAAAGAACAAATTAGGTCAAATGGTGACATGGAGAAACAGAGAAAAAAACAACATGAAAAATTAAATGTTTCATTTTTGTTTTCCTCAGTGTGCTGCTGATGCCAGTTTGAATAATTTTGCCTGTGAAAAGTGGCAGTATTGGTAACCATCTGCAACACGTGTTGGGAGAGGGTGGCGTTACCTGACAGTTTCATGCATGGCTGCAGTGCTCTTATATCGGATGTATGAGAGAGAGGGAGATGACGTACACAAGTCACTTATACAGGTGAACGAAAGCTTGAGTTGTCAAGATAAAAAAATATTTTCAAGTTATCGTTGTCAAAGAGCTGACATATTCAGGGTACACTTTTAAGGTAGATTAAAATAGAATAAATTCATTTTGGCTTTTGTTTATGCAGACATACTACTGGTACGACTGTTTTTTTATACTTGCCATGTCTCCATGTCACCATTGTCCTGATTCACTTTTTGTTCAATCAGTTCAGAAAGAGCATTATTTTTTTTAAGTTTTAAAACCGTTGTAAAAGTTTTATATGTCAGGTTCTTATATTGTAAAGAATGAGTGTTCTCGCATTTCTATTAGGGCTGCGTGATTTGAAAAAAAAATATCTCATTGCAATTATTTTCAATGATGATATTATATTAGAGGGAATGATCATTTTTGCATCAAAAAGTTTATGTTAAAATAATTATGGTGTGATCTGTTTGTGAGGATCTGTACCAAACAAAGATGATTAAGTTTACGGAAAATGATTTGTAGGCCGGGACGTCTCTAAAAATACTTAATTCAGAATGGTAATTTTGACACAGATTTTTGCCTTTAACAAATATTGCACCTCCTCTGATTTGCATATCCCACTAGTCCATATTGGGATTTTGATAATATTTAAATTAATTGTGCAGCCATAATTTCTATGTACATTTATAATTTAGTGAATTGATGCTATTCCCAGTACTCAAATTGAACCAGGGGTCATCTTTATGCACATTCAATTTACATATATTTTAAATGTAGCTGTACACTTAAATTAAGGTTAAAATAAACAACATTTAGACAATGACGTCTTATACTTCTTATACCTGACGGTTGGTTGCACGTGGTTAGACAATACTGTGGGTCATGATTAGTCACACATGCTTCTGTAATGAGTGTGAGTAAGTAATTCAGGGAACCAGGAAATCTCAATTAATTAAAACCTCTGAACACAGTAACTGGAACAATCAGGTCGAGAACGTGTTCTTTTCTCTTCAGAGGGATTTTTTTTTTTTTTTAAATAAATGGTCATATGAGGCTCTTTAGATGCCCTCACCCCACCCACAGTAGGGTACATACAGAGGATAACCCAGACATAATATATTTAATTTTTTAATTTTATTTCTTATTGCTCCAATCTCAGTAATGATTTAACATGTTTTGTGTTTTATAACAAATCATGGTGTCTGTATTACATATGAGTGTTTTTTTGTTTGCATTTGATCTTAATGAAATCTGCAGCAATAACACATGTAGGATGAACTCTCTGCTGCTGGCACTTTTTAGAGGACCTACTTCTTGAAAGCCTCACTTGGCCTTTAGCAGAGCAGAAAGCCCTGGGACCGAGTGTTGAGAATACGCTTTTATAATCGTGTCTTTTGGCAGCTGCCGCTCATGTCCTATTGATTCCTGTCCAAAGCCAGAGTTGCTTTCCTACAGTAGCTTTAGCTGAGGTCATATGGATTCTATTATTAAATGGCTGTCAAATTGCAGCAAGTAACACAATGTGGGACAGTAGAGTTTTCCCACATTAAACATCTCTTTCAGATCTTCAAACATCTGTCAAATACAGTTTACAAAACACACAAAGCTAGAATATTATGTATTTACAGTGTGTGTTTGCTTAAGGCACACACACGGAGCACAGAACTTAACTGCTGAAACTAAATAGCAATAGGGTCAGCTTCTGTTAGCCGCAGTGGGAACTCAGATTTCCAGGTCAGACTTTTTGTGTCTCATTAAAAAAAAAAAAAGATCAAAGAGCACAAAGTTTTCAGGAACTTTTCCTGCAACTTTTATTGGCTGACTTTGTTTCTGAGCGAGAATTACATTTAAACCTTTTTATCCCGAAGCTGTGTATTATTTAGACTTCCACTAATTGCAGTCTTTCTTGCATTTTGAATCTCTCTTTCATTCTCTCTCTGCAATTATTAATGTTCTTCCTCCTGTTTTCCCTTCGCGTCGCCATGCTCTCATAAAGGTCTGTGTGATGAACTGGCTTAAATGAATAGAGAAATTGTATTATCTCTCAAAAAAGATTCTTCTTAAAAATCTGACTGACCCCCAATCCAAGTTCTGATTGGGCTATTAAATATTAAGTGAAACAAGTAAATTCAATTAATCA
The DNA here is from genome assembly GCF_030273125.1 of Centropristis striata. Lineage (NCBI taxonomy): Eukaryota > Metazoa > Chordata > Actinopteri > Perciformes > Serranidae > Centropristis > Centropristis striata. The sequence goes on from NC_081518.1 coordinate 11,121,190, forward strand.
GTTTAGCAAGATGTTTGGTGCTGTTACATGCTGTGTGAATGTTACCTGACCTCACTCTCGCCTGGACATCCTTCCCTTTTAGATGCTCTCTCTCTCTCTCGCTCTCTCTAACACACCCCTCACACACACACACAGACACAACCCCCCTGCTGAGGCAGCAAGTGAAGCAAAATAACTCACTCTGCCACACAATCGCTCCTTTGCCTCGCTCTAGGCACTGACTGCTTTATTCCATGACTTTTTTTTCCTCTCTTCTCTGCTCCCTCCTCCTCATTGGTTCTGGGTTTTTTTTCATACCATCGTAACTCTACTACAACAAGAGCCAGTGATGGTGAATTGCTTGACCTTTCTCATTGTGCGGCGGTGTTGTGCTGTGTGGTCTGTGTCGACTTGGTTCAGCCCATACATCAAGAGAGGTTTGTTATTTTGGACACCTTTGTTTGGTGGGAATTGGAAGTGTTGTGTGTATATTACAAGCCCTTGTACTGGCATTTGTCAGCGTTTATATATTTGCAGCTAAGATGCATTATGTCCAATTTTTTTGTCTCTACTTGCTTCAGTAAAGATTGACACTCTATAAGACACAGCATTGAACAGGCAAAAAGGCTTTCTTTAAGACACAATTTTACTGTACAAAATGTTTTATAGTTTTCACAAAATACATTTAGAAAGCTCCATTTTAAATAAAATTAAATTGAAATATTTAAGAGACAGCGTGTAGACGTTTTATCTCAGAAGCATTGCTCAGACGTAAACCCAGTGTGTGTCCATGTTTCTACGTACACACTGAAATAAAAATGCAAAACTCAAAAGAGCATGACAGATGATGCTAGAAAAACCCTCCCATGGTCTTCAATTATAAATAAGGACTGCGGGGTTAGACTGCAGTCTTACGAACTCGAAGCCAATGTAATCGAACAGAACGTGTTTACAAAATTTTGCAAGACAAGACTAATATCTTTAAAAAAACATTGTGTACTAGATGAAATACAAAGGCTTTGGTCTGTTTTACAATCAACAATGATTAAATCTGATATGTACTTGTAAACAACTGCCAAACACTTAAGTTTAAAACTCTGTCAAGCAATGTTTAATCATAATTATAGGAATTAAATATTTCTAGTTGCACAATTTTTTTTGACCATAGGACACTATAATACAACTATACCTAAGAGACAAATTGTACCTGACCCTAAAGAAATGTATTTCATGATGCATGGAACATTTATAGAATATTCTCGGGGATATAAATGAAATCAACTTTTATTGGAGAAATCTTTCTGGAAGATTTCTAGGGAAGACAAGTACTTTACATTTTGACATAAACAAACTGGATTATATCGAAGACGCAGTCTACCATTTACAGACTACAGGTTTTCTTTTACACCTGTTTTCCACATTTAATGTTCTTCGTGGTAATCTAGAGTCAATCCAACCACCGAAGCAAGAGGTCCAAGTTGTGTCTCATGTCACGCCGTCTTTGCACACTTTGAGCTGTTGATAGTGATCCGTGTTTAATAAGCCGGCAAACGCAGGCCCATGTCAGAGGAGTCAAGACCACAGCCTCAGTGGGTGGATCGAGTTTGAGTTTCCTCCGCTAAATATCCATTCATAAGAAATAAGACCAATAAATAGTTGTTTTTTTTGACACAATAAGAGTCTTCCCTCCAGCTTTTCGTCTTTAATGATATGCAACAGCGTCCAGAGACCATGCAAAGGCTGGTAGAAAGTCTCGATATAAGCAGATCAAAAGATAGTCATGGCAGAATCTCTCAGGTTCTCCTCTCTCAAACAAACGCAAGACCAACATGGTTTTCTAGCAGTCCATCTATCAGTACTTGATCTTGGTTTTTCATATTAACATACAAATGGCCATTTACTAACACACCAGAGAAAAAAGGAAACAATGACTGAAGTTGGAAATAGAAAAAAAAACAGATAAGTTTTTGTTCCATAAAAATTTAACACCGGGCACTTTACAGAGGTCCATTTTTTTCTGTTTTTCCATCGTTGTTCTCTCTTCCAAGTCCTCGTTTGAATGTGCCTAGAGCTACAGAACAGCACACAGTCCCACTGGAAAAACAAAGCCCAGACGTCCCAAGGCTCTCCCAGAGTCTCTCTCTTTCTTTCCTCCTCTCCTGTCCTTTGCCTCTTCACAACCCTCTCTCTCTCGCCTTCTCTTCTCTCCTGTGCCGTGTGTGTGTGAGGAGCACTGCCGGAGGGCGATGGTGGAGTGGGTGGTTACAGGGTGAAGTAGCTCTTCTCTCTACTGTAGTCTTGACCAGTACTGAGACATGTCAGGCTCGCTCCCTGGGACTTGGACAGGGACAGACACTCCAGGAGAGATGAGTCCTGCAGAGACAAAAAGAGAAAAATGTTAGTAAAAAGAAAAAGAAAAGAGAGCCCCAGAAGTCAACATGCTGAATTAGATGAGTAGATGCACCATGCACAGTTAGTGTGTCAGCTAACACTAGTTAGCCTCATAGCACAGAGCATTGTGCTTTAAATGCTTTCAAATAGGTAGCTGAGCAGTGGAGCTGCAGTGAGTCACAATGCTCTGCACATGGTTGCACAGTAAAAGGCTTGCAAGCTCGATAAATTGAGGCTTTGGCAATGGCATTTAAACAGAGAGAGTAGAACAGCAAATGAATCAAATTAATTAGCAATTTAGCACAGAGGAAATGTGGTTATGCATGATTAACTCTTCATGACTATAACCGGTATATATGGCTCTCAGTAAAAGCATCCTAATGGGGTGGAACTAAACTATGGGCTGGAGTAGTGGGATTGACATGATGGCGTAGAGCGGCAATGAAATGAGCTTCATGCAACTGTAGAAGGAAAATGATATGGAATGTATAGATCTGTTTAAAATAAAAATAAAAAAACAGGAAGTTTCTCAAATAGAAGGAAAAAGGAAAAGTTGCTGCAACAGATCATGAATCAAAGATGGCTATGTAGTACCTCCTAATTTACAGGAGAGGTGGCAGATGTTTCAAAGAGTGCACTGTTTGGTTGGATTAATTCCCAAGCATGTTGGTAAACAATGAACTGTCTGCCTACCTGTTGAGGTGGTACCAGAAGTGGTCATTGATTGGCTGTTCATATGTGCCTGCATATGAGGGGGCGTGTATGTGTCGTAGCTCCGCCCGTTCACAGGCGGACTGGTAGGCAGCATGCAGGAATAAGAGGAGGTCTGGCTGGGCTATAGATGGGGGGAGAGAATGTTACATTAGCTTAGCCAACCATAGTTGTAGTCTGGAATACTGTAAGGCACACGTGTCTTGATTTTATTTAGAATTTTAGATCTCTGATAAAGCTACCCTTTAAGGTTTTTTATTATTATTATTTTTATAATTATTATTATTATTTGGCCAGGAAACACAAATTACTCATGGTGTGATTGAGTCCACTCTTACAATCATATCAATCATCATAAAATATCACATAAAAAGGTTTATCTTTAAACATCATTACTTGTGATTATTATGGTCTGTTACTTACTTGCATAGGTAGATTGTTTGCCATGGTGAAGCTGGGCATGGGGGGCAGCGCACTGTAGGTGTTTGCGAGTGCAGAGTCAGGTCTACCCAGCATTGACCCCGAGGTGAAAGACACTGTGGATGAAAAATAGAAAACGTGTTTAAAACCTTAAAACCCGCTGAAATCACACACACACACACACACACACACACACACACACACACACACACACACACACACACAGAATCCTCCGCCTCATTAGCGTTAAGTAGTGCGTGCGTGAGATGACGCCTTATTTGACAGACTGATGGGCCCGGACACATACTGTACAGTGTGTGTCTCAGGTGATTGACTTGTGAGCTTCAGCTCTGCCGGTGTGCCCTCGTGCCTGATGCGGTAATTACGCAGATAGTCAGCTGAGAAGTTTTGCTCAACCATCCATCAAAAGGAAACCACCGGTGCTTCTTCATGTGAACTAGAGCGCACAGGCATCGAGGCCTCTTTACCCTCTTTTATATTAATCCGCGGGCTGTCACATAATAATATTTAGTCATATTTCATCCTGTCTGGCTCGAACACATGGGCATTTAAATGTATTGTTGCTTACATTATTACAGTAATAATGCAATGTGACGAATTAATGTGTGCAGCATTTATGCAATACAATTTTATTTTAATACAAATGTTATTTTAATGTGCAGGACCTACCCGGTGTAGTGGGCTGTGGGATGGCCTGGTAGACGCTGGTGCTAAAGCTGCTGCTGATGGGAATGTGACTGGAGGAGTTGTTGGCCTGCCGGCGCTGGTTCCGCAGCTTCTCCTCTCGCCTCCACTTTGCTCTTCTGTTTGAGAACCATACCTGTAGTGGAAAGTGCTTATTAGTTTTCAAAAATGAAAAACATATTTTTTTCAATTTGTTTCCCCACACAATCGTGGTGGTAAAAAATAAAGTTCAGATCACTCACTTGTATTCTGGCTTCGGGCAGGTCGATTTTCGCTGCTAGTCTCTCTCGCGCGAAAACATCTGGATAATGAGTTCTTTCAAATTCTGTACAACAAAACAAAAGTGTTATTAAATTAATTATATATTTAGGGAGAGCGGTCGTTTCATTTTTGCATGACTGCGTTGATTAGATGTATGTCAAGAGCCATGTGTGACAGATATTAGGCCTAATCCTTATTCGTTTATTATAAAATATATATTATAATATTTATTATAATATAAAATATTTTTAAAATAATGTAGCTCTCCTAATTCACATTAAATAGCCAGGGACACGTGTTCTCTTTTTTTAAAACATAATTTTGTTAATAAACAGGCCTGAATAAAAATAGAAACTAAAATATTAAATATTATAATAAAAGTAAATATTTCTCATAATAACAACAACAATAATAATAATAATAATAATAATAATAATAATATACATTATTAGGGCGGATGTTAATGTATAAATTTTAACCTTTTTCCAGTGCTTCGATCTGCTCCTGTGTGAAGGACGTGCGGTTTCTCTGTAGTTTCCTCTTGAGCTGCAGGCGCATCTGTGTCTCCTCTGAGTCCTCCCCGTTCGAGCTGATGGAGTTTGTGTTTTCTCCTGCGCCGTCTTGTTGTTGGCAGCCATCTGCAAAAAAAAATGGAAATATACATTTAATTAAGTTAATTGAATAATTAATTATCGGGTCTCGTGTTGTATCTGCAAACAGCTAATTGTACAGACATCATTAATTAAGGCCTTCATCATGGCTGATTAAATTCTAAATCAGAGGAATTATTATTGTAGTTTCTTATTAATGTTGCCAGATTACAGACGTGAAAAGAAACAATATGGAGGGGGGGGAAAGGTCTTCGTGGTTTAAAGTGTTTATAAAATATTGTGGGAAAAACAGAGTGGCTCCGTGTACTTATCGCTGCCCAACAATGGCGTGTGTTCTCAAAAGGTTAAGAGAAATGTGACAAGATGTGGCGAGCCTCTTTTCAGAGCCTATGAAATGTATTAAAAGCCCAAACTCTCTAGCCCCCTTTTTTAGGGCACAGCAATGCCTCAATGGTCGTTCCCATATGGGCGTTGGTATAGCCATTGAGGTGACCACCAACTTTTGAATAGGAGAAGACGCTTTTCAGAATGATACAATGCCTTCAGGAGTAAGGGAAACCATTAAACTATGGACACAGCCAGGGACGAGCAGCGAGCCCTCGGTGGGTGTAATATATGGGAGGGGGGCTATTGGAGGAGATGACAAAAGGATCCTCTCTCTCTGGAGGCGCACAGGCTATAGTACTTTGGCATTGTGCGCACGAGGATCCCAGTCAACAGAGCTTTGAGTCCAGTGTGTTAACCCTTATCCACTACCATCATTAATCACGTCCCCCGGCCAGCTACACGCCAGTCAGGATTTCTATCTTCAATTGGAAACAAATGAGTGAGGAGAGAGCATGCAACCCCCTGAACAACCAAAATAAGGCCAATCTATTCACTGCCCCTTCAGTGGCAGGGCGAGGCTTATCGACTAATGTCTGTCTTGTTGTTGGACATCATTATCACACCGAGAAGTTAATGCGAAAGTAAGCAGGGGTGCGTTATGTCATATCTCACGGAGCCTGATTCATAAAGAGGAATTCAGCTTTTTGTATGCAGATTTTGTTGATGTTTTTAACCGGATTGGCTTTTTTTTAAAACGAGTGGTGCCTTGCTCAAGGACACGAGGCTTTTGCAGGGGTGGAACAGGTGCAGCAGGGCCTGGATGTTTGCATGCACCAGCCTTTCTAAAATATGTCAATAACATGCACAGAAAAAAAAGTTTGTGATATTCTTTCTTGTGTGAAAAAAATGTAGCAGTTAATTTTCTTTTTTAAGTTTCCATCGTGAGTTAAAGCAAGCTGCACGGTCGCTTCTGCAGGCCTGGAAACATATTTGCTGTATCTAAATGTAAAAGTCTTGGTTCACTGGAGGAAAAAGCTGACATATTTCTTGACAATTTCCCCCGCTGCAAAATAGACAAAAGTATTCTTCTATAGGCCAATAGTTTGTATCCACGCTATTTGTTTCTTCCCTCTGGATAATCCATAAAAAGGAATGAATGTGCAGCTATTATCCGTCTGCCAGACCCACTGACGCTAGGATGGGATTTGTTTTCTTTATAAAAGCGCTGGGAAATAAACTCATTCTTTAGTATCACGATGTCTCAGCCAGTGAGGCGGAAAAGCAGCAAAAAAGAGATACCGAACCAATTGCGGCACCTTTCAGCTGCTGAGACCGGATCAAAACACTCTTGAGAAACCGCTTAGAACTGAAAGAGAAAGTGAGAGACTAAATCCTATAGACGGGATTTAGAGCCATATAGCCAGCGACTGAGAATGAGAAAGAGATAAAAGAAGTTTTTTATTCGTTGCTCTTTGGATAGAGTTGTCTTCTTTTGGGGCCCTGTCACTCTCCATGTAGCCTTTATTTCTGCTTACTCGGCTGTCGGATGGAAAACATATTTTCGTTCCCCTGACACAACTGCTTAAATGGCCTTTGAATTAAAAACACTATAAATAACTCATTATTATTATTATTATTATTATTATTATTATTATTATATATCTGTTTATTATAATACATATTAAAAATGTGATATTTTTATATCTGGTGTTTTCATAATAAATATTTATAATTTGCGTCAAATATAATATTATAAGATAATAATTATAAAAAGCTTTATTATAAATCTAACGTGTTATGCACAGTAAAAACTCAATAATCCGGATTTTATTATGATAAATAATAATAACAATAATATTAATAATATTGTTATGATTCCGAAATAAAGTTAATCATTTAGCGGTTAATATGATCGTTTCCGCTTTACTGCTTGTTGATAACAGCCCCACGTGTCCAAATGGTCATCAAACAAATGCAAATCATACGAGTGAATTCCAGCACTTTTCTGATGCATATTAATCAGACTCCATGCTTCATCGCGATACTTGTTTAGTGGATGAATATTTAAGAGGTAAAAAGGTGGTGTTTTCAATAAGAAACGGTGCTCGGTGTTCGGGCTGCAGTGAGCCGACAGGAAACCCTCTGAAGTGGAACATTTCCACAGCAGCCTTACCATCTCCACACTCCTGCATGTTGCCATAATGAGAGACAAAGCCCTCTCTAATGAGCAATTACACGTAGTGCGGAGCGTTCCCATAACCAATCATTGCGTGTGAAGGAAAACATTCCTTTGTACTAATATCCCCAGCTCTGCCTCCCCATCAGGAGGGGAGGAACATGCAGGCTGCTGGGTGGACACCTCTGCTGAAAGGACAAGCCGCTGTCACGCACATCCATGTCTGGGACAGTGGAGGCATTCAGACTGCATGCATGGCCTGTGGCTTCCTCTAATCGACTAGTCTTAATTGGGGGTCTTGCTCAGGGCATCAAAGCATGCCAATACAATACCTTCCTGCAAACAGAGCCGTGGACCGGAGCCACTGGAATAGTAAGAACTATTCATATTCGGGCATTTATGGTGACCTCTCACATTAAGTAATCCATCTTCAAGTCAAATTATGTTTCTATGAGAAATCAAAACCGCCCGGATGTACCCTTCTTTTGCGTCAAGGTGTCTTTATTGTGTGATAATGAGGCTCACCTTGGTTGGGCTGCCCTGGCACTGATGTTCCGGGGTACCAGCCGGGCCGGGTCCCCCAAGTTCCTGTCTGACCGTTGAGCATTCTCAGCTTGTCATACATGCCATCTGCGCCCATCTGTTGCTTTTCACTAGCCAGGTTGCGGAGGACTCTGTTTATCGATGACACCTGAATGACAAATTACATATGATGAGAGTAAAGATGAGATGGAGCGCCGGAGCAGCTTGTTTCCACACACACGGTAATCATAATAAATGTGCACAGCGCACACACACTTCTGATTGACTGTATGTTTGGGTGATCACATATGCAGCAGTGTATTTAATAAGACTCAATGCTTGGCTGCCCATCTCCTTTTCCTTCACTGCATGAGAAAAAAAGTCACTTCATGTGGCAAATTAAATCATGCACACAACTTACACTGGGTATATTGTCGTTGGTGCAGATCCCCTCTGACAGAAGTCTGTCACGGATCTCCCACGCAAAAATAGACGGACACTCCCGCTTGTACTGCGCGATTTTCGCGACCACCTCTGGAGTGGCGACCCTGGGCTTGCTGCCGCCTATTGCTCTCGGTCTTATGGAGCCAGTTTCATAATACCGGCCCAGGATCTTGCTCACACAGCCGTTGGATACCTGGATAGAAAACAAAAGACACAATTCACATACATTATTTACGACTATTAACGGAATTTCTAAGATGACGTCAAATAATTATCACCTTTTCACTGTCCAGCACTTGGACTTCATCATGGGTCTATAAACACAAAAAATATGCCTTCATTGGTACATTAGGCATTTCCTACAGAAGATGTATGCTATAAGAGCAGGCAGATTGCTTTCCTTTAATCGGCCTTATTACATTTCCAGTAAACGGAATGATGTAATTATTAAATATTGATTTTACTGACTTAAAAATAATTGTAAATGCTACAAGAAATATTGATATAAGAAGAAAATCATACCGTTATATCTCTCGTATTTCGCTTGGTAATTTTATTTTAAATCAGTTTGTATCCATTGAAAACAAAGTGTGTTTTCTGTATAAAAAGGAGTGAGATGGTCACCTGCAGTATCCTGGAGATGTCGCAGGGTCGAGCGCCACTGTGAGCAAGTTCAACTATTTTCTGCCTGGTGGAATCCGGCAGCGGTCTACCATTAACAAACACACCACCAAGCTGGTTTACGCCACTGTGACCTACATGGAGACAAAAGCATCGCAGTCATCACATCGTATTAGAACTCTAATTAAAACATATGTGATAAAGCAAATGAGTTTCACTGAATGGAAGAGGAGAATGGGTAAAAAAGCGCTCAGGAGAACCGAGTCAGAGATGGAACATGGAGACAGAAGAACAGCTGACTGTCATATAAATGTGTTTAAAACCAAAGGAAGCAGATAAAACAATAGTTACGGTACATTCCCCTCTGAAGACAAACACTTCGCAGTTATTCACATGCACAACATGGATTAATATAGCTTCACATAAACTAAACCACAACACCTCAATATGCTTTTTATACAACAATAAATTAACAACTCGTTTGCCCCGAGGAAAGTCAGTCAAGCTTTTATCAAACCGGCAAAGTTCAGTCTTAAAACGCAGCGTTATCCAGCCTCCTATGTACAGCTGCGCATCACCAACACCAGCACATCTCATAAACTATCCTCTAAATAATAACCAGCAAACACCGAAAATCAGACAAAATACTACACATGAAATAACATGTAAAATTAGCTTTCATTCAAAAGTATCGCTTTCTGAAAAGTCACTTTAAATCTTTCCAATAAAAGTCATCCAAATTACGCATAATTACGCATGAAAAAGACAGACACCACATAGAATACTAGCTCTAAAATAGCCTTTTTCATGCTCGCTTATTGTCTATAAAAGATTGCTTTTTGGAAATTATTCCCTAAATGATTCTCTGTTATTTGTCTAAAGCGCAGAATAAAGTGGCAAACCTGCAGCCTGCAGTGAGAGCTGACTCCCCGGAGTGCCTGCTCTGCTCTCTGTGTCTCCGCTGCCTTCCCCTGCGCTGCCGCCCGCTACATTGACTCCGGGAGCAGAGGCTCCTTAGCAATAAATAAGCTCCAAATATAGAAGAGGGGGAAAATATGATGAGCCTGCCTGACATTTGTCTTTAAAATAAAGCTAGCTGCACGTCAAGTTTGAGCTTAATTTCTGGAAATAGGCGGAAGTCGCCTCGGATCATGCATGGGAGGCTAATTGAAAAGATCAGTTGGAGCACTTGTGGCAGGCATGTCACTTTATGACACCGCTCTGCTTTTGAAAATCGCATCGTCACGACAAATAGTAGCATGATAAAACGACCCTTTCTGTCTGCATTTGGATATCACTCAGACAAAATTGGACGCTACTCGTTTACCCTCCGAGGGAGACTTCGTTTTAAGGTGGCCAGGGGCTACGCGCGGTCACAGGAACGAGGGCGCGCCTGGATTCTTAACATATTAAAAGTGACATGCAGTTTTTTCCCCCCTTGTTTGTATTTGACAACAAATGCTCACAGCCACTGCAGTCCTGTTGTGTGCAGTCGGTAGGAAACATGTCACAGGACTCTGCTGCTTTAAACTGCACACTTTATTTTAGAGAAATGATCATTCTGTGTGAGAATGCACCTGTTTAACTGAGTAGCAGATCCCTTTTGGCCGCTATGTATATTAATCTGACTGATAGTAAATCCATTATCATCCCTCCTGCTCTTTGGTTAATTCCAGGATTAAGTGGAATTAATAGACTTGTTACGCAGAAATTGGCCTACCCGGGTTAAGCAGCCCTGCTCTGCGGGCTCTCCAGGGCCGCCTGTGATTTATAGCTATCATATAAATCCTCCGGATCGATAAAACCGTCAGATAAGGACATCACATAAAAATCAAACTCTCCTAAGGTTAAGTCTTAATCATGGCACAATTCCCTCAAGTGCCCAGAGTCGATCTCGCCCGCTGGCGCTGATTATGCGCCTTGTATTCTATTGCAAGTCGACTAATAGGAAAACATATGGTGTCAATTTGGACGCTCCCCACCATATACACCCAGGAGTTATTAGCACAAAAGCCACCGAGGCCGTCGCGACCTTTAGACAACCCAAAGGGCCGGGCCCAATGATATCTACTCGGCAATTCGCACCAGACATCACACGCCAAGCCAGGGGAGCATCCCATTATCATCAATCCGCAGCAAAGCAGGGGCACTGGGTATTGTACACAGCTTTGATAAGGCCCCATCAGCTTAATAATGGAACACACACAAAAAAAATCACAGCGCTAGAAAATAAGACTCTAATACCAGCAGTTTGTAAAAAAATATTATTTTGTTTTCATCACTTTAATTATTAATCACACCTCTTGACATCAAACAAGCCAGCTGTCAAATTGGATTTAAACATTATTATTGTTTAGTCACTAATGCGCACAGATTACAGCACAGACACGTCATCAAGGTATATGGAGAATAATATAATAAAATCATCCCACACACCTTCATCACAGATGTCATACACCTCTTGTCCAGCAGCAAGAGAGAAAATGTTTCATGTTTATCTTTTTTTGTTTCAACACACACCAGGAATAAGACAGATATTCAACTCAGAGGCCTATACTTCATGTACCATGTTTTTTTGTTTTTGTTTTTTGGATTGGCACCCACGACAATATGGTTGTTAATATTTATTTTCCGCTGTGAGTTCAGCCTGCACCTAACAGTGAGGCCTGCGGTTATAATATGAGCATTTTCTTTCTAGTTCATGCTGTCTGTCCGTGAAGAATATGGACTCATCTACATAAGACATTATTGCTATTCCTCATGTTTCATGCAGGGCTCTTCTCTACGCAGCTAATCTTGTATGCAGCCTGGCAGCCAGCTCTAACGCTAATGCAGACGGCTGTGCAATTATTTAATACCAACTCAAGCAGAAACAAAAATCTCCCTCTCAACCCAACCCCCTCTATTCTCCCTCTCTCTTTCTCTCTCTCTGGAGCAGGACGACGTGTGATTAACTTGTTCAATAATAACTTCTCTACCTATCATTGCAAAAAATAAATTAACAGCAATGAAACGGCCATCAAATAACTGAGGATATTCGCCCCCTGCACCTCAAAGTCATGCAAATTTATGCCTGCACATACATTTTAAAGTTATATTGCGCTATAACAACCAGTGCATAATGTCAGTGGGTGCTGCTGCCATGCAACCACATTAAACTTGCGGTTGTAATCAAAAAGTTTCAACACAAATAAATAAGAATACAACTTACTGTTCTGCATCATTGAGGCTACGCCAGACTCCCACGTGGCTTGGTTGTGGTATTCTGAGCATCACAAGGAAAAAACAAAGCAGGTTAGCATCATGGAGGCCACACAGTTATTTTTCACAAATTATTTGCAATATTTAATTTTTTTAATAAATAAAGTTTCTCATCTGATCGTTCGTTTGGAATGTTTGCGGATTATTATTATTATTTGTGCTTAAAACATTATTGATGCATAATGAATTTCCTCAGTGTATGTATGGATTTTAATTAAACTTGCCTGGAAACAGAGTTGACTGTCCACTCTATAACAATTTAGTCAATCATCTGCCGTTTTCACTACTTAATGTCTCCCTATAGGACAAAGCAAAACAACACATTAGCACAGCCACAGCTATACTGATGCACGCACTGTATCTGCATTTGTGCCCTACATTTACTATTCACCTAAGTGTTGCTGTCAAAGCACACAAATGAAAATTGACGCGAGACAAAAATGATTTGAGCATCTCTGTTAGGCCTGTTTCCTGTGAGCAATTTCAAAATAAATGCAAAAAAACTAACAGCCTAGCCTGGAACTATTTCTTTCAGCAGCCCTCATCGTCTCAGCAAGACGCTCCTTTATTATTATTAGTTTTAAGCTTGATATCCCTCCTCTTGTGGAGTCTATAGTGGGAAGTGTACAGTGACACACGTTGTCTACCTCGCCTCACTGCTCTGCAAAAGTCCAGACCAAGAGGGGGTACAAAGCTGGTGTACAAAGCCTGCTGGACCCCAAACAATGCACCCCCTTTTCTGCCTCCGTATACCTCAAACCCGGGGCGAACACTCGGCCTCCGCGACTAGAAACACACAGCTTCCCCACTAAACACACCAACAAGTTCAGATTAATACAAAGAGCCGGAGGCATGCATCCACCCCCTCCGGGACCATTCACACACACACACACACACACACACACACACACACACACACACACGCACACACACACACACACACACACACACACACACAAACGACCGTGACCCCGGCGCTGCTAGTGCGTGAATGTGGGTTTTGTTGGCCCTGCTTTTATAGAAGAAGAACATTTTTTAAAAAGTAATTTCTTGTTACAAATATTTGGTGGTGATTTGGTGCTGCTGGTGCGGGTTGTAAAGCGGGTTTAAAGACACAACAGCGCAGTAGGGCGCTCAATTGGAAAAGACAAATGCATTAAAGAAGCTATTGACTGGGGGGACAGATAAAAAGGGGGCCAGGGAGGGAGAAGTCTCAAGTTTTTCGTTTTCTCCCTCCATGCAAAGTTGTGTTGTGTGCAGAGCAAAATGGCCTGATGGCGACGTCTACACCAGGCTGTGTTTAGTCCTCGGCTGGTCTGTGATGCACGCAGGGGCCGCCATTGCATTTAGATTGTAGCTTTCTTTCATGTTTAACAAATAGGCTGCATTAATCACATTCAGATTCCATCACACGGGCCCATAGAGCCGAGCTCAGCCTGTTTAGCACCGCCGAAAATTACCTCAACAACCACTAATTCAGATATTATTAGAATTATTATTATGAGCCTGATGTCATCATGTTTAAATTAATGAAAATAAATTTAAAAATAATAGTAATAATAATAATAATAATAATAAAAGCAGCCTTGAGCCTGAGCAACCTGAAAGTGCTCTGCAGTCAGTAGCTTTTAGCCTGTAAGGTCCAAGTGGTTAATCATTTATTTAAGGTCGAAAGCTCAAACGTTGTTGTTCCCGAGGTTAACTACATCTAATCTGCATTTCTTTTCCTTTATAATCCGGAACAACAATGTCTTAATTCAACATGCGCTCACAACATTCATATGCACAAATAGTGCATGAAGGCCTCCACTGCATGGATCCGGTGCAAGCTGCAGGCTAACAGTATAATATATATATATATAAGACTATTTTTAAATACATGGCTTAAAAAATGTGTTACATATTGCAGATTATATTTGGTAAATTAGGTATTAGCGTGCATGTAGCCAACAGGTTTTAATCTCAACTCAAAGGATCAACTATTTTAATGCACATTTTAAACCACATGCCTGGTGTGTTTTTGCTCTCAGTCTCTTTGAATTTTGTTATATTTTAGGAGGAATTGTGCAAAATTGATATTTAAAATTACACAAGAAAATGCTACTTATAAAAAATGATACATCTATTTTATTCTACTAATTAAACTGGCTGTTTTGTCTTAGCTGTTTTGACAAACTAGTTTTAAAGCAGCAGCAATTTGTCTCTATTTTTCCCATTTAGTTTTTTTTAATTATATATTGACATGATTAAAAAGCGTATTCACTATTATTGGCTGATAGGCCTGTCAACGTGTGTAACTATTTTAAATTACTTATAACTAAAAGTGGAAAAGTATTTTAACTCGCTGTCATTAAAAGAAGCAGTTTAAGGGGGAAAAAGTTGAAAGTTGCATAAACACAGTAAAACGGGCCTCCTCCCCGAGTGCTTCATGGAGCTTTTTTTTTTTTTTTTGTACAAGGCGCTTGGGTGACTCGCCTGCATGAATCAATCTGACACCTTTCCTCAACGGGTCATTGCGCCCCATTCTCCACGATGATCACTGTCCTGGCCCAACGTGACTTTTTACTCTTTACTGTCATAAATAAGCGGTAAGCTATCCGTAGGCCTAAACACACCAACAACATCCAGCAGATAAAACAGACAGAGGCGCTAAAGGCTGAGAGTCCAGCCGGAAGACAGGCTGCACAGTCCCAACGATCAAACACCCACAACCTCAGCCCTGAACCTCAACCTATACAGCCGAGAATAATAATTATGCACAACTATAAATATAATAATAAATTATCATAATATAATAATTCTACAAATATTCCCACATATTAACTTTAAGTTAGGATCTCACCTTTTTGGGGCATCCTGCGTCGTTGTCAAAGTCCTTGGTAAACTATAGGCTATACAGCCTAGTTCTCCACACCACAGAAAGAGCCAAAAAAAAAAAAAAAAAAAAAAAAAGCCGACCAGGATCACTCTCTCTCGGGAAGTTTAGAAGAGGAAAAATTAGTTTCCAGTGGTCTTCCAGTGGCGGAGACGGAGGGGATATCCCTGCGAAGGGGACAGAGATTGACAGTGAACTCAGATGTCAGGACGCACGGAGTTTGGCGAGGATGTGCGCTGGCGTGTGAGAGAGCGAATGAGAGAGTCGGAAAGAGAGAGAGTGGGGAAGAGAAAGAGAGAGAGAGAAGAGAGAGGGGGAGGGAGGGGAGGGGAGGAGGGAAGGAGGGAGGGAGAGTGGTGGTGGTTGTAGAAGGAGGTGGGGGTAAGAGAATGAACACACCTATGCTGATTGGTGATGGAACAAGTGTATTAATGTATGTGTTCCTGGTCTGCTGTGTGCGCCTCGCCTCGCCTCGCCTCGCCTCCCTCCGCCGCTCTTCACTGGCCCATTAGCGCGACCCGACCTCTGTCATCATCCCCCATATAAACACTTCCCCCTGCACCACAGCCAAAGCGGGAAACGGGGCCGAGCCACAGCGACACAGAGAGAGAGAGAGAGAGAGAGAGAGAGAGAGAGAGAGAGAGAGAGAGAGAGAGAGAGAGAGAGAGAGAGAGAGAGAGAGAGTCTTCCCAACCCACTAATCAGCCCACGCATGCAAATACCCTGCGCTCACTTGCTGAATATTGCCCTATTGCAAAGCAACTGCCTCGGCAGTGCCCATTGGTCGGAAGACTCTATTCTTCCAGGCTGAATTGGGTCTGCGCAGGGAATCTGAGGCATGTTCAGCTCCAACCTGAGGCTAACTAGTGCTGCAAGGGGGAGCAGCAGCACACGTGAACGCTGGAGCTCAGAAATGAACATTACAAAGAGCTGCAGCGCTGTTTATGAAGCGAGGATTTTATAGACGCAGGAAAATATGATGTCACGTTGAAAAGTTTGGTGACATGTTGCAAAATATCCCCTCAGTTTGTTTGTTTGTTTGTTGTGTGGTTTCTGCATCCACGTGTTAAATGTAGCCCTGCAGGCAGTAATCATCACTGACAGATAACAATTTTCACTTTGACAAAATGCTAAATAACACATTTGCTTTCTTAAACCAGCTTAAAACGAGAATATTGCTCTAAAATAGGAATTTGAAGCCACTCAAACCCCCATGACAGGAGACCTGTGGTGCTGCATGGAGAGTTGGGGAAAGTTTTTTGTTTTTTTTTTACTAATAGAAAAAATATTTTGCATTTGAAAATAGCACGCCCCACACACACTAAAAAAATGTCCACCACGTGCTTTTGTTGATTCTTTTTGCTATCACCTTCCCCTGAATGGCCTTACCCTCCTGTCAACAAGAACACCATGCGTAAAGAGCGCAGCCTTTAGGCAAGCTCCGCTGCTTTTTATGGACACATTTGCGAGGCACGGCGACGTCACTCCTGCGACCTGACAGCAAATAGCACGCGTAAATAAAGTAAAGCAAATGACTGTGTAGCCATGGCCACACGCTCCCAAACTGCGCTGGTTGAATGACTGGCTATTAACGCACACCTCAACGCACCCAAAAGCAACCCCTCTGCGCCCGTGTTTGAGCATACACCCGGAGCTTTGGGCAGCACCAGTCTGAGCACTGAGGAGCCCCGCCGCTTACTCCAAAAGGAGGAGAACCGAGGGGAAGAGAATGAGGGTTGTATGGATGTGGAAGCCAAAAGGGGGGTGCATGAAAGGGCAAAGGGGGAGAGAGAGAGAGAGGAGAGGAGAGAGGAGAGAGAGAGAGAGAGAGAGGCATAAGCAGGGGGAGGGGAGAGAAATTGCTTCTTTTTTTTTGGATGGGAGGCAATGAAATGAAGTCATGGAGGCCTACACTTGACTTTCTTTGACATGTGAAAAAGTAGGAGAAGTCAGAGCTCATCAATAAAACACTTCGGAGGTGAAAGAGGGCTCCCTAACAACCATCGCATTCCTGACTATGGGTTCAATGAGTAGACAAACGACGCTGCCAGAGAGAGAGAGAGAGAGAGAGAGAGAGAGAGAGAGAGAGAGAGAGAGAGAGAGAGAGAGAGAGAGAGAGAGAGAGAGAGAGAGAGAGAGGGACTGCCCGGCTTGAATGGGGCCCTCAGTGGGCCGGCGAGATAATGAGCTGAGAGGACCGGCTCAAACTGTCACCGAGAGTCCCGCAGTGAGGAACAACACTTTGGCCAATACTCCTTCATCAAACAACCCGTAAACTAAACGAGCACATTCATCTGTTTCTCCTTCCTGCATTGTTTCTACTCACTTAGACTGGTGGCTCAGCCTATAGGCCTACCGTGAATGACCGCAGCTTATATCAGCTAAGGGGAGGGAGGGGGGTTCCCAAACATTTTCACGTCAAGGACCCCCCTATTAGACATGCATTAGACCACAAACACCCCCCACCCTCCTGCCCCCACCCGAGAGGAGTTTGTGCAATGAGGGGACCTCGTGTTGGTTATGATTTACTGTAAAACTCCCTGACTGGACGCGCTGAAGGTGGAGTTTCAAGCTATTGTTATTCGGAATTAACTTTTTTCCCCCTACAGGATAATGAAGGGAAGCTATTTCTGGTCAGAGAGCAGTTATATGACAGTTAGATACTGTGTAACAATTGAGAAAAGTATTGATTGCAGGACTAAAGAGGAGTCTTAACTCCTGCAGTGTTGACTAAACTATGCGTCCTCATGTGGGTCAGCCAGAGTGAGTGCATGTTGATTTAGAGAGCTGCATCAGAGCTGTGGCAGCTAAACCACAAACACTGTTTTTAGTTTAAAAAAATAAAAAAAGTAACGCAAGTGGGGGTTTTTACATTCTGATTTGGACACTGTGACAAGATGCTGAAAAACAAGTAACATCTCATCAAATTAAATCTTCAAATGTGAGCTAAATTGCAATTAAATAATTTATTTGAATCACCAAAGCCTCCTTCCCTGTCTTTAAAATACTTTGTGGTTACAGCCTACTTTTGTAGTGCAAATGTTATTGCCACTCACTTGTCAGACTGCAGCTGTCAAAAATTCACACCACTAACCTGCCCTCGCTGAAAAGACAGATTCCCCGATGAGTGTGTCAAGTAGTTTTCTTTGGAAACAATACCTCCAGTAGGTTATTGATTTCTTTGGTTAAGCTGTAAATCCGCTCCAGGAGCTAATTCGTTGTCTCCACTCTCGGGAGATTTCTGATTTTTTTTCTTTTCTTTTCACAACCTTCACTCGCATGCCAAGTATATGCCTTCATCTTTATAACCAACAAGGAAATATAAGTCCTATATTTTTTCTGTTTTATAAGGTGGTCTGGATTTCTTTGGCAGTAAAAAAATTAAAATAGGGATAGGGATAGGGATAGGGATAGGCTGATGTTGGGAAAGCAATTAGCCCAATTCGGATTAGCAGCAACTAATGCCACAGGCCTTGAAAAGAAAGCCTAATCTGGTCGCTATTTTCCCCTGAGGCAATGTGGCATTTGTACCCATCTAGAAACTTTTAAATGCAAAAAAAGAAAGAAAAGAAGGAATAAAGAAAAAACATAAGGGGAGGGAGCTGCAGTGGAAAACAGTGCCATTGTTTTTGGACAGGGAGAGGGATGTAGTGCAGGCTAAACCTCCCTAATTTACTTCTGATTTGGAATTACAGTTTACCCTTTACAGACTGATACACATTTACACCAGATCAATCCAGCATGTGTTCAACTGATTCCAATTTGTTTTCCTTTTTCCAAAAACCTGGTTCATTTTATTTTACTTTATTCATTAATACTTGTTTGCCTTTGTGATGATCCCAAGTGGAGGTCATAGTTCACTCACGTTTTTATATAGCTGGACATCTGGAGGTGTCTATTAGAAAATGTTACAATATTGTTACAAGATTGTTTATAGTAAATAAAAGATGGCTAAACTCAATCAATTTGATTTATGTGGAATTTTAAAGCAAAAATCTGGAGCATTGTCCCCTTAATTTTTATGTTGTTTTTTTAATTTTTTTTTCTTTTTGAAGGGAAGATGTTATTCCTCCAGGAAGTTAAAGCATTAAACTTCGTTTTGTTTTGGGGGGTTTTCCAGCACACTGCTGCGTGCACATTACACATCCTGTATAACTGTTATTACCTCCTACAAATCCCAGCTCTACCTGCTGCTCATTAAAAGTGATAATTTACAGGCCTCCCATTTTATGCACTTTAGCAAATAATCAAATCTTTTTTTTTTTTTACAATTGATCTTAACTATTATTATAATTATTGTAATGTATATTTCGGCTATTTGTTATTATTATTTCTACTATTACAATGGTTGATTATTAATATTATTATTAATTATAAACTGGAAATTTTAACAGTTTTCTTTCTGATAATATTGTTTTAGTGCTTAGTGCTATGAGAATATGACAGTTAATATAAAAAAAACTATTTGGGGTTAAAAATTGGAATTGATAGTTTTTCAAAAAAATAAAAATAAAACGAACCTACAATAATGATCAAATTATTATTAATAATTATTAAAATTCATGTTTTTATTTTTCAGCGTATTATTGTTGATATTATTAATTAGTGTTATTCAGTTAGTAATCTCAGTGATTAGTACAAATGTCGAGTTGAATCTCTGAGTTGACCTGTCATTCATCAAACAGCCAGATTGTCACATTTATTCTCTCTAAACAGATTCATGAGGTTTCACCGCCGCTTTATTTGCATAAATTATTTGCACTTTTACAATGTGTGGTTCATTTTTATCAACAATAATTAAACAGTCACATGCTTGTTTGACTTTTGCGCAGTTCTTCCATTAATCAGATTTTTTTCTCTCTAAAGCGTGCAGCACATGGAGCGCGCTCCGGAACAGAGATCTCTATTAATGTCGACTTTTTTTCTCAGCACGTTAAGTGATGAAACTTTATCAGGAAAAACAAAAATGTTATTTTGCTATTCCGGAGACCTAACAAGGATCTTTTAAAACATGTTTCATAACAATACAGATCCGCATGGCTATAAATGTGCTGTATTTGGATTGAATTAGTGTGCAGCCTTCTCCTCCTCCTGGGGCAGGATTTTAAGGGATTAATAAATTCGTACAAATGTAGTTTTTTTTAATTTAACTTATCCGTAGTGCACGATCTTTGAGATCTGTTGAGAGACTAGGAGAGGATTTCTCGTGCAGCCCACAGAAGGTGTGCAGTCCACAGAAGCCCTCTCCTGGCAAAAGGCTGAAGGCTGGGATAAACACCGGGGCTAATGGTGTCACAGCGCTGCTCGGCAAGCGTGACAGAAAGAAACACTGGACCCAAACATACAAGAGCCTGGACCTCAGGCACCTAAAGTCCCACAGCTACTGTGTGGAAATCAGGCTGTATCTTTATTTTTATAGGCTGAAAATGGAGATTAAAGGTGGGACTAAAAGAGAAAAATACATATTAAAATGGAATATAAATCTAATTTTAAATACAAGGTCCATGTCTTTTGTTATTTAATAAATCTAAATAAATCTAAAAGCCCTTTAGAGCGCACGTCATTTCCCTGCATGCTCAGTTGGAAATTTGACACTTTGACACGATAGTGTCACACGTAGTGTGCAAAAAAAATAAAAAATAAATGCACTCAGACATTTTATTTTACAACCCGACCAATATCTTATTTAATTCAACATTTAAGCCTAAATATCTTTAATTTTCATAAATGTGCAAGTGGATTGCAGCGCGATGGAGAAGCGCAGCCAGTAAAGTGAAGCATTCCGCTGATGGACAGCGTCATTTCCAGCGCGCTGATGGATCGAGCAGAGCTAAATAGAGTTTACTGTACAGGTTTCCCCCGGCGCAAAGCTCCCAATAATAGGCGCTTTTTAAAGGAGTGACGTGCGCTTAATTCCTCAGTGAAGATCGCTAATTATACGCTGTATGTGTGAGATAGATGACAACAAAAACGAAGTCAGCTTCAACTTTGTGTGTGTGTACACCTCCTGTAGGCTGCACGCAGCAACGTGCAAGGACTTAACCCATAATTTTACCTCACTTTGCGCATGCATCACACTTGGAATCAGTCTGTGTTCAAGTTTTTTGCTTTAAATTTTCTCTAGTTTTAAAGTTTGTGGAGATCAGGAAAATTACGCACATTTACGCACAGTAGTTAAATATTCGTATAAAGAGAACTAAACAAGTGTTGGTGCTTTATGTTTTAAAAAATGAATTAAAATGTAGTCCGTCCACACTCACCGGATGAAAGGCAGCAGCTGTGTGTGAGCGGTATCCTGTGCGTAAAAGTCTCTTCTCCCCTCCCCGGGTCTCTCCTCCGCGTCACAGCGACAGAAACTTATAGGTCCAGATTAAAATCTATCTAGCTTTGGATCCGTCGTGGAGTTGAAATGTCAATGAGAGTGGGAAAAAAATCTGCGGCTCTTACCAGCAACTTTCCCTTCAGCATCAGCCTCAAGTTGGCAGTGATTGGCTGGAGCGACGGATCGACGTCATACCTTGGACAGGACACAGAGAGCAGAAAGAGGAAGTGCACAAAAGGTAGCATATATACATGTGGAGCACACCGGCCTGTTTACTGTCCCAGTGTGCTGTGTGCAGGAACTGACAGCTAACACCTCACTCTGCAGGGGGACACGTCCTATTTTAGATTTTTGTTTCGACTTATTTTACTTCATTTATTTCATTTTTTATTTTATTCCACACTGTCCCCTGTTATGCCAGATTAATCGCCTGGTTTCTTAAGGTGTTTCTCTGGTGATTTTAAGAATAAAAGTCATACATGGAGAGATGTTCTCTGCGTATCCTCAAATATGAAACACATATGTTTTTTCTTTTAAATTATATGCAAAAAAAGATGCATGGACTTGGATAATGTAGCCTGGAGGGTTTTTCAAGTTTTGCAGGATATTAGTCATATAACTTTAAATGCATGAACATGTGCAATCACCACGATGCTGCATTTATCCTTAAAGTCTGCAGCTTTTAACATTACTTAGTATAAGGGTAATAAGACATGAGCAAGTGGATAAAGTTGTTGTTGTGCTTTTAAACCTGAGCATGCTCAGTGAGTAACAGGTGTGGGCAGAACAGGTGCAGGCAAGTCCCGCTCCACAGACCTATGAAAACGCCTCTCTCTCTCAGTTCTTCGTGATATTTGGGCAGGAGGCCTAAACACATTTCCAAATCTCTGTTATTATCCTGGCACTGCTCTGTTTCAAGGACTCTAAACTGTGATCATAAACATGAATTATGTTGGAGACAATTCCACTGTTCCAGTCTGCGCTGAAAACGTTTTATTTCTACAGCCCTATAAAAGTAGTCGTAATGGGGCTGCGGCTTCCCTTTTACTAAGGCGGGCTAAAAGCCTCCAATCCTATTTCACAGCCTCTGATGTTTGTGTCAATTTGAACAAGACGGTGAGTAAATGGGCAACCGCGCCGCCGCCTGTCTCTCAGGAAGAGACCGGGGCAGCGCAGGTACGGGCCAGTCAGGACTGGCTGTGTTTGGGCCATTATTTGGAGGGACAGCCATTAAGAGGCCTTGATACTGTGCAACGCAGCAGGGTGCTCGACATCCGCGCTGGAAACCGCACGGCTTGGTCCCTGCTTATCAGGCTGTCAATAAAACGAGATGGGATACAGCGGTCGAGCCAGGTGCTCCCTTTCCCTTCCCACACAGCCCTGCTCTCCAGAAGCAGATCAGGCGTAAACGCAAATCTGTCCAGCCGGTTTTCCCTCTGCCGTCACCACGCTGCTGCACAACGCCACCTCTCTCTCCCTCCCCTCTCTCTCTCTCTCCCTCTCTCATACACACACTCACACTAAACCACACTGACAGTTGTTTCTGATTGTTTGTATGAATATATGGAAACTACTTTGCAACTCAAACACTCATCATAATAAACATCAGCCTATTTTTGCATGTCATCTCAATCTTCACCACTAATGCATATTTAGCCACCACATACATTTCAATAAAAGTTAAATATCTTGCATTTTCTCCATGTTGCTGTGGATGTGAACAGGCCTGCGTGGATACCGTGTTTGAAAAACTTATGGGGGAAGTCCTAAACCTATGGGAGCCCAGTGCGCCAGCTTTCCAGGGATATGCCAATCTCTTGCTCGCTCTGACTGATCAAATTTGAAACAAATTGTGTAATGATCGACCTCCCCTCTCTAACCATGCAGAACATTATGCTGCCATAGCCTACGCCTCATGAGCTTATTGTTTACTGCCGCTGTAGCAGACAGAGAAAAATGTCCAGGGGACCGAGCACGTTACCAGAAAGCAGAGGGTGCACGCAGAGTTGATGCTGCGTCCAAAGGGGGCATATCATCCAGCTAAATTAGGATTAATTGCAATGGAGACGGGGAGGTAAGTTTCATCTCTCCTTCAAGTTTAAACTGGCTGTGAAATAGGCCCTACTTCTGATTTAGGCTTTGCTGTATGCATAAAGTTATACGCTTGTAATTGCACTTTTAGTTTTTTTTGCGTAAAAAGAACTTGATTGGTCTGAAACAGTGTGGAAAATATAAAGGCCAAAGTTGGCATGGAGTGGGTAAAATTGTCAGGCCTGTTCCTGCTGACTCTGCCACTCAAGCAGCAGGCATGTAGTGTGCAGAGATGTTTAGATTGGTCATCTGATATTTTCAATTTAAAATACAGTGTCCACATAGTATAGCCTAATTACCAACACTGCACGCGCGCACATGCACACACACACATACTCCTCTCCTCTCTCTCCCTCTCTCTCCCCGTGTGAAATGTTTTAATAAGCCCTACACGCTCTGTGTGCAGAGTTTGATTTGTTTTCTCTCCATGCTCCCCGGCCCTGGATCGAGACATTAGCCGAATTCCCCCGGGGTGATTGGATGCAATTTGTCCGGAGTAGACAGGCACGTCCTGGATGTTAGGAATTCACTTTGGCTCAACGTGACAAGTCTGACTTCGATCTACAATTGCATCTGAAAGTGCAGCGAGCGGAAAGATCCCATGCCATTAAGTGTTCTTCTCCCCTTTTCCTTTTCCCTTTTTGTGTGCAAAATAACAAGATCCTCAATTTGCTAACAAAAATTCATAACAATTCTATTTGCGACACCTCTAATCTGCTAGTGAGGCCTGTGTGCAGAGTGCGGTGCTGTGTCGGCTGTGGTTGCACATGGTCAGTCCTCCGAGTTAGACTGGAGAGAGAAAGTCCAAACGAGGGGATATTATGCCCCAAATCTATGACCCTTTAAATTAGATTAAAGATTGACAGTGGGCTGGATCTGAAAAAGAAAAAAGCGTAAGAGTGACACCTGCCACGCAGACTTGCCTGTGATTGATTCTGATGCTTCGTGCTGGCAACAATAATGCTGCTGTTTTGCGCAGGGCTGAGTAGGCGCATTTATCACTCGCTTGCCAGGAGTGGCTGAAGTCAGTGTCCGTGTCGCGCTGTGAGCTGACAGGGGAAAATGGGAGCTAACGAGGTTGTCAGATGTCCTGACAAGACAAATGAGAGCTCGTCACTCCCTGCGCTTTAATAACGTTTAATGGAAACGTATTGCACCGTTCAAAATAAAGTGTTACACATACAGGGGTCTGGCGGCGACGCAGTTAATTACGCACGGCGAGGTAAATTACGCATCAGCTAAAGGGTGTTGGCCTGGATTCAGCACCACCAAAGAGGATTGTATCTATGTAACACCTATGATTTGTAGTTATCAGACCGTCACGACCTTGGACTTTGTGTTACTTTCAACGAGCTGTCAGAGTCACGTTGACCAACAAATAATTAAAACAAAATTAAGGTAATGTGGTTTAGTCACAGTTTGTGCAATTGTCTTTTTAGGAGCTCGTCTTTGCAACATTTTTTTTAACATATTGGATAAAATCTCTAATAATGGCGCAACATATAACAAACAAATCAAAGACCTGACATATGTCAGAATTAAATGAATGTTTCTGTTGCTGACTTGTTGTGCATTTTATGTAATGAGTATATTTTCATCTACCCAAAAGATCATATAATTAGCAGTTTTTAAATTAAATATTTAACCTAATTCTCAATGTCTGACAGTGCACCAAGTCATTATACGTTTGCCTTATTTAGTCGAGTTTATATAGCCTATTGACTGAGTAATGCTACTGGAACTTCCACAAAACTTGATGAATTATTTGTCACGTGTAAACGTTTAGACGTAATGTAACTCTTAATCACCTGTCACAACCTCTGCAGCTGTCTGCACACGGAAGGATTTCCCCATCAGGGCTGTGATCTGACTGATTTTTGTGAATAACGTGGAGCGCTGAGGTTGTGCATTCTCCTGTGTAATTCATGGTGTGCGATATAGCCAACACACGGTATGGTAGTTATGGTCATGATACATAATCCCCAGGGCTGGGCTGAAGCTGGGCTCTAACTAAAACGTGCTGTGGGCTGTATTAGAGACTGCCTACCATATTATATGTATTTGATCGTATATATTTGTCAGTTTATTTGTTATATTTTAAAAGAGATGTGTGGTACATCTTCTAAGGATATGCTCTTATTCTAAGTTTGTATGTTTTCTGTGTAATCAGCTGAGTCAGAATGACTTAATCAGCACCCCCACCCCACGTAACGATCAAATGAGCAGGGGAAACTGAGGAAATTATGACACAGATTAATTTGACTGACAAAAATTAAAGCTTTCTCAACGGTCGAGTGGGCAACATGACTTGAACATCACACTGCAAACAACCGGAGCAGTAAAACATTAGAGTTGTTTCCCCACCGCCTCGTTCACACTGAAATATTTTACCCACTATCAAATGTATAATTATAGCCTATGCTGTATGGCAGCCTTAAAAAGGAGTGTTCCGGATCTCTCCTCCACTAGCTGATGCTAACAACTCATTACTTTGTATAGAAGCTCACCTCCCCACAATCCAACAAGCCTGGTGAGTGACAGGTGATGGGATGGCATTTGTAAAGATCTTATTCGGTCCCTGCTCCTTTCTCTGCTGATGGAGGGGGCGGGTTGCGCGCGTAAAAATAGACATCATTTCACTAATGCCATCACCTGGCCTCTGGCACTTCTCTGTGCAGGGTCGGAGAGGCCGGAGCACCTGCTGCAGGAGGAGATCTGACGAGGAGAGGTAATTATACTGTCGGCATGATCACATTGTGTAGCGCCCAGCTCCACACAATTTCGGATGGATAAAGATATTTTTTTGTACATAGAAGTGCCTTAAAAAAGAGGAGAGAGAAAAAAAGTTAAAATGAGCGACTAAATGCGCATTTGATGGCTGTATTGCGCACAGGCCAGTGGGACAATCTACAAACAAGCCTATAGCTCCAAGCAAGAGAGGAGACAGAACATAAAACACCAAATGTGACAAACTCAACGCAGATCTGTGTGATATGTATAAATGAATGCAGCGGCACAACGCTGCAACATGAACTCACACAGATAACTGGGCTATGTAAAACAACACACACTAAATCAGGCAATAACGACGACAAACCGTCTGGAAAATGGACGCACATAGTGCAGCAAGAAATCACTTCTTGTCCCCTCCCTCCTTCTCTGTGTCGGGATGACAAATCCTATCCTGGAGTAAATATTTTGAGGATAATTGAACTGATTGTTATTTGCAAGTTTCTCTGTCTTGAATATAAAAGCGGCGGCGTGCCTGTGCGTACTCATAATGACTTTCAGACCATTGGCAAGATATATTCATAATGTGGCGAATCTTAAATCGCTAATATGCAATTCAGCGGAATATGTCAGGATGCATTATTGATTTGACTTTTTTGTTTTTGCTCTTCTTCCCCACAAATGTTCTTTTAACACTAAAAAATGTGACTGAGATGGGGATCCAGAGGCTCTCAAAGGTCTTGAAAAAGCTCGTCGTTAAAATGTGACATAAGCTGACCTCTTCACTGCTTTTAAGAGCTCACTAAAGGCTGCCAAACTGTGAAGGGTTAGAGAGAAAAATGCGCAAAATATAATGAAAGGAGAGAAAGAACAGTGAATGTTTGTGACTCTTTCTGGAGGCACTTTGTTGTACCTTGAGCATATAGATTATTGAGGACTTCTGTGAGAAAAATAAAGATAACTTTCGGGTCAGTGCGTCACTATTGATCTTATTCACTCCATCTCTTATAGGCCGGTTATTCAGCAGCACCCCGCTGTGGATACACACTACATTTCAGCCTATACAGTGTTAAGCCTGCGTACTGGCAACAGAAAGCCTCTGTATAGACCACGAAACGTTTCTAAATCTAATCACAAACGAACCGTAATTAGACAAGTAATTACCGGCGTAATTAACAGCCTCTTTCTGCTCGCTGTGCTTTGATATGGACGGCTCTGCGCTTTATGGCACACAGGCAGCAGCAGCAGCGGCAGCGGATAAAGTCTTTATTATTATTGCTGGAAACCCATCTGGTAATAGTCTTGCCCGAGACCTCCTCCCCCCTAATCAAGGTTTTAATTAAAGACGGTTGAGGGCCATGGAGAACATGAAGGCCAGTAATTAAGACTAACATTGGACCCTAACAGATGCAACCCTCCTCCTGCGTTGGTGCAGAAAAGGGAAGCTCACAAACCAAGACGCGCACAGTCGTTTATGCATATATGTAATATTAAAAATAGAGATGGTTAAACTGTGATTGGACATGGTTAATCGTCATAATACATCAAAACACAAACAGGAAAATAGCCATATCATTTTCTTATAAAACTTGAACCAGATTTAAATCATATCAAAGGTGCATTTATGTCAGGCTATAAAAGGGGAATAAAGTCTATTCCATTTACAGAGGAGAGTCTGGGTGTTTGTTTTCACATTTCTTGGACATGTATTGATCTGTGGACAGCTCTGGGGTTTAGTCGCCCCCGGTCACCCTGCATTAGTCTGATGCCTGTGTAACATCTCCCGTCATGTGAGGGTCCAAATAGGACATTATCATCATTATACACACACTGGATTGCGTCTGAACGCGCGTGTAAAAGTTGGTGCCACACATGACATATTATTCCACTTTCAGGAGTCGCGCTGGGATTTAAAAATTAAATATTCTGAACTTTTTTTTCTAGTAATACATTTATCTGAGGACATTTACTGGATACGTAACCCGAGCTGTCAGCAGGAGACAAATCGTCTCTTGAACAAAACTTAAATAAATCGATCATGTTTCAGTAGGTATCACAATAATAATAAAAATAACAACGCAGCATAGTGTTGTATTTGCAGATCCAAACGTGCAAATATACAGATTTCTAGGATTATTTAGCATATGTTATGCGTAAAAATGCACCCGGAATCCATCACGCACACCACGTAAGACAAAAAAAATAATACAATTGTCATGTGTGATTATGAATATTCATCACATGCGCTTCAATCAGTCCCTCATTTCCTAAGCACGCACGCGCGCTCTAACACACTATGAGACTTCCTCCATAAGTTGCATTGTGGAAGTTAAAGATTTGCCCCTCTTCAGATGGGCCAGCAGATGGGCGAACGTTTAGCCAAAATCCCCCGCAAAGTTCCCTGCCTGCTCAGCCACCACTGGAGAGAGAGACTACAAGGAGGCTGAACTTTGGGTTCTCGGCCCCTTCGTCACATCTCCCTGAACAAATGGCACACCTGAAACTGAGTCAGGATTTAGCCAAATATAATGACACGACACCAAAGTTGTCAGGTGGGCCAAAAGTAAAAACACTCCACCGGGAAAACTCTTTCTCCTACATGCAAGAACATCAGCTACGCAAGACTAAACAGTCCGTATGCTCCTGTGATGTAGACACATAAAGGAACTGTGTATCTCCTGTGACATAACTTTAACATATAGTAACTGAATTCATGGTTATAATGTGATGTTTTGTGGAAGGGTATGCTTTTTGTTTATAGGACTGCCATGCAGCTAATAGTATTGATATCTAAGAGCTCGCATAAATCACTCATAATGATCTTTGAGTACTTAATGGGCGGGCCATGCTTTCAATTAACAGATAATTATGAAGTAGAAGTGTGAATCCAACCAAAACCGAAGTCCAACAAAGTCATCTTCAGATGATCACAGAGAGGAGAAAACTTGGCCTGTGTGTTGTAGCAGTTCTCAGCCACACTGAGTTCTTCATCATCGCTACTTGTGGAGCTTTTCTGCCCCCTAGCGCCCAACCAGAGAGAGACACACACACACACACACACACACTGAGCGATGCTGGAGAGTTAAATATCAAAACATGCTGCTGGGTTAATTTGCGCTCTGCTGAACAAAAAGTGACCTGGCGCTGTTTGTATTCAGGTGAACTAGTTTGCTGAATGATTACTTTCACTGTTTGAGTCCAATACACACTTTATTATTTCTGGCATCAATAAGAGTGAAGGTAATGGAAAATATTTAGTTGATTTGTAAGTTGTGTTTATGTATGCTTGGCAATACGTGACTCAAAATCAGAGTATGAGGATATGGTTTTATCTATCTATCTCACTTAATTCAGTTTCATGATTGTATTTTATTTTTAAATAAGCAATACCTTATCAAAAATGTGTTTTTTGCATCGAAATTCATGACAAATAAGGTGTCAGAACAAAAGTAACTTCATAGGTAACATCCCAACTGATTTGATTCTTTATCAGGTTTTCTCTGTTACACATTGGAGCTGTTAAATGAAAAATATTTCCGTGGGTTTATGCAAACATTAACATCCTAATGGCTGCTGACATATATTGATGTTTTTACAGTCATTGTCACACATTGTTCGTTGATGCAGTTAATGTATGTATGGAGTCCCTGGTATGTCAATAGAGATGACCTCTCATATCTCTGACTTCATGTTGGCAGACTACGTCCATCCATCTACTTACAGGGTTCTAATACTGCTATAAATGCCACAGTATGTGGTCTTAAATATGGTATAATATATGAGACATTATCCAATAATATAAAAATGAAAGTTAGGTTGAAGAAAATTTTGTTTTACATAAAGTGTGTATTATTATTATGTGGAGCATAATTGAAGAAAGCAGGCTCATGTGTGTCAGCAGTGTCAGGTTATCACCCATTGGCTTTGTACACGAATCACAATTCTCGTGATCCATGAAATAATAAGTTATTTTAGAAACCATTAATATATAACTAGTGTAAATAATTAATACAGATTAGTCTTTAAAAATTCATTTGAATAGACACAAATGTTGCCACTTTGAGTTTTGGGCCAACTCCAGAATCAGACCTAAACCTTTAAAACAATTGTCAGCACTGAGTGTGATTTTATCATTTTAGTATAATTTCATTATATCACTGATTTCAGATTGTTCCTAAAAGTGAAAAAAACAAAACTAACAATTCTGAAATGTAATTCAGTTGAGATTGATATAAAAAATAGTTTCTACAAAAGTACAACTGATTTTCCAATGTATTTATAGCAGCTTTCCTTTATGAGCAATGCTGACCAGAGGCTTTAACTAACCCACCTATATCTTCACCACTGCATCACTGGTTACAGAGCACTTTTTTCAAGCTTTCTGCTCCAGGTACACAAGTAGGGTGCAGGCAATTATATGTAATACCCAGTAATGTTAAAAGAATGAGGCTTAATTTTCCATCTGATTGCATGGAGTGAAATGTCAAATGTATTGGATTGAGACCGTAGTTTTAATCAAGGGCGCACAGTGAAGGTTGATGAAGAGGTATTACGGTTTTGATCCTCATGCATAATTTAGCCTATTGATCAGGTGGGCCTGGAGAGCATATGGACAATATATTGGCTTTGAGGATAATTGTGAATCTTCCAAAGTGAAAGAAAGTGTTTAAGGCTTTACAATGAATACTACATCATCATAGAGGTCATACTAACTGTGTATAACCTGCATTATTTGATTTATATATATATATATATATATATATATATATATATATATATATATATATATATATATATATATATATATATATATATAGATTAATATTTCTTGCTTGAGAGATAACTCTTAAATTAGCTAACAGTTGTGGCATCTACAACAGACGATGTGTGTGGCAGTATTTTGTCTTGTAATGGAAATGTGTTTCCCTTAGAGAATCTCTGTCTTCCCTCTCCCACTCTCACTCTCTTTTTCTCTCTATGCATGGAGGGAGGTTGGCATTTACTTGACAATTTCTGCCTTTAAGTGCAGGCTTTAAGTGCAGTGTTTTTATCTACACCTAAGATAGCTGCGGACCAGGACAATTTAACAGGCAATTTAACTGACCGTGTGTTAGTGAAGCTGTCTGAGTCGCACTCTCTGCCAGAGCGCCATGGCATGATGGATGTAGGCAGTCTGGGCTAGGTGAAGACACACACACACACACACACACACACACAAAAACACACACAATCCTATTGAATACACAAATACACAGACACACCGCCCTGCCATATT
The DNA here is from genome assembly GCF_030273125.1 of Centropristis striata. Taxonomy (NCBI): domain Eukaryota; kingdom Metazoa; phylum Chordata; class Actinopteri; order Perciformes; family Serranidae; genus Centropristis; species Centropristis striata. The sequence continues at coordinate 11,152,912 of NC_081518.1, forward strand.
TTCCCAATACAAACGCATATGGGCCAATCCAGAGCCAACCCCCTTCCATTAAGTCAACATCTTGTGCTGGCGGTTGGAACAGTGCAGGGCTGGAGTCAGGTCGTCCAAATCCGTCAGTAAGAGGAGGCAGAGGCGTTTGTCATCCTCCTCTCTGGGCACCATCCTCCTGGAAGAGAGAAAGGGGGGACAGAGGGTGGTGGAGCTACGTAGCATCTGGCTGTGCTAGCTCCAGCTGCAGAGAGAGAAGGGGACAGGAGCTGCGCTGCAGCCCAGGGGAGACACTCTTTCTGCAGCCAAAACCGCTCCAGTACCACCCTATCTGCTTGATGGCAGAGTGGGGGAATCAAGTCAGACGATACAGAGAAAGAGTTTGCATGTGTGGTCGATAAGGGTGGCGATGTTGTACAGAGCAAGTACTGACATTTGGTTTCTTGATTGCTGTTTTAGGGTTTTAATTATCACACCGATTTGGAATTGATCTCTTGACGTAGAATTAGGGTCATTAAACTATGGAGACAAACCTCTTTACATCACATAATATTAACATCTTTGTGGCTACACTTAGCTAGAGTGTCCTCTGTCACAGAACAACCCTGCAGCGACAGCACAAAGGCTGGAAACGGCGTCTGTGGCACGTGCACACACTCTAGCACAGTGTCCCTCAAACATGCCACAGTGCAGAGAAGGTGTAAAGAAAAGTATCGTAACGCCAACTGACTAGAACGTTGGACCAGAGGAAAATGTCACCCAAATGATGACCCATAAATCACAGGCCACAGTCACGCAGCCAAGGCCTAGAGACAGTCTTTAGCATCCAACGTCAGCACACAAATGATGTTTAGCCAGTGGCGCGCATTTAGCACCAGACTCCATCGCCTCTGAGGCCACTTTGTCACAGATCTATGGATGATTCAAAGCCTGGGGACGGCGTTTAGTATAAGCCCTTAATGTCCCAGTGTGTTCTGGGGGTTTGTTCTCGGGCGATATAGTCACGCTGATTGAAGGAGGGAGATCAAATTAGATGTTTTGAGGGAGAGGATGAGAAGTACTCAGAGGGGCAACACATGCATTGTCTTATTGTGAAATATGACCTTTATGTGGGGGAGATCTAGGGGGCTGAGGAGCCCCTCTCCTCAATCTGAGATGTCCTCTGGGATTAATTAACCCCATTCTCCCATTAGGCCTCTGGGATTTGCATTGCTTAGATTCAGAGAACTCTGCATGAGGAGTCTAGCTACACTGTTCTTCTGATCTCTACCTGGTGTGTGCACTTCCTGTGAGTTTTAAAAGACATCCTACACCCCATAATGTGTCACAGTAGGGTTAAATCTTTGAGTTTGGGGTTGTTTTTTTACAGAACATGATTTTGTATGCCTTACTCCCCATGAATGATGACTGTGTAGCTCAGATCAGATGCTTCAGATGCTGGAAATGTGACAAGTACACTTAGGGTCGGGCAATATGGTCAAAATTCTCACCCTGAAACAGGTCATTTCAGACCTCAATAAACCTCAATATTGAAGTCTGAAATGATCAGGTTATAGCAGGTTCTCTGGTAATTCCAATACATATAGTCATACATATAGTCTAAATGAAATCACACTAATAAAATATTTCACATCAGATTTTTGAGCAGTTGGAGTCAGTAAGTGCAAGTTATCGATTTATCTGCATCATTTTGAATCATGATCTCTTGTTATATCATTTCCACACGATACAATTCTATTGAAAGGCTATAAACTGTATTGACTTAACGAACAGGTCTATATATAGTAATAAAGAAACATAATTCAGTACCAAATATCACAAAGGAAACAAAAAACATCTTAATTTTTTTCACCTCTTCCTTAGATGCAACACAAGCCTTTACCACAGTGTTGTGGTTAGCCGGAGAAGCTAATGAAATTAGCGGCACAGATCACAAGCATCTGTTTGATGTCACTAATGATGTGTCAAGGGGACTGCCATGTGCTATTGTTCTGATCGCCTATAGATGCATGTCTGTGTAATGTGATAAATGTCATATTCTCAAAAGACGGAACACGAATTTACCATTCTTTCCGAAAACCGGACCATTAATGTCAATCATGTGGACGGCTACAGAAAGCCAGAGGGGTGCCAGCTCACACAACAAGCACTGGTCCCCACAGCCTCATGATGAAGGTCCCCAGACGGTCTGCTGTTACAGCTCCAGCTAATCTTCTTTTCATGGTCTTCATTACGACCTGTCAGGACATAAATTGACAGTAAATTGCCATGTTTATTAACACAGCACTAAAACAGCAACTGTTCTGCCCCCTCGTGCAAATGTTAACGTTTAACAGTGACCAATGGGATCAATTAAGGTGCGGCATAAATGATGCTGTGCCCAAACAAATCCCCCTTTCACATGCACACACACATACACACACAGGGCTTCACATTCACAATTCCACCTTAATATGCCTCCTCAAACATTATGTCCTCTGTTGATGACCTCCTTTGAAGACCTATTCAGACAGACACTTGCTCGCCACATATTTGCAGCTCGAGTAACGATGGGAAGGGCCATGCTTCACGGAGCACTGCATCAACAGTCTTGAGTCTGAGACTTGCTGCGGCCTTTGCCATATAACACAGTAATTACTAGATCAAATCTGTTCAAATTGAGGCAACGCTGTTCTGTGATCCCTCCTATACTAATCAGCACGCTGAGGTATGGCTGTGCGACTATAAATTGCTGACTTAATTAAAACCAGGACCTCTCTGTCATCTAATTACAGGGAGAAAAGGTTATTGCTTCAATGCAATTTTCCAAATATGATTCCTTCACAGTTATTAAAGGCTCAGGCGTCGTTTATTGTTTCAGATTTTTCAATATGGAAATGGCCCCGGTGACAGACGTAATGACTCGGGGAAAACGCTTCATCTCGATAGTGGCCTGGCACGGCCATTTGTCTAAGATAAGTGGAGCGGACAGAAACGGGGAAATGTCATGGGAGGCATCCCATGATTGCCTCCACTTTACAGTTGTCATTAAACAGAGCAAAGGTTTCTTTTCTCCTATGTGGCAGCAATGAGAAGTTTATTAATCTATCCAGAATAGTAGGGGCGGTGAGTTATTATAACTATGAAAATTCACAAGGGAGAGGGAAATTGTGGAGTGTAATTGTGTGATGAGAGACTCTATATTCCCAGTTATTGTTCAGTCAAATCCATATTCTCCTTCAACTCCTCCGCCAACCTAAAACCTGACGGGAAACTGTTGTAGGGAAGGTGACACAAAACTCATGTTCATTAAGAACAGCACTGGGAAAGCCCCAAAACACAATGCAACCCCAAACAGGACTTTTGATGGAATAACTGTTCCCTGGAGAAAATAAAGCAAAGCAGTAATTATGAAAAAATAATGGCATTGTAGCTTTAAAGGTCACAACAACAATAAATGTTCCCAATTCTCTTTTTGAATGAATCAGCACATGGATACAATAACAAGTGATTGTTTTAGTCCAATGTGCTTTTTGGCCTCTTTGGTTAACATCTTATTTTGGGGAGTGTGGGAAATGTTACCCATCACTTTTATTGAAGCATTAAAAATACATTTTGACCCATTTTATACATGTTTTTTGTCTTTAATCTGAAGCTGCAACAATTACTTTCATATTGATTAATCTGGCAATTATTTGGTCAATTAACTGATTCATAATTTGCTCTATAAAATGTCAGAAAACAGTGAAAATGCCTGTTTTTAATTTACCATAGCCCAAGGAGAAGTAAATTTATAAATTTGATATTCACTTTACTATCAAATGTGATTAAGAAAACCATTAAACCCAAACATTTGAAAAGTGTGAATCGATAAATGGTTTTGGCATTTGCCATGTTTGCTTGATAAATGACTAAAACGATTAATCTATTAGAGCTGCAATGATTAGACGACTCGTCGTCCATCAGAAATCAATTAATTGTTAAAGTAATTCTTCATGCAAAAATTGCAGAAAATACTGTCGGGCCTCATGTGGGGATGTCCTGTTTTTATCTTGTATATCATAATAAACTGAATATCTTTGGACTGACTGATCTTTAAATACATCACCACTAGGACATTGAGAAACTGGGATGGATATGTTTCACTACTTTCTGACATCTTATGGACCAAACAATTAATTGTTAACTAACTAATCGATTTTCTGGAATGCAAATAGTATTCAGCTAAAGCAACTTCTCTAAATTGGAAACTTGTTTTTATCATATTCCTAATTTTTGGCATAATTCTAAAAGTTTCTGTGCCTCAGATCAATCCTCTGTGCCGCCGTTCATTTAACAGTAAAATCATGTCATCTGTGATGACAACCATCTCTGCTCTCTGGTTTAAAGTTTCAGCAGGGCAGCTTGAAGCTAAAACAGGAAGATGAACCCACTTTCCCTTTTTTGCTGACTGACAGCACCGAGCAAAGCACGCTCCTAAGTTTACCTCAATGGGTCAGATCCCTGAGCAACAAACTAAACTTTGACAGCAAAAAGCTATAAAAAGGCCTTACATATAGCTTCACCTAAAATAGGGGTCCAGTTTTACAAAAAGGGGACTAGTTATATTTCTATGAATACTGAATAAAACATTGCTGGAATATTTTACATCTTGAAACAAAATGCATTTCTTTTCAGGTAAATACTTAGCACCACCACTAAGATTTTCAAAAAAGATGATTTTTGGGGTCAAATGTACTTCCATAAATTAGTGTTAGATCTGTTATTCATAAGCACTTAAATATTCAGTTGTTCAGATTAATTTTTCACGCATAAGCAAACTACAAAGCTTTCTTTGCACCAAAAAAAAGAAAGAAAAGCGAATCAGATAAATACAGTCTGTGGCTGTGAGCGTGGGGCAGGAAAAGGCCACAACAAAACTGTATATCCCGGACACTAATGCTCTGTGTCTCCCACCATAGGGTTTTCTTAATTACATTAACCAAATGCCTTCTGCAGTGTGTGTAATCTCATGGTTAACTGAACACCCCTGTAGCTGCACCCCCTCCTCTTTCTATTCCTCAGTGAAATATTCATGTTGAAAGCCACTCTTCCCTTCTAATTTCTCTCTCCAACATGTTAATGCCTGCAGTTGTTCAGCCATGCTACTATTGTTTGAGATTAATCCAAACTTCCCAATAACCTTTAATCCATACTTCAGAGGCTATACATCAAAAGAACCCTCTATCACCTGGTAATGCACTGATATAATGGTATATATTTGAATTCAAGTAAATTTAGTCTGAAGGTTAAACATCTAATATTGATAAGCGAAAATATTATTTCCTCTTGTAGATTAAGCTTGTGAGATTTATGTCAAATATCAATACGTATGTTATTTCAATATAGCACAGATTTGATAGAATTTGTGTTGATTTAAACATTTTTAGTACATTTCGGAGCTGTATCTCACTGGGAAAACCACATTTGTATTTTTTCATGTCTGCGCAACACACTGATTCAAATTGACCAGGCAGGACTAATTTAAATACATTAACTATTCATTAATTGAATAAAGAGGCTAGTTAGCCCCAGGGCCCCTTTATAATCATAAACTGGGGTGTACTATTTATGCAAAACAGCAAAGTGCCATGTGCTGGCTTATTATGCTACTGATGAATGGCAAAGTACATGTTTCTCCTGCCCACGAAGGAGAATTAGGCACGGCAGTGTCAGCAAGTTGTTTCCAGGGTACAGAGTCTGCTCTTCCATATTACAGCATGTTGAGATGCATCCGAGTAATGTGATTCTTCTAGTCATCTTCATGGAGATATGACTGCAGCGCTCCCCCCTCCCAATGCAAATTCTTTGTGTGTCTTTCTCAACACATTATGTCGCAAGCATGAAGTTTACAAAACCAGGACACCTCCACACTCTCACAGTAACACACTCAGTTTAATACCAGTTAAAGTTTTTCTTTCCCAATACCTCAACTCAGGATATCTACCATTAAAGTACAATGTGCTCTCTTTAATCACCATTTTCATCTAAGTTTCTTATTTGTGTTTCCTGGTTATTTCTTACTCTGCTATATTGTAGAACGAAGAGTTAAATCGTATGATGCCCAAGATGCATGGCCAGACACGTTGGAGACACCGATATCACTCACACTTGTATCACTGTCTGTACATTAAGGCTGTGTGTGTGCTCTCACTCTGTGGTACTGGTAAAGTGAGCAGCTGAGGTGGCTTTTACAGGCATGGTAACGGTTGTTATTTCAGAGTTAAATAGGTACAGGCCCAGGTCACATTACAGAAGTTTAAAAAAAACAACCTAAGCCTAGTAATATAGAAAACTGGGACAAGAACAAAACATTTAAGACTCCCCCTGCTTTTCCAATAGACTACCAAACAAAACATGTCCTACATATCTACCACTGTTTTGACTCTCCCTCCCTCCTTGTAATTTTCCCACAATCCCTCAACAAAAATACTACACAATAGCAACTTCAGTGGAAACAACTAACTATGCTGCAAGCCTCAAAATGAAAAGATAGCGGTTATCATTCTGTGTTTAAGAAAATCATTCCCACATTCAGATGGTGGAGAGTTCAGTAAAGAACTTTTTGGCCCTATTTTCTTACTCCTAAGAAGTTGCAGTGTGTAGAGTTTATAGGTCCACGCCTTCCAGTGTTAATATGCAGCTTTAACATAAGTATACCCTTCAGTTTGTTCAAAAGAGACTCATAGCCATGCCTCAAACACAATGAATGAATGAATGAACGCGTGCTCAGGCCTTTCCTTGAAACACCGAGAAGATTGTTAGGAGTCACGTTGTTTTTCCAAGAACTTCCTGCTTGCTTTGCTACATTTAAACTACAGCCGAGACAAGATGCTACAGGGTTGCATATTTGTGGGTGACAGTGCATAATTAGAGCATCAGGGGCTTGATACGTAATTTTACGTCCACATACCTGTCGGCTCGACACATTCACACACATACATACTGTCATGGCGGTTGTGTGACAGCACGAGCAGAACACGACCACCTGTAGCAGCTCTGCAGTTTGTAGAGCTGTGACAATTTTATATTTCCCTCCTTGCTGGTTTCACACTGACCCATGCTGACTCCATTGAGAGCTGAGTTTGCGCGTCAGCGTGCAACGTGGCGCCTAAATCACTCTCATGTTACCGACATCCTGCGGACCAATGGCTGATATCCTGTCGGCGGAGGAGGCTGGACCTTTCCCGAAACGGACAATGCGATTGGCTGTACGTGAGGCGGCAGGAAATCCCAGTTTGGTTGCATCCTCCGCTCAGGAAAAGGGGGGACAGGATTGCCTAAAACCATTTGAGTGGGGTGTTCTCAGTGGACCTGTGTACAGGCTCAGGTGCTCTCTGCAGGTTTGGTTATTACGTAGCTGCAACATTGTTGCACAGCGCTGCTGAAGAGAGGAAGAAAGGTTATTGTGTGTCGGCACTAGCAGTGAAAGTGGCCACAGAGCCGCTTGCTCATTGTGCATTGTAGCATCACAGGCCTGTTTAGAAACAACTGAGAGCCTCCCAGCTTCATCCCAGACTGATGGATGTCTTCAGCTTCATGTGTGCAGCGCTTCTGTGCACTGTTATGGTGCACGGTAAGCCGACGTTAAGGAAAGAGAGAGTCCTTTACCAAGATCCAGAGCTGACCAGACAAGCCCACGAAGACAATAAAAGCTTCCAGTACGACCATGAGGCCTTTCTTGGCAAAGAGGAGGCCAAAACATTTGATCAGCTCACCCCCGAGGAGAGCAAAGACAGACTCAGGTAAGCACACAGAAATACAACTCTGACACAGAAGCAGGTTTTGATATTAGCATTGGTGTTATTGTCACATTCTCCTTGGAGCTTTTGTTTTTGTAAATCACGCACACTCACTTCTCCTGCTGGAGTCTGTTGCGTGTAACTGTTCAGGCTAAGGACATTAAAATTTAACATCATGAGCACTTGTGCCTGAGAAAGATGTGCATGCCAGCAGATCTACAAGGCCAGATAAAACGGTGCATTATTGCGCTACCGGCACTGTTCGCACACATTCCTATACAGTTAATTGCTCAGCCGAAATGTTAATTATACATCGTCATTAAAGAACCATTCGTAGGTGGTAAAGTTTGTGGTAGGAGTAAAGGAGTAAAGTTGTGTGGCAGTAGACCGTTTTCATATAGAGCTGGTGAGTACAGCCTATACACTTCATGTGCTACTTGGTTATGTTTGTGTGACTTTTTCACCACTGCCTGGATGACAAGTTGGCACCATGTGACACACGTCGGCTAAGTGGGCTTTCCTCCCCAAAGAAAGCTCTTTCCTGTGTTGTTGAGAGTGGGAGGACCCCTGTAACATCACAACGTGGCAACCCACGTCTAAGAATACACCCCAGCTACACTGCATTCTTTACTAAAAGGGTTTTCCTGCTCCTCCCTGCCAGAGTAGTCCCATCGAAGCCACGTCCCTCGTAGTAAAAATGGTGCTACCAAATATTTATTCATGTTTTCTTTCCTGTCTACTGGTAAGAATAGCAGCTCTGTGTTTTGAGGTGAGACCACAGAGAGACTTGACTTCTGTGCTTGTCAGTTTTCCTTGCAAAAGGTGTCTTTATTGGATCTTCACCATCATGTTTCAGTATTACAAGTATCCTGTATTGGCACAGACCAACACCAAGGCATGCCCTATCTAGAAATGTTAACCAGGGCTTGAGAGTAGCAGTTGCCATTCAGAGAATTTGGTAACCATTCCTTGGCCTTTGCTTGGCATCAGTGGTAACCAATTTTGAACAAACCCAATACAAAAGACAGCATACAGCAAAACATGCACCCCAAAATAAATATATATTTAATAGGTGTTGCATTGATGATATTAAAGCAGATAATGTTGCTTTGGAGACGGTGGCAAAGCAAGTTAAAAAAAAAACCCGAAGTTGAACTCACCCAGCAACATCACAAAATAATGTGCAAATTGATTCAACTGACAAATAAGTGATCATTAGGCTAATGTATATATGTACAGAATCTTAACTACTGAAAATACAATGTATATTTTCAGTTTTGGCAGCCCAAAGCTGATGCCTGTTGAGACCTGTTAACGCTCCAACTTGAACAGGCATTAAAGGGAATTTTCCCAGTTGGGAGCTTATTTTTCTGATTATTCTGACACCACATGAATGCAGCACAAGTGCCTTATCTCACAATGTTAATGAATGGGAAACAACCTGCCTTTATTCTCTTTCCTTACAGTAAAATAGTGGACCGGATAGACGGCGACACCGATGGCTACATTACCACAGCCGAACTCAAGGCTTGGATAAAACGTGTACAGAAGCGTTACGTTTATGAGAATGTGGCCAAGGTTTGGACAGATTATGACCTGAACAAAGACAACAAGATTTCATGGGATGAGTACAAGCAAGCTACATATGGATACTACCTCTGTATGTGACACTTTTCTCTTTTTTAACATACAGTACAGTAATAAAGTAGCTATTTCTACTTGTACTGAGTAACCTGATTTTGATTCCCTGTCTTTAGCCAACCCGGAGGAGTTTGAGGAAGCAACAGACCAGTTCAGCTTCAAGAAGATGCTCCCTCGTGATGAGAGAAGGTTTCAAACAGCTGATCTGAACGGGGATCAAGCAGCAGACAGAGAAGAGTTCACATCCTTCCTCCACCCTGAGGAGTTTGAACACATGAAGGATATTGTGGTTCTGGTAAGCCTTCTGTAACCACACAGTGATTGAGTATGATTAGAAAGGGGCAGGGTAATAATGCTCGTCTGTCTGTGGGTGCACTAAACATAGTGTTAGACATTCAGATCTGCATGCAGGAGAATATAAAATGTAGAGTTTTGTATTTTGTCTGTCCACTAAGAAATATGATTTCATTGCAGGAACAGATTTGAGTTTCTATTCCATGTCTTTAATCTGATGGGCCACTTGGATGAATGTGCTACATTTGGATAACTCCTTAATGAAATTTTAACTGGGCCAGGGAATGATTGACTTTCTGTATTTTTTTTGGAACAGGTCCAGTGGGATGGACTGACTGTCCCATTTAAGGCTCAATCTTTAAATATAAATTTGGCTGCATGGAACAGTTGCGTGGCAAATGTTAGCAGTGATGCACTATGCCGCTCTGTTCATAAAAGTTGTACTACCCATTTGACAGAGTTAATTATTAATCTCTCATTTTTATGACGTCATCGAATGTCATCAAACTGTTCAGCCAGTGCCGTCTTCACTGATTGTGGTGAAGCTGTTTCTCACAACAGTAAGGGGTTATACTTCTTTTTTACAACACAGATCTTTCACACAATCATGCATCAACGAGTAATTGATGGTTTATGGTGTCATATGACGAAAGAAGAGAAGGAGACACTTTGCAGCTTTAGAAAGACATGATTGTAGGCTAGCAGGATGGATCACTGAAGGTGCTTGTGGTGCAGCTTCAGGCAGTAACATGAAGTCATCTCACTGAGTGCCAGCTGTGAACCTACACACTCATTCACACAACGGAGCACTCTGTTTAAATGTCCAGCTTCATTTAACCTGCTGGTATCTGCTTCTGTTGCTGCTATCTGCTTTCAGAGGCCACGGACCTCCACTGCATTACACTGCAGGTTTCTTTCTTCTTTGTATAGCCTCCTCAGTGTCCCCTAGGTATAACACAGAATGGTTGTCTGGAAAGGCGTATTATTGTATTGTGCCAGAAAGGCGTTAGTTTAGTGTTCAACTCCAGGTCGCCACAGAGCTTTGTTGGTCACTTTTCATAGATTCTTCCAGCTGAAATCTCTCAATACTCAGGAGCTAATGGTAGTGCATTGTGTGTACATTGTTTGTTGTTTTTAATAGAAAACTTTAGATTTAGCTATATTTACCGTTTGCTTTTTATGTATAGCGTTGACCTTCCTCTGCTTTCCCCAAAGGCTTACAACAAGGCTTTATGACTGTGATCATCATATTAAGGACAGTTGTATTGTAGGGCTGGGTGTTATCATTTAAAATTGATGTTACAACACATTTATCTAAACAATGATAAATGTGTTTTTTAGTACGTCAACACATTTATATTTTATATGTCTTTGAAGGTAATTAGAGTATGAACCATAAAAGATTCTAGACGGGAACTATGAACTGATTGGTTGGTTGAACATTTGGTCAGATGCCATTGGTAGTGGCATCATTCTTGGTTTAAGGGTGCTGTACATGACAATTGGAACAAAATTCGGGCTTGGCTGCACAAAGGTCTCACCTGATGTCACACTCATATGGAGGTAGCTGAGCCGAAAAAGTAGTGCAAACAATGCTAACGATGGTGTTAATGGGGTTTAAAGAGCTTACAGTGCTGTCAGAGCTAACAGTAATAATGGAGGTTAGCTCACACTCATCAGGGCGAATCTGGTTTCTGTGACGACAATGTCCTGATCCAGTGGCGCAGTCGTTTTCATCGATAATCGCCGTATGATTAACTATCACTAGTGTAGGCTCAACCTAGGTAGTAGCAGTATAGAGCGGCTGTATTTAACTAGTGGGACATTAAAACAAGGAGGGAAACAGTTTCAAAGGGAGGGATTCACAGGCACTAACATGCACGTGCAGCCGGACCAGCTACCAAAAGAAATGACAGAGAAGCACAGATTACAGCACACACAGGGAGGTCAGGATGCTATTATTACTATTACTATTAACTCAACCCTTTTGTATAGTTTTGGCTGTAGTTATAAACTATGAATTAAGATTAATATTAATTACTTCATTAATCCCACAATGGGGAAATTCAACCTCTGCATTTAACCCATCCTTTTTTACACACAAGTGAACACACCATGCAAGGAGCAGTGGGCAGCACATTACTTTGCTTGGGGAGCTGTGGAGGGGGGTTATGAAAAGAATGTTATTGACTGAACTTAAAGTTATATGTATCCCTAAATAGACTATTGTGATGTGCCTCTCACATACATCTGAAATGTACAGAACATCTCTCTCACTGTCAGTGTTTACACTGCACGGGTCTATAGGTTTTATATTTTAAATGGACATATCCCTTCTTGTTTACACGCAACCTCTTACAGGTTAAGTGGGTATAGGAAACGGATGGATGGATGGATGTTCCTGTTTATTATTAGTCAGCTATTAGACTACAGAAGCCACATCGCTATAAATAATTCAGCAGGTTCAGCAAGGGCATCAGTGATTTCAATCTGTGTAGCTGCATGGGTGTGTTATGCCCAGGTGCAATGCAATTAGTGTACGTGTGTGTGTGGTTGTGAACTAATGATCAGCTCACACTGCAAGCCTTCAAGCAACCATTCAGTCAAACTCACACTCTGTCCAATCCAGCATGTGAGAGAAAAAAAACATCTAGCAGGGTTTTAAAAGCCAGGGTTTGCTAAAGTGTGTATCATCTTTTAATGTGGAGGGTTTGGCTCTCATCAGCAGGGAATCCTGTAATTATGGTGTCAGTCTGCCAGCCCAGCTTTAAGCTGACCCTCATACCTTCACTTGTCCTGCCTGGGGCACTTTTTATTACTGAAAGTGAAAGTTCCACTGTTGTTGACACTCCTGTCTCCCTCTAATGACGTCATTAACTCATTCTGAATGCAGGAAACCCTGGAGGACATTGACAAGAACGGCGATGGACATGTGGATGAAGATGAATATATTGGTGAGTTGAAATGAATTAGGTCGAATTAATAAAGCTTATATGCTTCATGCAACAAAACCATACAGTAAAATAGTAACTTGAAGAGATTAATACAAACTGCCAAAACTACCTTAAAATTCAAAGTTTTTCAATTCAATTGTCCTTGGCTGTTTCAGCTGACATGTTTGCACATGAGGACGGGGGTCCGGAGCCAGACTGGGTCAGGACGGAGAGGGAACAATTCTCTGACTTCAGAGACTTGAACAAGGATGGTAAAATGGACCAGGATGAAATCCGCCACTGGATTATGCCACAAGACTACGATCATGCCCAAGCTGAGGCCAGACATCTGGTGTACGAGTCTGACCAGGACAAGGTGCGTTGTTTCAGCTGCATCAACACGTTTAATATCTATTACTTGACACCTTGTGTATATGAGGTTTCTACAACTTGTATGTTGACTTTTTAGCTTACTTTAGAATGCGACAGATATCGACATTGTTAGAAAAAACTTAATTATGATGCAATTCTGTTATTCTCCCTCCTCAGGACCAGATGCTGACCAAGGAAGAGATCCTTGAAAACTGGAACATGTTTGTGGGAAGCCAGGCGACAAACTACGGAGAGGACCTCACCAAGAACCACGATGAGCTCTGAGATCTCAGTGCAGCTTCTGACGTGTGTGTTAGGAGGTTTGGCGAACATCTTTTGTCTTCAAAGACAGAATCACAGACACCAGCACCTCCTCCCACCACCACAACCACCACTCTATCCTTTCCTCGTAGTACTGGGACAGATGTCAGAGTTGGATACTAATCCAGCACTGCCGATAATAAGAACAAGAGGAAGGTTAAGAGTCGGTCCGACCACTAACACTAAGGGTCCATCTCGGTTTTATATCGACACTTCTGCTTCTGACATTCAGGAGAAAGCCAGACCCAGTGGACTTACTTTCAATCGATGGTGCCTTCCAGCTGCCCTGCCGGCTCTGCTGCTTCAGAGATCTGTGCAGATAGATAGTCTTTAATAAAACCTGTCAAAGCTGAATGACAAGCTTTAGGTCAATAGTCTAAAACAGGATCAGTTTGTGATGGCGGTGTTAATGTGAAACTACAGCGCACAACATTGTTTTATTATTATTATTCAGATTTTATTTATTTATCAAATCTCTTGTGAACTTTAGATTTGAGAGCAATACAGTGTTTAACTAGAGATCGTCTTCATTCACAAATGATGTTTCTTTGTTTACAGCTTTCTTGGCCATATGATTTTAATGATTTGCATTTTTTTAGTTAAGTGCTTTAAGAAACTGTTAATTAACTGATGTTTAATGGCATGGTTTTTGCACGCATTTGGTTTTAGTGTAGCCTGTGAAAGATTTTTTTCTTCGTACTTAGTTTGAAATGTATTTATTGGTATACTTCAGACCAACGGTATGCTCCATGTTAGATTTTTATTGACTTTTGCTGATGTTACATTTGAGCTTTACCCTTTTACAACTGTTGAATTTAATTAAGGCTGTTTTTTAAGGATTGGATGTGTAACTCCACATGACTCCCTTGCTTCCTGTTACGTCACTCCAGATCTGGTGTTTTTGAACATCAGAAATTCATCTTTTGTCCTTTTTTTTATCACATTATTTGTATTTTTTGATGGATGGTTTGTGTGAAAAGTGCATAAAGCTATGCAGAGATCAAATTATGACAAGAATTTATAATTTTAGTCAAATTAATGTCACTAAAACCTATTTTGTCCTTTTCATCTTTTCTGGTTTGCTTTGTTGTACAAACTTCAGTTGCAGTAGTCCACACCACACATACACATCACAAAAACTTCAACATCATCATCATCTTCCTTTTCCACAATGCACATGCTCATGAAGTGTGTTGGAACAAAAAAATAAAAAAGAGAAAAAGTATTGTGTATTTTGTGTGGTAATTGTTTTTTTCTCTGAGGGCATATATCCCAAATGGCACAATTTTAATATAATGCTATTTTTTTACCACTCACATGGGCCAGTTCTTAACACATCATTAGTCGCCCACCCCACAGGCTCCATTGCAACCAAACTTACTGCACTGTCCATATTTGCACCCCTGAATTAGATATTATGAGTTATTCATTGAACTTTATATTTACCTTTTTCCCCTGTCGAGTCTTTGTGCTAAAATAAGCTAACCAGCTGCTGGCAGTAGCTCCATATTTAGCTAACACCTAGTATGTTGATCTTCTCATCTTACTCAGGACAAGAAAGCAAATAAGGTAATTTCCCACTATGTTACAATTTCTGAATTCCTGGTCTATGGCTTCAAAATCAAAATTATGCAAATATAAATAACTGTAAATAACATCTAAAAAATGGCCTTGTGTCTGGATTAAACAATGTCCTACTAACGTGTTCAGGTGTTATGAATACCTGTATCACTCGCAGTCTGCAGCAATCAGATTCCAGACTACAAGACTTAATGCTTGAAACACTTTTTGTGTTTTCTAGACTGATACACTGAGCTGGTTTCTCACAATTTCCTTTAGCTCCTGATCTTAATACTCACTCTCATTCTGCTTCTGCTCACAGTTGCTTTGGTTCTCCTTGCACTTGCTTTGTGTGCTGCATGTGCTTATACTTTCAAACAGGCATATGTATACCTCAGGTTGCTATATTGGGCACAGGCCATTCATATGCTCAAGACTGCAATCAACTTTTGACTCATTGAACACCAGGAACAAGTGGATGCTGTTAACACTTCTCATGACTAATTGCAGCGTGCACACACGCACAGCAGAGATGGAGTTAAGCTGACTTGCTGTTGCTGCTGGCTGTTGCAGTAAAACTCTCAAATGTAACTGAGAAAGCAGCTCTGCCACCCAGCCTGTCCCCTCTGCTTGCTCATGTGGAACATATGGATATATGTGTGCCAGTTAGCAAGACAAGTCAAGCGGGACGAATGCGATAAAGCTCATTAGGAACAAGGGACAGGGCGATGTATGTGTGGGCTGTGTTATTCTGTTGTGATGTAGGACCTTCTTCAAACACTCTGAGATCATGACTGCAAGATGCCAAAAATCTCTGGAAAGCTATTAAATATTCAGGTCTTGTTTGATATTTTGACTTGTGTGTAAATTTCTTTGACATCTTCCAGGTTTAAATAACTCTGTAAGAGGGCAACATGACAATAACAATAATTACTTCATAAAAATTAGCAGAAGTAGGTTACCAAAATCTGGCCTGGCTCCACTTGTACAGCTTCATCCAAGAATACAATAATCTTTATTAATCTGACAAAAAGCTCCAGGTCTGAGGACGGGTGGAGGTGTTGCCTGTGGTGACATTTGAAGTTTTAAGTTATTTTTGGTCTTTATAATGTCTGTCGGATAATCTAATAGTTGCTCTATTGCCTAGCTAAAGAGTGTGGGGTCAGTCTTGCATCATGCATTTGAATAATTGGGAGGCCTAAAACACTAAGTAGCTCAATGTACTTCCTCCAAATAGCATATGAGGTTTGTCATGTGTCAGGGTGCATCTGTGTGTCCGGGCCAGTGTGTGAGTGAAGGTGGATGAGTATTAGTGGTGCACGGAGATGTAAAAGAACCAAATGTGTGTTTGCCTGAGCTAGATGGGGGCACATGGACTATCTGTGCAGCATGCCTCGCGGCCATGTTTAACAGCCTGCCCCTCCTGTTTATGATATGCTCCTAATCATTCACACTGGGGGAGTGTGTGTACAGTAATGCCTTCAGACAGCTCTCATATGAGTGTCTGCGTAGATCAACCCCTCTCCACTGATAATAATGAGCCCTCTGGGTGCGAACAGGGTGGAGACAGTGGGAGAGGAGGGTCATAAAGTGTAGAATATTAATGTCGGAGACTATAAGCACCCCCATCCAGTATCATTTTCACTTAGTCGTGTCCACCAACAATCTCCCTTTAAAGAGCTTTTTTTCATATCAGCAATTAACAGCAGCACAACCAAAATGACCATTAAACTGCCTGCATAACAAACTATACAGTGCATCCCCCCTTAGCTCCCCTTCTCCTCTCCGACTCTTATCATCACGATGCCCTATTTTTCATCTGAATATATCCGCACTCCCTCATCTTTGTCTTTTATCTCTTGTGTTTGTTCCTTGTACCCTGGGGATTTGTAGCCCACTGTGTTGTTTGTAATGATCTTTGGGACATCTGACCCATCCTGTGCTGAGGCTTTCATAACAGGCTTTCTGCCCATTATATAATAACATGCATAATGGCAAAAGAACAGTACAATCTCCGTTCATTATTGAGCTGTTTAGACAAAACATTTTATATTCACCAATCTCAATGGGAACGTTATAGGATTCTTTGCCTTAATGTGACAGCTTGAGAGAGAGGCGTTCTCTTTGTCTTCTCAGTGGAGGTTATTTTACAGTCTTACTGCTGAATTTGCATACAAGCCACAGACTGATTTTTCTTTCCTTTCTTTTTGGGGGGAATTTGGCAGTTCTACCAAACTAAAGAGAGGGCTTTACATCCTACAGCCTTCAACTTGCGCATGGAAGTTATCTTGAAGGCCAATTCCAGTTAGTTCCTCAAGTTCTTTGAGCGCCTAGCCCTCATGGTCTTACTGTACATTCCACCAGCACATACTGTTGTAGTGGTAAACATTTGACAGACATGAACAAAGGCAAAGAAATTTGGGATGTCAACACACCACTGTACCGTGACACATAGACACCACAATGCCTCCAGTAAGTAGACAGTGGCAGTGTTTGGCCTTAAAATCAATGGTTGCAATCTGCCATAAAATGGAATGAAGATGAACCAACTATGCACGTTAAAGCAGGAAATGCCTTGACATTTCCACACAAAATTGATGAATAAATCAGAAAAAAAAACATGAAAATGAAGTTTTTGATGGTCAAAATTCAATAAAAGACCCACAGGTCCTCCAAATGTTAAATAACTAAACTACTTTTTACCTCACATTATAAATGTAAAAGTGCAGCCCTTAAATCATCACATAACGAACAATAAAACATGAAATGAAAAGGGAAAAATGTAGGGAATTGAACTTGGAACTTGAACTACGGAAAATATAACTTAAGTCGGGAAATACACACAAAAAATACGAGTGATAACAAAACACTGACCCTCTTTGTGGTGTGTGACGGAGGAGCTGCATTGGGTGAACTTGGACCTTTGACCTCAGCTTTTCTACAATGCTGGAGACAGCCCTGGTGCTACACAGAGAACTCCTTCTGTGTTTGTGCAAGCTGTGTGATTGTATGTGCGTGTCATGTGAATGTAGGCTAATTCAGCGCCTTGCATGTTTCTACTTCTGGACAATGAAGCTTGAAGGAATCCATCAATCTTTCATGTCATCTCACAGAAAGTGGTTACCCCCCCCCCCCCCTCCCCCTCTCTGCCATCACAGGACTCTACTCCTCCTAGTGGTGATGAGACAGAACCAGAGACAACCACTTCTCTTTTTAACAACTGCACTCGTGCTCGTCTATCATCATGAGTTTTTATGTGCCCATCAACGCAGTGTAGATAGGGAATCGGCCATTAATGACTACACAATTAGAGAGAAGGTTTTAAAGAGCGATACATTTCAATTTAGGAACCATAAACCTAGTGAGTTGGGAACTAATTGTAACTGCCTTTTAAGTAATGGGAGCCCTTTGGACTGAGGTCAGGCTGACTCAAAATCATTTTCGAACAGCTTTTACACAGCTGCTTCACTGCTTTGGTCGCCCACTCATTGTGAAAGGCTGCAGCATATCTTATAATGATATATGAAGAGAGAAACTTTTCAAGTTTTAATTAAAAGACAGGCAAAGTGGCCCACAGTGGAGTTGTTTTGGAGTTCATGACAGTGAGGGTGGAGACAATGCTATCCCAGTGAGACTGATATCTTTGGACAAAATGCCTCTCTCGCTCCATTTGTCAACATTTGTCTCTTTCCTTTCTCTGGTCCTCTCTCCCCATGTCCCAGCATCTGGATACCTTTGGGATGGAGGGGCGAAGAGGGGAGACGAGGCCTTGTTTCATCCCTCCCATCCCGCTGTTCCCTAGGGGGCTTGGGGTTGGTTTGTGATCTTGTGTCTCACATGATAGAGACACATCTAATCCTGTTAGGCATTAATATCTTCCAGCGGAATAGAGGAGACAGCAGGAGGGAGAAGAGAGGAGAAGATGAAAGACGGGATGGCTGAGGAGAGAAGGGAATATTTAAAAAGCTCTGCCTCTATTTGCCGGCCCACATATTGGTTTTGGAGTATACATACTGTACATGTGTTTGTTTTTGTTTCTGTGCCTGTGTACCCTCATGGGATCTTCCCGGCTGCTGCCTGCATATCTGACAGACTCCTCTCAAGGTGTTTTCCCCTCGCTGTCTTTCTGTATCTGCTCCATCTCTGCTCCCTGAGTGAGAAAGTTTACCCTCTAGGCCCCATCTGAGCTCCAGGCCCCCAAGGCCTCTGCATTCCCAAAGCTCCTACACACCGGAGCCCCTCAGGCTCCCTGCTTTACCACAGGGAATACCCCCAAGAACCCCTAGGCCCCTCAGACTGTGGAGCAGCAGCTCTGCACAAGAGAGCCAGCCTGAGGGGAGGGGGGGATGCTGTCTGGGAATACAACTAAAAACATGCTTCACTTAACACTTGAACAGTCCCTGACAGCGCCTCCTGTTGGTGTAGCTTTGTTTTTGCATGCAGGCCTCCTTGTAACCCCCTTTAGTTTGCTCTCTGGGGCCTTGACCTTGTTAGCAATCCCTTGGGGCTTATAGAGGCCTCTGTGTGCTACATGTGCATTGACCTTTCCTGCTCCCGGAGGTTAAATAATGTCTTTTTGGCCCAAAGAAACACAGCCGCAGCTTTATAGTGATGTTGGATGCACCTGGGACTTCACTGAATGACATATTGGCAAATAATATCACTCCTTATCAGACCTAGTAAATAAAAAGAAAGTAAAAGTTGCATATATGGAATGAACTGTGCTTGTTTCTTGGCTTTCATTGCAACAGTGAGGTTAAATCACACTTGCGTTCAAAAAGAAACCTTTTTGGGGAGTTGCACGTGGATTTCGAAGGCTGTGAAGCTAGCAGGCCTGCTGTCCTACAGATGTCTTGGGCTGTGTGTTACCAGGTGTACGTCACCTGAGATTACCCACGCTGACACCCCTTAAAGGCAAACAGCCAGCAGTACAGCTGAGGGGGCATCTGGTGGCGTGTGTGCAGGCGAGTGTGTGTGCGTGTATATGTGTGTTCATGCATTCAGAATGGTGGTAACGTTTGGCAGAACGGGACTGAGTGCAGACATTTGCGGTGTTATCAGATACTTCCTCCCACTATTACCAATCAGAAACAATCTATTGAAGGAATGAAAATCAGGTAGATCAACAAGGTCAGTGTCTCTTTGAGTGTGTGTGATAATGATGGCAGTCATAATAGAGGATGTTTAAAGCATAGGTTCCTCACGCTCCACACACACTTGGCAGTCTCCAGTTAAGAGTGAACTGGAGTGAGTAAAATGTTCAACTCTGCTGTCCCTCTGATCTTCCTCCGCTTCCCGGGGCCCCTGCAGAGAGAGAACAAAGAGAAGCACTTCTTAATCAAAGTGCATTGGATTAAGAAGCAGAAAAAAACAGAACATCACAGAGATACTACTTCGCAGCCATTAAGTGGATTGGAAAACAACCTGAATCACCTCTTCAAATAAGCGGTCTGTGACCCTGAAATAGGAGAACGGCATTTTAATCTTGCTGTTAGTTTGGTAAGTGTCAAGATCTGCTGTGGAAGTGAAAGCAGCAGTGAAGCAGCAGATGTATGTGTTCATACTGTACGTGTTTCTGAGTATGAGTGAATGCCTTCGGTGAATCTGCACCGTGGTTTCCATGTGTGAACATGTAGCCAACAGCTAAATATACCATGTGCGTGTTTACATTGCTTTTCCAGGTATGTGACATTATTAGCTCATAGAGCCATGCAACTGCTCTATTCTCCCCACATTGGGTCATATTTTATTAACACACCTGCTGTAGCTGAATCATCCCATCTCTTATAGACCTTACACACAACTCCATCCACAGCATGTATATTTGATGGGCCAGGGCATGCTCTGAACGTGCCTTCCTGTTTCTCACTTTCGTTTATTTTAACATATTTATTGTGGTCAGTCACATGAGTGGATTATGAGTAAGCGGGCCCCTGGGCACAAACATGCAAAAGGCCTCACCAGCTCTCCTACATAAGCACAAGACACACAGACTTTATCATTATTTAGTCTCTTTTTGCAATTTCTTTTTTATGTTTTGTGTCACTTATAATTGTTCTGATCTTTTTGTAGTTATTTTGTCTGTTGATATTTTCCCCTTTATTTTAAGTTGTTTGTGTCTATTTGCAATCATTATATGTCTCTTTGCAGTCATTTTGAGTTGCTTTGTGTTTGTTTGTAGTCATTTTGTACCTGCCTTTCACTTTGTGGTTGTTTTGCTCCTTTTCATAGTCGTCCAAAGTCTCTTTGCAGCAGTTCTGTAATGGTTTTTCTCTCTTTGTCATCTTTTTATGTTTCTTTGCGTTGTGATTTTTTGGGTATCTTCGCCATTGGTATGTGTCTCTCTCATAGGTGAAAGCCAAGAGGATCCCTGCACTTTCGGCCTCTGTGTCTGTGCCAGCTAGGGCTGTTCAGTAATACATCCATGGCTAGGACAGGTCAGGTCAAGACTGAAGTGTAGGAGTACAAGCAGTTTGATGGATTCAGTCACACTCACAGCTCGGCCCATCTGCTGGACTGAAAAGGCTCATACTGCCATCATGTGGTTTGAGGATGTAAAATGTCTTTCTAAACTGAAGCCATTACATACAATAGGGACTTGAGTGTGTCTTTGCTTTGTGTGTGTGCATGTGGGGCCCAGTCTATGCATAAGGGGGCGGTCAGTGAAATACAGCCAGCTGACATGGAGGTATGTGTCTTTTCTAATGAGATTTACTGGGCTCCAGATGTTCCTAGTTATGAAGATGTGTGTCAGAGATTTAGGAGGGTGAGACCTGCACCCTGTCAGAGTCGCAGTTGGGTGCTGTTTTACTGTCTGTCACCCCCCACCCCCACCACCACCACTCATAGGTGGCCTCTTAACCTGACAATACCAACACCTCTTCTCTCTCTCACACACACACATTCTTATCCTTGACAATAATGTGAAGCAACATTTTATAAACGTAGAAAACATTAAAAATACAAAAGGAATGTCTATAAAGGTGAGCAAATACACCACATATATACAAAGCAATTTAGTGAGTACATATACTGGGGATGCAAAATCCAACTGAAAAAACTGAACAGTTTGTTGAAGAAACCACAGCCTGGTTTGCATAATTGAGCCAAAAACATTATTACTGTCTTCCACTGTAAAAAACAAAACACAATTGATGCAACTATACTGAAAGTACTTTTTAAACAGGCTGAGTCACAATTTTGCTATTGAAAGAATATTTTTTGATATCATAAATCAGAGCTCCTGAAGAAAGGAAACATTATTCTTGCAAATAAAAAAAATACAGAAAGAACATTGGAAATGGTTGTTTTCCTTCTTTCTAATGTGGAAAAACAAACCAAAACAGAACGGAAACCATGACCCAAAAACTGCAACAGAAACCGAACCGTGGACTTGCTGAACCGTTGCATCCCCAATATATATTGTAAGAATATAAAACATTCACATTCCTTATAGCAAAAAAAAATCTTAATCAAACTAAGACATATTGTCATCTCCTAAATCCAGTTTACATTGTCCAGCACATTTTCAAGGTGACACAATTTTAACAAAACAAAATCAAGCCAGTGCAAGTGTACTAAAATATCCAAAATAGTGTGTCAACATTTTTCTCATCTCGCATGAAATAAATCTTCTTCTTGGCTCAGAGTTACTGTGGTGTTATACCCTCTCAGTCTGAGTTTTTATGTCAAATAACGAGAAGGAGCGCTAGCTGAGGTGCGTTTTGTAGATCTCGAGGATCATCAGAGTCTCTTGACGTCGGCTGGCAGAGAGGCATCAGCTGTGCTCACCACCTCACAGAGTCTGGCAAGGAACCATAACCGCTGACCAGGCTCCAGCGTCTTTCTCCACTAGCTGGCACAACATATTGTCCCATTCCTCTTCGTCCTCCTCCTCCTCCTCCTCCTCCTCCTCCTCTCGCTGCTCAGATGGCAGGCTGCAGCTTGGTCAGGTTCCTCTGGTGCATGCTGTGGTGGCGCACCAGCTCGTCAGAGCGGGCAAACTTCTTCTGACAGTTGGACCAGCGGCAGGTAAAGGGCTTCTCACCTGACAAGGAGGGGACAAACAAGGAAAAACAAGAGAAATCCTTGCTTTAGAGGGAAATCAAGCTTGTGTTTTGTTGTAGATTTATTAAAATCACAAGGTCTATTTTAACAAAAAAATCTCACTGGGAGAGGAATGGAGAGGTAGAAAATAAAGGTATACGCACTTGTTTTACCTGTATGAGTCCGAGTGTGCGTCTTAAGATGATCTGACCGTGAAAACTTTCTCTGACACGTCTCGCACTGAAAGGGCTTCACTCCTACACAGATGTGTAAACAGTTGTTGTGGAGGCAGAGACAGAAGTGAGAAGAGGGTGGGGTGAGGGTCAAAAGTTTAAACGTACATTTAGATGAAGCAATCATAAGGGACGTTGTAAAGTCTCCCTGAACCGTTTTTGGGATGATTTCAGTCTTAAAAAAGGTCCTTTCAATTTTTTTAAATTACAATTATTTAGAACCACTGGAAGAATCTCACTTAATCAAATCAAATTAATGTTCCTGTAATTTTCATTTTGCAAGTATCACTGCTGTTTTGTAATAAGAAGTTCAAAGAAATTAAACTGTTGAGATTATTTGGATTTGTCAAAAGTGTAAAAGATCTTTGAATCTGCCTAAAAATATCCCTTGTGCATACTGATGAGGTTTCTAAAATAAAAAAAAACTGAGTTCATGACCTCAGTGGTAGCTGCGGCGCTGGAGCCGACTCATACAGTAGCTTGACATCAGCGTACCTGTGTGTCTGCGCTGGTGCCTCTTTAACTGGTCTGAGCGAGAGAATCCGCGGCCGCAGTCTGTGAAATCACACGTGTAAGGCTTCTCTCCTGCAGAACAAATCACACACATCAGCAGCTTTATCAATAGACTTTTCACACCGCTATATACATCGACATTCCAACCTTGGCTTTGGTACTCAACTTATTTTTTCTTAGTCATTATTTTTAATTTATAAAAAAGTCTGGGCAAGAAAAAAAAGATATAAATTAGATCCTGTCACCTGTGTGTTTGCGACCGTGCATCTGCAGATGTGACAGTTTGAAGTATCTCTTGTTGCAGCCAGGATAAGCACACACAAATGGCCGCTTTTCGTTGGTCTCTGATGACTTCCCAATTGGTGGAGCAATACCTGCTACACGTCGAACATCCTTGAAGAGTCAGAAGTCAGAAAGCCTTTTAGTAGAGAAGTTCACTTAGGAGGCTATTTATGTACTGTATGTCTGTATGTCTGTACATGTATTTGTGTGTTTTCGCCTTGCGTGTGGTGACTGACCTGAAGTCCTCTGAAGACACCATGTGTGTGTATGTGGTACTGGGCACTGAGGAGCACAGGTGGAGGCGGGGTGATGGGTTCACTTTCATAGCTGGGTGCATGGCTACTGCAGGGCAAGAACAAAATTAAATACATTAATTAAAACATTGAAATATTTGAGTGCAAAACAAATAATTTGATAGATTTGTCAGATCCAGTCCTATGTATTATAGTAATGGGTAAAACCACAAAGAGTTTAATCTAGATGAGAAAAAAGTCTCTCTTCTCCACAGTGCACACACCTTTAAATATATATATATATATATATATATATATATATATATATATATATATATATACATATATATATTCTTTACAGCTCTTAACTCTAAACCCAAAGTGTGCTCACTTTGCATAAACTCAAATGTGTCTTTGAAACATACAAAAAAAGCACAAGACTGAACACGAGCATGCACATATGAATATTCTCTTTTTCACTTCCATATTTCCCTAGGCAGTAGGCCAACAGCCATCTGGTCAAATCCTACTCTTCCTCCCTCCTCTGCACCACCACAAACACTGGTCAACACTGAAGAATACAGCGTGTTATTTAAATAAATAAAAAAGGATCACCTCTTCATGGAAGATGCCAAGTTGTTCATTTGGTTCCATGTTACACATTCCAGCTGAGATGCCATTTGGTACAGGTTATCACTGAGTGAAACATAAATAAATAAATAAATGAATACAAAAGAGGCCTAGATTTTCACTTTTTATTTGAGGGATTAATCTGCAACAAAAACTGAATAATTTTGCACTCAAAAGAATCAATCAAACTGGTGGGTTTTTTTTATTTATTTTATTTCTCTTTCACTTAAAGAATGGGTTTTATCTGTTTTTGCAAATAAACAACTTGCAAAATTTCAAGGCAATGAAATATGTTATCTATCCATAATTTAATTGGTTTTTGGAACAAGGTTAGCTGAAGGGTAAACAATTAACTTTGTTCCATTTTTCTTTTTTTATCAATTTGTAAGGAAATCCTGAAATAAGAAAATCCTGACATTATTTATGGCACTGTGTGTTCTTCCCTTGTATGGATGATGAAGACGTTTCATTCAGGGGGAACTCCAAATTGCTCGCTTATTAACACATCCTGTCCACCCACCACACTCCTCACTGGCTTCATTAAAAAACATGGGCTCTGAGCCATTCTTTACCTTGGCAGATCACCCCACTGCACACAAACACACACGCACACACACGTTTGACAGAAACACACACACTTGGAGATGCGGTTGTGCACTCTGCGGGGGTGAGTGCCTCCGTGCCTAGTACACCATGGACCAGTGCATGACATCACTCTGTCCTCAGTATCATTAAAGTCGGGAAACAGTTTCAGGGGAATTCTGGACGGCATTCCTTGAGAAGTCCTTGAGGGAAGGACTGTGATGGCTCACTAATCAGCTCTGAGCTATGTTAAACTGTGGAAAGACTCACTGATATCTGACATTTATTCACTGTGTGTATGTGAGAGTGAGTACGTGTGCATGTCTCTGTTTGTTTGAGGGTTTCCAGTACATGCAATAAGCCCTAACAACAGCAAAGTCTTCCTTCCTCTTATCAACTGCTGTTCCAGTATTTGGGTTGCACATGTTCCTTTTCTCCAACAACATCGCAGGACGGCATTCAAAGAATTTCATCCTAATTTACCCGTTGAGATGTTTTGCATCAAAATGAAAACAAGTTGGAAACACATACAGAGGTTAAAATGAGCAGATTCCCAGCCTTAACTAGCCCACTTCCCCCACTTAACTTTCACTTTCCCTGAGCTTGTCTCTTTTACTTTTCCCCTCATTTTTCCTCGGGGTGGACTCAGGCACATCAGCAGTAGATCACTCACTGTTTGTTTTGGCCTGCTGAGCACCAGTGGGCAGCACTTAACCTCAGAACAAATTAGGATTCAGGATCCAGACAGTGCAGAGGCAGACGCAGGGCTTAACGTAGGATCAGAGAGAGTTCACACTTCTAAAAATTACCAGCAAGTGAGTGAGCTGCATGTGGTGTTGGTGGAAAGAATCTGACATTAATAGATGAGTGAGGAGTATGAAAACGTTTGGGAAGAGCCAACAGGGAATTCAAGGTAGCACGAGTCAAACAAAGCAACAATAAGTGCATGAGGAGACAAACCGTCGTACCTGTTGTAGTTTCTCAGCAGCAGAGCCTGGCTGCTCGGACAGGATTCTGAAGGATTGTGACACCCAAACATGGGAGGAGGAGCCGGATACTGCTGGTCAACTAAAAATAACAATACAAACACATTTAGAAATCGAGTTCATCTTTTAGAAGAAAGATGGGGGGAAATGGTTAAGGTGTACAACACACACAAGTTCTAATGATCCTCCTGTTAGATGCAATAGCTAAGAAAATACTGTGCTATTGAGGTCCTTTTCCTAGTATATGGGTGTACACAAGAAGCCGACTACATTTATACACAGTTGCCCATAAAGTTGGAAGATTTTTGTTTTCAGGCACAACCCTCTGTTAATTGTGGTTTTATTTTCATTGTGATATGTTTGGAAGAGATTGAAAAGTAAAGTTTTGAGAATATATACACTTTATTTGTCAAGAATAAATCACATTGTCGCAATCATTTCATGGAAAGAAGTAAAAAAAAATATTTATTCCAACTTTATGAGTGACCAGGCATTTATGTAATCAGTTATTTAATTTTCTCTTTTTTCCGTAGTTTCTTTGATGATTTTTGTATTGTATTTATTTTATTTTACTTTTATTTATTTATTTTATTTACTTTTTTATCTAACTTCTTAGAATGCAGAAAAGTTGTTTTTCTTATTTTCTGCATAATTGATTAATTGTTTGGTTAATAAAATGCATTTTCCCAGGAGCTGACAAATTCAATAGCTTGTTTTGTCCAGCCTACACAAATATAAAACACAAAGATATGCCTTTAATCATCATGGAATGACTGAGGAAATTAGCAAACATTTAGATTTTGGTTTAAAATACTTTAATGATTAATCAATGATCAACCTATGAACAAACAGTTTCAGCTTAATTTTAAAGTTGCTAGTTGTCAAAGTTCAGGTCTCCATTGCCCCTTTGTAAGCTTACAAACCAGTAGTGTGCATTAAAAGAATTATCCTTTATATAAAAAAATGTATTTGATTGTATACTTCATTTTCTCTTAATCCGAATGCAAAAGAAATCATACAAAAATATACTTTTACATGCACATTTCTGTACATACACAGACACACATCTCTTCTTTTCAAAGAGAGAACAGGTCAATGAGAAACAGTGGTCCTTTTCAGGTTCATATAGTATATTGGTCCCCAGACAGTTTTTGACATTCCAGCAGAGTCGCATAAAGCGGTTTCCTCAAGTTATCATTTCCAGAGTCATTAACCATACGTATGCTTAAAGAGCGAGAGGGAGGCTATGTTTATGTATGCCTGCGTATATGAATGTGTGTGCAGACAGAGACGCAGGGAGATGAAGGAAAAATGGATAATAGCGATCCTGTTGTGATATGAAAAATGACGGGTTACTTATATAACCTTGCTGTGACATGACAGTCTTCCAGTCTGCGAGTCAATTTAGTGAAAAAGGTGTCAGGATGCAGGCAGTTACCTATGTTGTTTGGCGGTGACAGAGTGTCCTCATGTTTGAAGGACAGGCTGGAGAGCTGAGGGGTGTGGTGAGACGGAGTGTGACCATAACTGGGGTTGCTGTCTAAACCCACCGCTCCATAACCTAAAAAGAGAAAACAACAAGAGAAGCAGCGGAAAGTTGAAATGAACTTATTCGCCTGGTTGACTCATTAGATTACCATCTTGCAAATGAAGCTTGCAAAGTCTCCAGTATCTGGTCACTTATCTGAATCCCCCTGGTAGTAGCTCTTAGTCCTTGGCAGGGTTACCACGGAGAGACATTCATCAAACTACTAAATCCTCTTTCCTTGTAACATATTCTTTTTTCCCCCCATCTATCTTTGGCCTTGTGGTTGCATTATTTATGGCAGGTGGAAAAAGAAATTTGGCAAACACACCATAGGCAGACTGAGATGAGCTACTGTAGAATACGCTCAGCAGAAAAACAAGATTGAGAAGTAATAAACTGCATGTATGCTAAAGCAATTAATTAATTAATCCCACTTATAAGACTGCAAAAAAAATGTGACAGTAAATGCTACGTCTCTTATTGTAATTAAGTGTTACTCATAAGGTGAAAAAGTTAAAGTTGCGTGCAGGCTATGAGATAAATGATGATACAAACACATGAATGTGTGTCCGCAACACTATTTTTACACGCACATCCAGAGCAGACAGGCTGCTTTATCCTGAGTCAGGCCAGAGAGAGATGTTGAAAAGTTTCTGAGAAAAATGACTCACAAACTCTTGCTTAAATTCCTGCACTTTTATCACTTCGTTAAAAAAAGAAAAGAAAATCACTCAATGCTTACTGACTCTGAAAGTCGTATCAGCGGACACATCCAGCTTTAAGACTGAACACTGAGCCCCAGTACAACATTCACATGCGTTGTTTACAGTAAAGGTAAAGACATATCCACGTTAACACTTGAGTTTGAATCCCGATTAAGATTCCAGATAAATAACAGTGTAATTTAACTGCTTTCTGCAGGTCTGATGGGATTCAGGAATCCCAGAAGAATTGTTTGTATTAGTAAATCAAGCTTATGATTCACAGTTCATCACTTCTACTTTCAATTCTTAGCTTTCCTTTTTAGTTCTACAACTTCTACAACTTTTCTTTTTATAGCAGAGTATTTTGTTTTGATTAACACTGATCATTTTATTTTTCTTCTTTTTTTCAGAGAACACACAGTCAGTAAGAATGAAGTCTTTTAAAAGTGCATGCAAATTACATTAACACTTGTCCATGCCAATCAAATCAAAACTCTAAAATGCTAAATTCCGAGGTTATTAATTCAAAATCAGCTGATGAGCGTACATAACCATTCACTGTGACGGATCAAGAGGTCATCATATGTATTTTTTTTATATGTGTCTGTGTTATTAACTTGATATGTGTGCAATACTGGATTACCATTACTATAACCACAGGTTACTTTGACTCAGATATTTTTAGATTATTGCTGTCAGCTCAAGTTTTACCATGAAACTATTGTTAGTTGCACAAAATGATGTGACATTCAAACTGCAGAGAGTATAGCTTAGTGTGTGGCTTCTAAGTACAAAGTACCTGAACATTAAATTAAGTTTGTGACAGTATGGGTTTTGCATTTGACAAATAAAAACATAAGATTGCGGGAATAAGACCGGGTAAAGCCTTATAAATGATCTACCTACTTCTGCCTGCACAACTGCTGTGACTCTGGCAGTTACTACAAAATCAAACCTTCGTTTCTGCTAAAAAAGCACAGATTACGAAACTGTTGAGAATTACCAGAAAGCTGTCAAGCTTTTTCCTGACAAGGGACAGAATGACCCAGTGCAGCACATAACATCCTGCTCAGACACAACACTGTTGACAACCCTTAAACATGTAGTTACATCATGAACACATGCAGAAGGGAAAACACACTGACTTGGATTTTATTGATTGCCGTTCTCCTGTGGTTCATGCTTACCCTGGTTCCTGGGTGCAGGAGGACTGTCCATACAGCCGGGCAGGTAGGTTCCATTAGGAAACATCCTCGGTTGACCTGCAGTCGGCTCTCCGAAGGCCCCAACTCGACAGGGGCCCGAGCCAGTAAACTGGCCTGAGAAGTGCACCGTGAAGGCCCCGAGTCCACAGTGAGGGTCCTCTATTGGATCAGCGGTCCCCCATCCTGGTTCCTGCTTGATGAGGGAGTGGTGGGAGGGCAGGGAGCTGTAGGGAGAGCCAGGGTGGAGGTCCAGCAGCTGGGTCCACTGGCCGCCACCCACAGACATCCCACAGCCACCACCAGCACCTGGTAAGGATGGCACAGGAGGGGCCGGAGATAAGAGGGTCAGATCTCGGACATCTGACCCCATGGACATGGCTCCACACGGTTCGGTCAGCATTGGTGAAGGCAGGTGGAGACAGCCCAAAAATGGAGCGATGGTATTCCAGTAGAGGACACAACTGGGAGATTAAAAAGTCACACAGTAATAAAGCGTCAAGTCTCCTGAAAGTTTCACAAAAAACACAGAAAAACAGCTTTGACGCAATGAGTATGGAGTAAGGTCAGTGGTCACAACACACTATAGGAGCCATCTTTCCCGCCACAAGTCATGAACTAAAAAATGAAAATAAATAAATTAGTGAGGATGACTAAAATGTGGACGCCAAATCTTAAGCTCCCTGGTTATTTGCAGAGTGGGAGTCTGTGAAGGTAACAGCGCCTTGTCCCTCTGTCTCTATAATGTCTGACTTTCTTTACTCTCCTGAAGGCTCAAATACTGCATAACTCATTGGACAGGGGGAGGAGCGAGGGAGGCTGAGAAGAAGATGACTCCCCTGCTTTGCACCCGTCCAGTACAGACTAAACCTCTGAGTCGATTCTGACTAACTTCACATTTGCATGAGCGGGTGTTGCTCTTCATTCTTTGTGCAAGTTCAAATGTTGCTCATATTGAATGTTTGTGTTACCAGTGTGTGCAAAAGGGAGTGTTTGTTTAATTTCTCTGAAGACTTAAAGCATGAAACAGCTACATGAGAATTAGTTACAAAAAAAATATTTGGTAAAAGTCCACATGATACAGATTCCCATGCTTGCACACATTTAAATTGTGATTCTATTTTTTAAGGATCAGAGATTTGTAAAATTTTAATATTCAATTTATAATGAGTATGCGTAATTCCTGCATATGTATACATACGTCAACTGACATTTTATTTATGTTTCTATGCTTTTGAATTATTAATTTATATTTTACACATTTTTTTTTAATCTGTTAGTTTATTTTATTTGATGTCTTTGTTAAATATGTGAAATATATTAAATGTTTTTGTTTTGTTTTGATGCCAGAAACCATGACCACATGTTTCATTGGTTAGTTTAGGCTAATTGTGATTATTGTCTATCGTCTATCGTAAAAAATATATGTAAAATTCAATTAAAAAATATTGTTGAAAAATTACACATATTCAAAGGTTAATAAAGATTTGTTAAGTTATTTAAAAAACAGTTAAACTGGACTGTTAAGTTATCCGTACACTATTGACCTGGGCTTTTTTCTCAGACATTCATCATCATTTCTGACCCTTCTGACTCATCTGTTTTATGAAATATACCCCACTTTCAAAACTGGTTACCAAACAGATGAAGCAACAATTTAAGTGAAAGAGACAAGACATGCGTCAGAGTAAGAAGATACCAAAACATCTCAGTTTTGGTAAGGTTATGGTTAAGGTTATGGTAAGGTTATTTTTAATAATGTGTTTTATCTGGTGTACATTTTTAAATATCCAAAGTTGGGAGTGTTTTATTAATTGATATATGAGAAGCAACGAGACTTGATTCAATCACTTTTAATGAATATTCAGGTCAATCAATTGTTATTAAAAATGTAACAATGATGAAACGTGCAGGAAACATGCTCTGAATTTTCCTATTTTGGGAATAGCACTGTTTTGCTAAAAGAAACTCGCATAAACTGCATGGCCTTGGAGCAAAGCCACATCACACAAAAGGATAATTATTTATTAGTCAAGGAGACGGGAGGGTGTGTGTGTGTGTGTGTGTGTGTGTGTGTGAGTGAGTGAGTGAGTGTGCGCGCTTAAGAGATAGAGGTTTTGACCTCAACTCAAGTTTTGCTCAATGTGGAACTACAGAGGAATGCAGTAAGTTGGAATATGCCTATAAATTCAAGACAGCTGTTGTGGATCTTTTAACATTATAATATTTGTCAGATCAGCAGCAGAAACTGTGACAAAGTTGCTTTTTCTACGTTTAGTGGAACAGTCAGTTATGGTTGACCGGAGAGCATAACTCTTTTGATGCAAATTTCACTGTTGTACTGCAAAAGACAATATAATAAGAATGAAAAAAATATATTATAAAGGCCTATTGGACTGGTCTACTACAGATTATAAAATGATAGACAATAACACCATATTGAACTAACTATTTTAACCATTAGGCTACTTTTAGCTAAGTAGTTAAACCTTTTGCTTTAAGCAAGCGAGACAGTTAGCTATTGTTTCTCAATTACTTTAAGCTAACAAGTTAACTGTTAATCCATTACTTTTAGCCTACCACTTCAACCTCTACTTTAAGTTAATAATTTTAACTGTAAATAACTTTTAGCTATTTTTATAATCATATTTGCTCGCTTGCTAACTAATTTTCACATACTCTCACTGAAACATGTAGTGTTCAGGGTGTTACAGCTGTGGATACATTCTTTTAATCAAACCATATTTTCTATATTTAGTAAATTAGTTGAGCTACTCTTCAATCTTTGCACTACCCCCAGGCAACAGCAGAAGTACTCCCTGGGGAACAATAGCCTGCCCCTGGTTGAGAATCTCCCCTGGACCACAACATATTAGAAAATGATAAATTAACCACCAGTGAACAACGTGACCTGTTTGAATGTCATACACTTAATTTATAAAAAAATGGCACTGAAAATCCACAACAAATTTGGAATATAAAACCAGGACCAAAGCTGTAAGGTGAAGAGTGTTAGCCAGTTCCTGTCATCACCATCTGGAATATTAGTCTGGGTTTCCAGTGAACATCAGTGACCCCTCATTCAACTTTAAAAGAACTGACGGCTTGGGGGGAGGGACACTGGAAATAGGCAAAGAGAAGGGAAGACGATAGAAACAGAGAGAGAGGGAAGTCTAATGCCACTGTAAGAGTGATGAAATCAGCTGGCAAACTGCTGAGGTGGCATTAATTATTGCACCATATCAATCACGTATCCTTCAGTCCCTCTTGATTCCAGTTTTGGTGACTGTCCTGCTTTAAGATAAGTTGAGGGAGTACTTGCTGCAGCCCTATAGATATTCCTGTATTAAGTATTAGGACTGAACATTCAGAATGATGGTGCAATAACTGTAGTTTTGACCAGAAACAACCGCATCTTAATTATACAACCTTGATTCCAAAAAAGTTTAGATGATGTGAAAAACATTAAAAACAGAATGCAGTGATTTACAATCATTTCTGACCTACATTTAATTGAAAAACAATGCAATGACAAAGATATTAAATGTTTAAGCTGAGAGTTTTTTTCTTTTCCGTATACACTCAGTTTAATTTACAGTTTATACCGCGTCCCAACTTTTTTAGAATCTGTGTTGTAGGTCAAAGACAAACCCCCATTCCTGTGATGCGACACAGGGCCTAAAAGTAGAGGCCCACTGGCAGCTTAACCCTTCGAGAACTACAATAAAACACTGTCTATTTTCCAAGCTTTTGCTAAACAAGGGAATATAGCATGACAATCTTACAGTTCAAGCCTATCTGATGACATCCATTACAGCGGTGATGACCTTACAAATGCCCCTCAAAGCTAAAGACAGATTCATCTGGGTGGTTTGTGGTCACGGAGAAGATAAAGTGCTCTCTGACTTACTTTATTTTGGGAACGAGTGCAAAGGCAGACCCATACCCCTGAGGAACATCCAGACATTCAGAGGATGTCCACGTAGCCTGACATCCACATAGTAGCAAAGAAAATTAATTTCTCCCAAAACAATTTGGACAAACCTCCTGTGGTCCACCCACTACAAACAAACACAAACTAAAGTAATGTGCTGCATGTACAAAAGGTTGTGGCACAATTAAAAGTATCTGTAGAGAGTGAAAGAAAACGCATTGCCTCCGAGCCAAGGCAAATGCTGGCCGTGCCTTCCCCAGCGGAGTCTTTAGCGGGGATTCATCAAAGGTGAAGGGGCCGGGAGAAAACAACCCTTTCAGCCCCTATGACGGATGGCAGTCCCCAAATACACCCATTCTTGAGATCAATCTCTGGTTTACTCAGGGTTTAAAACAACATCAGTGTGCACAGGAAGGGAAATGGTCAATACTGCCTCTGACCCTTTTCAAGAAATAAAACAAGGGAGACGTATGATAAACTACGCAGATATGTGACTTGGCAGAGCACGTGAAAAAGAAATGACTCTTTCCATTGTAATAAACATCTGTATTCATGCTACTGCATCTAAAGTTCATTTAGCTGCTTCTATTTAAATCAAGATTTAAATATTATTAATAGTATTTAGTAGTATATAGTATTAAACTGGCTGTGATATGATGCAGGAGATGACTGACAAAGGAACAACAGGTGTTATTTTTATGTGCTGATGGAAGCATAAAAAAGTCCCAGTCCTTCACTTCTCTGTGCGGGCATGAAAACAACCTGATAACAAACCTAACAGCAGTGTGTTGTAGTGTTTCATCATTTCCCTCCTATCTGCCTGTGGCCTCTAGGAAATGGTTACTATTTAAAAAAAAAAAAAAAAGTAAGGCAGAACAATAATTCCTCTGTCTCTCCTCTCTACTTTCTCAGAGCACTATTTGTGACAGCCAGGCTTCTGCTCTCTGAGATAACAAAATCTGAACACTGGCCATCGTCACTTTAAACATTTAAGGAGACATTTTGGAGACATTCATATTATACCTAAATTCAAAGTTAATTTCTCTTGGCATCAATGCTGCTTTAAAACAGCACATGCATTGTTCCTCTTCCCTTTGACCCACATGGAAAACAACAATTTTTAATTCTCTCCCATATCATGTCCGAGCGCTCTTCAAAGTGTTGCATATCAGAAACAGGAGATAAGAAACAAAGAAGAAAGACCTGTGGGAGAGCAGGCATTTCCATGGTTCATGTGTCAGACACAACACTGGTCCAGTGATCTTTCACACACCCGTCCTCTTCTAGTTGTTGATGATCACCTTTCCCCTCTATCACCAAACCAAAGTTTCCCTCCTCTCAAGTATTCATATACGTACATTTAAAGCTGGATGCTTCTGCATCAAATAAAAGAAAGGATACTTTAAACCAAGGAATATAAACACTAATATTAAGCTAAAGAACTACTGCATACTGACTGTCATCAAATGAAAAGGCTGGTGATATTCCAAACAACTGATATTGTGAACTATTCCTATGAAAACCAATAATGTCTGCCTCTGGGTACCTTATGACCTTCCCAACCTATCTGTGGCTCCAAGCCAATTGGTTCCTTCTAAGGATACAAACTTTGACACTAACTTTAATATAGTTTAAGTTCTATATACTTGCTTTTTTTTTAAAGCTAGATAATTGCTATAACAGCTGGGCTTTGTACTTTTTCATGAATGTTACAGATATTTTCGTACAGGAGTAAACTGTATTTGTCTGGGACTTGCTGCAGATTTAGACACATTTGTTGCGCTATGAGTATTTAGGGCAGCAGGATAGTGTATGTGGGATTGGCTCAACATAAACTAGAAAGTCCATGTTTATTGTAATGAAGTAACATGTCACCAAACCCCACAGTGTGAATCAGCAATGGGGGTTTTTAATAGTTATGGACAACATTATTTACCTGAGGCACCAAATGGTTTGTTAAACAGAACCATCTGAGAAACCATCGAAAAGGGTTTAGAAAAAAGCAGGCACTTTCAAAAAATATCTGGCATGTGATTTGACGAACTATCTGTCTATCAGCCTCTAATACGAGAAGAGTGATACATCAAGAAAAAGCCTTCAGTGCTGTTCTTTGGTCTTCAATCAATGAAGTTCCTCACAGGACCCAATTCTGACACAAATGCATTAAAGCCTGATAAGATCAATTTTGTGTGATATTGTCATAT
Organism: Centropristis striata; assembly: GCF_030273125.1. NCBI lineage: Eukaryota > Metazoa > Chordata > Actinopteri > Perciformes > Serranidae > Centropristis > Centropristis striata. The sequence continues at coordinate 11,188,858 of NC_081518.1, forward strand.
TATCATTATATTGCAAGAATCCTGCTGCGGTATAAGAAAACAACAACGAAGCTGTTGCAGAGTGAAATACGCTTCTTCCTGATGATGAATTCAAGCTGAGATTTCTTTTTTTTTTTTTTTTTTACAAGTGGTTGTAAAGTGGTTTTGACAAAGAAAAATATAAAACATAAGAAGTCAAATTATTATGACTGAGGCCAATTGTTGGACATTTTGCATTTCCATCAATACTTTTGTCAGCTATTCTATTACGTGGATACTTGTCTAAAAGTATTTACTTATAGATAAGATAAAAAAGATAATTTACAATCATTTCCAAATCAAAGGTTAACATGGTAGTTTTGTTAGTTTAGTGTGTCTCTTCAAAACTGTGCATAAAGCTACCAAAATGACAATATTTAATCAAGGCTATCAATGTTTCTAAAATCTCACCCTTGACCTTAGCTGTTAATTCAATAGTGTATTTATGCATCATTATAATAATATTTTTTCTTGCTGAGTTTTGCTCAACCACCTACGTGTCATCCCAGCAGGTGCCTGTGCGTCAGGACCAAGGCCAGCCTTTATCAGTCCTTTACAGTAAACCACAGCCTCTTCCATGCTGTCACACCCTAACAGCTGTGGCCACGGTGCAAGCAGTCATCAGAAAACATTTCAGATATCTCTAGCAGTTACTGTCTGTTGTCATACCCCGGAGTCTCATTCTGAGACAACCAATAGTTTACGGGATGACTCTGAGGTATGTGCACAATGATGGGAAAATATAAAAATTACCACAATCAGCACAGAATGTGACTATAGGGAAATACCGCTTTACTGCAACTTTCTCAATCCCAGGAAGACAATATATTTAGCTTTTGTGCTGAAATGCTTTGGTGGTTGTGCTTGATTTGTATAGGCTAGGCTGGTTATCCTTTTGTAGATTTAAAATAAATAAAATGTATTTAAAATAATAATAATGAAGTATTTTTTGTGTCTAAGCAATTAAATTCATTACTTAAAATGCTTTAATGGTTGCTTGTTCTCTGTCTTCAGCATCATATTTATCAGCACTAATGAAACAGTCTAAATGGTATCTCAAAAGCAAAGGGTTGCACAGTTTAACATGCCTCTAATTAGTATTTGATATCTGGCATGTATGGCTTCAAGCCAAATATTGTGCAATATACCCCCAATTGAAACAAATTAGATTTTTTTGTCTGAATGTGCCTTTTAAAGTCATAGTGCTCCTCCTCGCCTTTGAGTGTGTGTAATATAAACACGCTCTGATGACAAGAGACCACTCCATCATTAACAGAGCCCCAGTTCCTCTGCAGTGACTCGATCTCTCCAGACAGGAACGTCAGAATTCCTGGAAGACTGTAGCTTTTCTTTTTTTTGCTGCTGCCATTAGGTTGAAACAGAGCACACACATTCCACATAGGGGGGGATTAATGACCTCAGATAGCTCAACACCACAAATGCAAACTCGCTTTGATTGATTGCTGCAGTCTTTGGTGTGATATGAAACTGGTCATTAAGTGATATGGCAAGATAACAGCAGCGGGTCATGTACTGACCTTCTTTTTCTGGTGACGGCTGATTTTCACTGCAGATGGCTGGTAAACTACAGCCAAGTCAGTAACATCTTAGAGACAGATAAAAGAACAATAGAAATCTAACTGAATGAAGAAAAGTTCTCTGGAGAAAGTTTGTTTTAAAGTATGCAGCCTGATTCTACCATGTAGGATGTTTAAGAGTTATTAAGGGATGCAACTTTGGAAACTTTACTTTATTAAATGTATTAATCAGTTGGTCTATATAATGTCAGAAAGTAGTGAAAAATACCAATTCTGTCGACACAGCCTTGAACATTTTTTTGCTGAATTTCTCAACAATTAATTGATTGTCAAAATACTTTTTCTGTTGCTTGACTATTTGCAGCTGACGCTGCTGACGCTTTGGATGTGTCGCCATCAAAAACAGTATTTTCGTAAGGTATGGTGCACAAAGCATGCACTCTGTTTTCAGACGTCAAGCAGATTTTAGACGTGCATGACAGTTAAAAGTGGCACCCCCTTGTTCATGTCACACTTTCCTACTACATTTATTTGTGTTTTAATGCCGGTAAATAAATTCAGACATCAGTTAATAGTAGTGATTTTCAATTATGATGAGCGATAATTTTAAGTTACCTCATTTAAATAACAGCACAGGCATGTGGGGCATTAACTGTGGCAATATGTTCCAGTGTGATCACAGCCTAATTGATTAATTGAGTAATTGTTTCAGCTACAGAGCTATTCTTTTTGGAGTAAAAAATATAGAAAGAAAGGAAAAGGACAATAGGACAATGGTAAGTGTGACTATAATATAATAAAGTCAATGATAATGACAGGGACTGCATCTTTTTAAAAAGTCAACACTGTTCTTAGCACTGACTGAATCAATACATATTTATTGGCTCACTGTCTCAAATCTAAATATATATGAGAAGGGAGCTGAGTTAATGTAGTACAAGTAAATAACAGATGATAAATAGCCTATGCTTAAACCTTACAACTGTTGGATTTTAGCCATGCATATTAAAATATCAAAGCTTTATTAAAAGCCAAGGAGTATGAAGGGGTTTATAATATCTCTCTGCAGTTGTGGATATAAAAGTCCATCAAAAGGCCCCGCTGGGATTTTGCATGCTATGGACCATTGTGGAATCTAAACTCACCTCTGTTTAATACCTTGTCTTTGTTTGTTTATTTATATCTGGTATTTGTGTGGACATGTGTGGGGAGGGTGGGTCAGCTTATAAGTAATTAACAAGCAATTCGCTCCACCTAGGGAAGCAGGGAAGTTACTCATGCGATGCACCCTGACAAGGTCACTGACTGATAGATGAGCCTGAGCAAGGGGATTTTTCTGAGATTGTGAAGGCAGGCAGAACTGTGGGAACCAGACAATTAGTGGGTGGAAGGTAGGCCGCCATGTTGGAAGATGACCATGAGACGTGCTTACATGGATACTCACCACTTGGCTGGCTGACAGGGAGAAGGCAGACACCTGGGCCCAGCTAACTCGTAACACACAGTCATTTATCTTTGAGGAGGCTGAGCAGGCAATTTGCCAGCAGTTTAAAAGAGCATGTGCTATTTCCAATCAAACAGACATGGATGAGGTCAATATAGACATTTTAGCAACATAATTAAATATAAATAATACATCAGAATGTCTTGCAATCAGCTGAGGTACATCCTGAGGATGTCCACTGTCTAACTGAAGTGGAATGAGTCTCTGATTATGTATCGTTTTCTTTTACTTCCAATCTGAAATTATAGGAAAAATAGTGAATTATCTAAGATTTCAAAAGGCTTTTATTTTGAAATGACACATCAGAATGTCTTGAAATGAACTGAGGGACAGCCTGAGGATGTCTACTGTCCAACTGAAGTGGAATGAGCTAATAGTGCACCAACATTTCACTACAAGAAACAAAAGATAACTGCTTTTAGCTTGTCCCTTCAGCATTTACACATAACAACAAATCTTTCATATTCTGCAGAGTCAAATAAGATTGACACAACACAAAAGAAAAGGAATGGAAAAAAGGCTTGTACAAGATTAAACATTGAATATGGCAATATCTGCAAAGATTTCATAACCTTCAGGGAACTCATGATCCCAGGAAGCACACTGCCTAAGAAAAGCAGAATTCGCTATGCTCCTCCACTGAATTTCTTACACATGCACCAGTATAAACACCCTATCAGACATGAGTTTGAGCTACTGAAATCTGCTGGATTACATTTTATGAAGAATACACTGCCAGGTCAGATTTATAATGACATAAAACAGACTGAGTCCTAGTTCAATACATGTACCAGGTACAGTTTCCTTGGAGTTAAAAGGTTTACTGGAGTCCACTATCCCTGCTATTTTCAGGACATTCTGCCATGAATATCATAAAGGCTATCAAGCATCATAACACACTATGGCATTTTAAAGACCTTTTAAAGAAGACAAAAACAATGTCTCACATGCACCTGGAGCTTCAAAGCCTCCTAAACTCTTATTCTGGACTTGAAATACACCAGGCACTTGACAACAGCTGTTAATCAGATAATGAAAGCCTCACAGTTACACAAGCGCACTTGTGGAGAAGCGGCTATAAATTCTTTGCCATGACAGCATACGAGGGCAGGGAGAGAGTGAGGGTGGGATTTGGTACCAGGCACTTGCCTTCCCAACAGAATGACGCATCATACCAGCACTATGGTGAAACACGTATTAGCAATTTCCCCTTTAGTACACTATTTTGAGGCCTTTTTCTGTGAACGCAAACAGAATTCAGGTCCCTCGGTGTAACTGCCAGGAGAAATATGATGCAAGCAGACTTTCAAGGAATTATGATATGGCGTGATGTGTCTTCTAGTCTATGAATCCCCCAAAATACACATATTTTTTGTGACAGGTGAAGTGTGAGCTGCGGTGAGGCCTTGAAATGGAAAACAATCCAGTGTCTTCACTTGTGGACACAGCCTGCTCAACACCTCAGATGTTAGTAACTTGAATACATAGTTTTAGGGTGAACTCCTGCTCCACTTCACCTCACTCACCTCAATCACCAAGTGACCTGCCATCGTAACAATACACAGGATCCCACTTGGTGCACAGGCTCATCAAGCGCACCCATGGGTCAGAGGGTGTATGGTGGAAGAGTGCTGCCCTTTGACACTGACAGTGTTTCCGGGTTGCAAAGCTCTGGTCCAGGCCTGGCATGGTGGTCCACACAGATATCAGATAACCTCTCCTGGGGATCAGGTTCAACTCTGTAACTCTCATCCAAGACATCCAGGGTTAATCTCCCAGGTTGGAGATTGATATCTGGATAAGAAGGAATGAAAGATTACCATATGGTGGTAGAAGTTGGGCTGACTAATAACATGTAGGATTTTGTGAAGAGGTTGCACAAGCTTAAGCATTGCAGCACTGATGGGGATTTTTAAAACCTTCATGACAGACAGACAGACAGACAGACAGAGAGAGAGAGAGAGAGAGAGAGAGAGAGAGAGAGAGAGAGAGAGAGAGAGAGAGAGAGAGAGAGAGATAGATAGATAGATAGATAGATAGATAGATAGATAGATAGATAGAGTGTAGAAAAAGAGGGAAAAGCAGAACAAAACACAATTAGACATTCTTTAACGATTTCAGATATGGAGTACACCAATTTAAAAAACAAACAAAAAACTCTGACTTACACTTTCTCCGCCCTAAAATGCCAAGACCATTCGTTTTAACTGGAAATGAAAATACTTGAAGTCCTTGAACACAAAATAAGTTTTCGATGTGGAAGCGAGTCTTGCTCGTCCCCTCACCGACAAACCTCATACAGCTACTCTGAAGCCGTTTTTGAAGAGTATTTGTTAAGAGCTCTGTTGCACGGCATTCCCACAAATAAACCTTTTGAGATATATATGTAACCTGCTTTGTAAACGCATGACAGTGAAAAAAAACGATGTGCTATATGAGGACCACTAACTTATGCTCCTATCTCTCAATAGCAATATACTTTCATATACAATTCTAAATTAAGTTGATGTTTCAGAATCTCCAATTTTTTGTAAGGGTGTCATGAGACATCGTTCGACTGCAGTTTTTATGTTACTGTTGCTTTAACGACATGAACCGGAAGACCAAGAGTTTCACCGGCACTGCTGCCTTTTCTTTTCCGCTCAGGTCACAGCGGTGGTGGGAGCGTGGATTTCATCATCAAGCCTCACTAAAGCACCAAAAATGAGCGTCCCGGCGTTTATCGATATAACGGAAGAAGACCAGGTACGACCCATGTCCTTAAAAACTCTTTTTGCGTCGTCCCTCCTGCGGATGAGTCGATTAATTGGAACTATCCGACATGATAACTTAGCATGCTAGCTGGCTAAAATGCTAACTGTTGCTGACAGGTACATGCTGACTGTTAGCTAGCTGCATGACGATTATGTGACATATGTGGGAGCACGTTATTCCTAATTATGTCTTTAGATCTGCCATTTAGACGCTTTGTATATGAAATCGTTGAAAGTCATTTTCAGCTCAGTGTTTTTACAGCTTAAGCTGTCACAATGTTGTTACGTTAGGCTAGCTGAGAATGCTAACTGCTTAGCTAGAGCATCTTAATAAACAAAGACGTAAAAAATATCAAGCCACCCAAAGCATCCTGCTTCACAGGCGGACCACAGCTGAAAACTTAAATAAAAAAAAACACCTTTGTTGACTTCCTATATAGCTCTGAGTGTGTAAAATAAGTTTAAACCCAGTGAATCTACATTTCATTACAGAACACCAAAGAAAAGGGTTTTTTTTTGTTAGCTAGTCCCTTCCTCAACTTTGAGTAACGGCATTTAAAAATTAAAACAATTGCTAACTGCGTAGCCAGACATCTACATACAAAAAAGTAACACCGATAGCGTCGTGCAATCTGCAGCAAATATTCGTATGATTCAAGTGATAACATTATGTTATGTTTACAAGCTTGTAACTGTATGTGCTTTTAGGTTTTATGTAACCACTCATACTATTTATTTTCCTATCTGACAGGCTTCAGAGCTGAGAGCCTACCTGAAGGCCAAAGGAGCCGATATATCAGAGGAGAACTCAGAAGGTGGACTTCATGTAGATCTGGCTCAGATCATTGAGGCATGTGATGTGTGCCTCAAAGACGATGATAAAGGTAGGTGATGATGAAGAACACCCCTGCTTTTTACCCACACCTCGATATTTATGAAATTGGACAATAACAGCCGATTACCCTTCTTCATAAGTAGAAATTGTGATTTGTTTTACCAGAAGGGGCACAGGTGCAATAACAATATTTATTAAGTGTAGCAGTGCACAGTAGACTGTTTCAATGGATATTGCCTTGCGAGGCACCAGCTTGTGTCCATGTTAACTTCATGTCAGCTGATGTCATATCTACGTTTATTTGAATGTAATAAATTGCTCATCTTTTCTATTAATAACTAACCATCAAACAAGCTGTTGTAATGTTAGCAAGTTCTCTCAGTAATGTTTCCGATTATTGTCAGAAGGTGCCACTAATTGCCAAATTTTTATGACTCTCTTTAGTTGAGCTATATGCAGCTGCTGGACAAAGGTATAACCAGTGGTGAAACAACGCAGTTAAGACGGGTTATAGTTAGACTTATTGTGTCGGCCCTTTTCCATGCCCATCCCATTCACTTCACTTATTTGAACTGGCACCAAATTCTGGCACCAGTGCAGAATTGGAATTCTGTCATGATGACCTGATGACCTTTTCGTCATTTAAAGGTTTCTTGCACTGCAACAGGAAATAATCTGGGACATGTTTGGAATGTTCATGTTTACAACACTGAAATTGTCTGTTCTAGGATCCTAGCACTGGCTCACCTAAATGCAGTACATTCTATTTATTTATGTTTGATTGATTGGATAACATTACTTACAGCCCTCTCTATGTATCTCTTTCCAGATGTAGAGAGTGTGATGAACAGCATTGTGTCTCTGCTGCTGATTCTGGAGACAGAGAAGCAGGAGACTCTCATTGAAAGTCTTTGTGAGAAACTGGTGAAGTTCCGTGAAGGAGAGAGACCCTCCCTCAGGATGCAGCTGTGAGTCCTTTTACTTTTTGCACCTTAAGATATTCATAGTTTTGCCTTTATGGTTGTTGTGACCAAGTGTACAGTGCACATGCATGGACAATAAAAAGCCCATTTTTTTCATGTTGGTTAATATATCTGTTGGTCCTGAGAGCGTAACACAAGGGTACTGTTAACAATGGCAATAGGTAGGAAAGAGACTATCCTCTTTTCAAAACAAACAGAATTTGTCATAAAAACATGGAAGTGAAAATGTTAGTTCTCTGTTCAAACACGACCTTGTTTATGTTTTGATGTTACAGGCTGAGTAACCTGTTCCACGGCATGGATGAGAATACTACAGTTAGGTACACTGTCTTCTGTGGCCTCATCAAGGTGGCTGCAACTTGCAATGCCATCGCCTTCATCCCCACTGACCTTGATCAGGTATATATGTTCACCATGATTAACTGGCATAACTGACAATAAATACTGCCTGCCACACATTGTGTATATCTTTGCCTTGAAATGCAGGGACAGCAAAAAAGGGGGGGGGAAAGTTGTCTTGCCACATTTTTCAAATATCCACAGGTTGCATTCTTTCCTCTGCAATTGATTTATGATACTTGTTTTTGCTGCTGCAGGTTCGCAAGTGGATTATCGACTGGAACCTGACCACAGAGAAGAAGCACACACTCCTGAGGCTGGTGTATGAAGCATTGGTTGACTGCAAAAAAAGGTAACTACATATGTCAGACGATATTCACATTTTGGTTTGCACAGATAAATAAAAACACTGAATTTAAGATTTAAATAGTCCTGCATGAAAATAATCAACCTTTGTTTGATGCACATATATACCATTATGCCTTATACTCTGTGTTAGATTGTGTAGGTAAATTATCTTGGTATAAGAGAATTTTCAACACTTTATCTACTCAACTCACAGTGAGGCGGCAGCAAAAGTGATGGTTGAGCTGCTGGGAAGTTACACAGAAGACAATGCTTCACAAGCACGTGTTGATGCCCACAGGTGAACTTAAAAATATTGTTTAACATTTAGATTAGGCCTAAATATAACATATCTCCCTCATACTTACTTACTTCCATCTATCCGTCTGTCTCCCTTATCTTTAGATGTATTGTCCGTGCTCTCAAAGACCCCAACACCTTCCTGATTGACCACCTGCTCACCCTGAAACCTGTTCGCTTCCTGGAGGGAGAACTCATCCATGACGTGAGTACTAAGTGTTTAGTTGTGTTAAATAAATAATAGAAAATACTGGCTTTGTCAAATTTGTGGTCTCATCAAATTTATTAACTATGGCTACTTCTTGAAAACTTTGTCCATAGCCCACAAAAGCACATTGAAAACATTGAAATTCTTTTAGTCATTGCGACACATTCAGGCTTGTATGTGTAGTATGCCCACTTAGGTCATATGATTAAAATGATAATTCTTATATTCTTAAATTATAATTTAAATAGACATGAGTATCCCAGTTATGAGGCTTATCCCGGTTTTGATCATATTCAGGATCTGATGTTTACATGCTACACAAAAAATTGGGGTTTTTATATCCTTATATAAATGATGAATACAAGTTTCCTATGAACTCATAACTGCTGCATATTTGTGCAGGCCCTGGGGTGTTTACATAAACCAACCAACCTAGATTGTACAGTTATTAGCACTTGAAAGGTTTAATGCTATTTTTTTCTCTGCTTTGATCGCCAGCATCTGTCTGCTTTGAGCGCATCAAACATCTTTCTATCTCTCGAAAACACACATCCGCCAAGCACTGAGCTATTCCTGAAAGGAGCTATGCTGCTCACTGTCCTCCACTTTGACTAGTGTGAACCTCTCACTGTTACTACCACCGAGTAGGGCAAGGGAACAGTGGATAAAGATATACAAAATGACAAAACTAGTTTTGTTTCTATTCCATCACCTTCGTAAAGCCACACCCGCACATGTAGTTGGCTGCGCTCAATAGCTGGGATAAGCTATGTATAAACAGGATGAGTTGTTCACATACTCAAATACATAAATCATAAACTCATGTGCATGCGATGTGACAGCTTCTTGACTTTTACATGTATATTGGGTGCATTTTTTGATATGTAGTGTCAGTGACAGCTAAGGCATCACAGCCCAGTATTTACCTGCTGACCACTAATGAAGGTTGAATGGTGAGCAGCAGAAATGTTTGTACATTTCCAGCTTAACAGGTTGAGACAATGAAAAAACATTTCTTGATGGGGCGTGTGCACAGTTTCTATTCAGTTTTAATGGGTCAATACACTGGCATTTCTAAAGGTATTAATAGTCAAACCCAAATCTCATCAAGGACAAGATTTCTGCATTGGAGTGATCTTGCTCATAACCAAAATGTGGACAAACTTAAAATTACACTTGTGTATGAATTCAAAATGATGACTGTGTTTCTAGGGTTATAAAATGGCATTTCTCTCTTAACTTGTCTCTTTTTTTTTTCAGCTATTAACCATCTTTGTGAGTGCCAAACTAGCAGCATACGTAAAGTTTTATCAGAGTAACAAAGACTTCATTGACTCCCTTGGTAAGTAGCCACAAGTTGAGATATTAGTTGCATCAGTTCTACACAAACAAATACTGACCATGTTTAAAATGCACTACACAGGTTTACAAATGAAGGCAAAAGTATATGTAACCTCAGTAACCTCATAACATTTATATTTGCTCCATATTTTATAATTAGTAATGACATATTCTAAGTGCATTATAACTTTATCTGCTTAATATAAAACCTGTTTTGTGTTATAATCTGATACTTTAGGAGTGTATCAAGGGAAAACCATCATTAAAGTAGTGAAGAGTTGTTTTTTGTCTTTAGGGATGTATGTTTAAATTGTATCACTTGACAGACTTTATTGACAGCCTTATTTTAATAAAAATAAGCTTGGGATTTCAATATAATGACAAATTTAGTGATGATTATTTTGTATCTCAATGCCCCGCTGCAAGGTAATCTGAACCACCTTTTCCTTCCACCTTTCCTACTAAATATTGAGCCCATGTACTGCGCTCTGTTGACACAGTACAGGAATGTGTGCGTCAGCAGTGTGTTTCTCACTACTAAAGGCTTCAGTGTAATTATAAGCGTGTGTAGGATGGACTTTCAAAACAAACGATGTGGAGTGCTGTTGTGTTAATGAGTAGATTCCCTGACTGCATGCTCCTGAATGTAGAAACAATTATCACAGGGAAACTCCTTGAGTCAAGAGTAATCGACTGTGACTGTTTTGTGCTTAATGATCCCTGCGTATTGCTCTACAGGCCTGTCTCACGAGCAAAACATGTCCAAGATGCGTCTGCTGACATTCATGGGCATGGCTGTGGAATTCAAGGAGATCTCCTTCGACACCATGCAACAGGAACTGCAGATTGGAGCTGATGACGTTGAGGCTTTTGTCATTGATGGTACAAGCACTTCATCTCAAATTGATCCTTGCTGTCTATCCCCATTAAGTGTGTTGTTAGTTTCTCACAGGTGACTAATTGGGGAGAAAAAGGGGGTGGTGACTGAACAGTCACACAAACAGACACACAGCTCCTGAGTTGCTTTCTCAACCCAAAAAATCTCCTCCTTTTAAAAAAAAAATAATAATACTACAGTGGTGATCATAGAACATGAGTAGGGTTTCACAATGAAAAAATGCAGTAAAACCAAGAATAGCACTTTTAGGGGTTTGTCACTCGAATACGCTTCCTCTTCAATTTCATTTTCCAAGTGCATTCTCTCCTAAAGTGGTGTGTTTTATTGCTTTCTGTCAGAGCTTGTGCTGCCTCTTTATTCCCTTCCTGTCTGCTTCTTCTTGTTTTAGCTGTTCGGACCAAGATGGTGTACTGCAAAATTGACCAGACGCAGCGAAAAGTTGTTGTTAGGTAAGTTATTCATTGTCACACATGGCTAAAATGTGTTAAGTTTTGACAAAGTAAAGATCTGTTTACAGCCAGTTACAGCAAATATAGACCTGGTACTTGACTTTACCTGGCTCATGAGAAATTGTGGGCCTTTGTCCTTAAAAAAAAAAAAAAAAGTTAAAATGTGATGGTGCCACCACCTATGCAGTGTTAGTATGAGTTCACTATTGTTCATTGGTAATGCAGTCTGTACTTCATTAAGCATATCATTCCCTTTTGTAAAGTACAGCTGAAATTCTGTTGATGTAGAAGAAAATTCCGGTTGACCTTTAGGAGGCTTTTTTTATATCATTTTATCTTTTTGTGGTTTGTATAATCATTAATGATAGGCCAGTACTAGGCCACAAGGAGTGACTAACTAGAACGGGGATAAGTTTGTATTTCTGAAACTGGCCAAAATTGTCTAGTGTCTCTGGTCAAGGTCAGAGATCCTGTGAGTGTTTTTGGTCCTGGTCTGCAGGGAAATATGTCATCTGTGTAGAAGCAAAAATTGTTTAAAGATAAATTATTCCGATAATTCTGCCTCTGTATGGTTTTCATTTGAGCTATACATAGTCTCATGTCTTTTGTCATAGTTACATTTACTATAGCTCTTCATTTTATTTGCTCAAAGTTGTTAGACATGACCTTGGCCTGCATTTTTTTGTCAGTTTAACATTCTTGCTTCTCTGTTTTCCACTCAATCAGCCACAGCACACATCGCACCTTTGGCAAGCAGCAGTGGCAGCAGCTGCACGACAGCCTCAGCTCCTGGAAGGCCAACCTAGCAGCCGTCAAGACCAGTCTGCAAGCCCTGTCACCTTCTGCTTAATTCCACCTTAACCCAACTGTCTAGACTGCCTGGCCCTCTATTCTTTTCTGCTTTCCAGATCCCCAGACTGAATTTATCAGTTTTTATATTCATCCAATAAAAGAACAGTGGAGATCACATATGACTGCTCTTTTCTTGTTTAATAATTAAAGTTTGCTACTTTCAAGTTAAGTAATGTCATAAACACATAAGTTGTATAACAGTGAATTAGACAATTTCACACAGCCAAAAGCTTAACTGTGCCATTATGGATAATACATACAGTAAATTATCAGTCTTTTCAGACAACTGCACCACTAGTTGCCTTATGATCCTTTCGAAAAGCCATACAGTGACATTAATGGGGGCTCGTCCTCCAGCAGCTCTCAACATCTGGTTTTAGTTAAGGGACGGCATGCCAGTATTCGATGAGCTGTGAGACTTGGGGTGAGAAATAGCCTGCAACAAGAGGGTCACTTGTCTGAGAACACATGAGAGGTGACAATAGCAATGTGAACTTAGGATGACCCTGTCTGCTGGGGTCAGAGCTGTATTACTGTAACATCAACACTTAGAGCTTGTGGCGTAGGCTGATTCACTGCCACGACAAATTTGCAACTGTCCACCGGGGTTAAAAGATAGTGTTCAGCTGTAGTCGGCTTGACTCACTGTCTTTTGATATATCTGAAAAGTGGAAAAACAAGGACTTCTAAAATCCAGTTTTTAGTTTACCTCTCCTTGGCCAATTGATGTAAAGTTGAGTGCCATTTATCCCACACAGAGATCTGTTCTCAGGCACCGGTCCAAAGCATTAGGATGTGAACTCTAGTGATATATAGCCCATGCATTAGGTGTAAAAGGGGTCTGCTGGAGTTCTCTCCCTCTGGGGCTGTGATGAAATCAGCACAAACTGACAAAGTGCAGACTACTGACATTGCACTCTTTAAATCCCCACCCCCAATACACAGTGATTTTTCTCTGACTAATAAAGCCACAGCTCCAACTGTTTACTTTGTCTTTTAGTGGTGTGCCACTCCTCATTCTGCACCGATTAAAGTCGTAATCTGATCATTTCAGGCCTGCCACAAAAATATTTTCACTCCGATGAAATGGTCACATTTATTGCTGCAGTGTGTTCTTTTTTCCTATCATAGCAGAGGTCTGCAGAGGCTCACCACTCACTTCTGTCCAGTTGCCCACAGGGAGCAAGCATCTCCGACTCTTATCGGCTGGTGTAAATCACAGAACACATTGTCAGGAGTATAACCTCATCACAGCCACCTGCAAGGTGGAGCATAGAGCAGATAGAAACTACTGTGACCAACACAATATTTGTGAAGCTTTGTATCGTGGTTTACCTCCCTCAGGGTTCTGCTTATTACTACTTTTGTCATCATGTAAAATTGATCCCTTTCTTCTTGCATACTTTGTCTCACTGGCTGTAAGTACCTGTTTTGTGGATGGTCCGTCATGTGAGATGTCCCAGGTTGAAAAACTGCTGCAGTTGGTTTATCTGGTGAAAGCCTCAAGACCTCTTCTTAATAGTCAGATAGGTAGAGGTAGTTTTGCATGGTTCAGTGATAAAAAAGCAAATTTGTTTATATTTCATTGAACTGTCCTCTTTAGTAGTACATGCAGTTCAAGTTATCAGCAGATGTGGGAAGTAAGTACTTTTATTCCAGTACTGTACTTCCAATTTTAAATTATGTGTATTTTACTTGAGTAATTCTGCTTTTTATTCATGCCTCTACTCCATTATATTCTAGAGGGAAATGTTGTAGTTTTTAACTCCAGTACATTTATTTTGCATCAAAGATTCAACTAGTTGTTCCTGAATGTTTCGGTGTGAACCCTTACAGAAAGCTAAGTGTGGCCTCTTCCAGATGTCTATGAGTTGTTAGCAGTTCCTCCATGGGTTTCCTGTCTTGTTTTATTTAAATCACTTTTCAACAAGATGAAATGATCCATTATTTGACACACAAGTGTGATGCGCCATTTTATTTTTTTATTTCAATAAAATATTTATCATTATTTTTATTGGACACCAGCACAGAAATACAGACAATTCCAAACATTTTGAGTAAGTTATAATTTGTAAAGTATTTACAGTATTTTAACATTGTGCTCCTGGTGATGGAAAGTGATGGATCTAACCACCACTGGTCACATTTTATTGTGTCTGAGCACAAACCTTTCTGTGTGAGAATCACATATTTTCCCCAGCAGTAAGACACTGTAAATCATGATAATGCCGATATAGCAGAATGTGGTGTAAAATGGCAATATCATCTGACATCACACACAAAATAAAGTCTGGAAATTCTCATTTTCTTCACCCCTTTTCTTCGTATCAACATTCCTTTGGGTAAATCTAAGACTCTGACGGTATCCAGAGACGTAGCCAAGCACAAGAGAGAGGCTCTCACTGCCCTTCAATTAGCACCATCCAGTAGTCAGCCAGATAATGTTCAATTACATCCTATCTCTGCTTTACATAAACACTGGCCAAGAGGCCCAGAGGCTCAAAGAGAGATATGTGTATTTACATGTAGAGTGTGAAACATAAACACTGTTACAGAGGATGGTTTGCCAAGTAGAATGGGAAACTTTATCTTCACTGTGTTGCTTCATGTTTTGCTCTTTGTGGTGTCTCTAAAGTTGCTATAGTCACCATTCTTTGTGGTGGAAAATGCCAGACTAAGTGTATTTTTACACAGATGCCTTTTCTCTGTCAAAATGACTCCGGAGCTCTTTCCCCATACAAGGCCTGCACATAGTGGTGTCATCACCAGCTCCTGGGCTACTGAGAGATCAGAGAGGAGGTTTAGTGCTTTTAAAAGATTCCTGATGCAAAGATCTCAAAAGATAGCATCGTGTTACAACAGTAATTTGTGCCCACCGACATTGACACTGAGGCTGAATGACCCTTTAAGTGTCATTAAAGTAAGATGACACTTTAAATCCTAATAAATCTTAGTTGGGAAGATCAACCATGGGTTTTATGGCAACACATAAATCATGAAACCTTTATATGTGTCGAAAATGGAAAAACATGTGTTACCTACACAGAATAAGGGCCTACTTCTATTCTATACATCTATTGGACGAAAGCCCATTTTTAAAAGGTTAAATGTTAAAATATGTTTAGCCTTAAGTAGCGTGTAAACACTACAGCAAGAAACTCATACAACATGTAGATATAGGCCTGTAGAGATTTTTTTTAGGATAGTGTCTTAAAAACCTTCAGTGCTAACAACTATTTATTTATTTAGTAGAATTGTAGGGTTTTTGTTTTGTCCTTTGAGGATTTAGTAATTTTTCCTTCTTGTCATGTAATTCTGTCAGATTTTGCTACTGTCTAATTGCAAAAATGAAAATAAACTTTAAATACGCACCAACAGCAAGTCATCAAGTGCTGCTTTAGGTATGATAAAGGTCTAAAAATGCTCAGTCGTTGGGAGGAGTAGGTTACAGTTGTGGCATCTGACTCAGAGTCAGATGATCCATGTGAAATCCTTTTTAATACTTCGGTGTGAAACGACTCGCTGAAAGTACTTTTACTCTTGTGGTTTCAGCTGCCATCTAGCGTCCGCTTCTATTTACATAACTCATCTTATTATCAAGGTAAACGTGATCGATTGGTTGAGTCTGCGCAGGTAGTTTCGGGGGAGGTCAGGCTACATTTGTTGGGAGTAAACAAAACCCTTTTTTTAACCTACCGGAACTTTTTTGAGTTCCTCAGAGACTGCCACAAGTTAACTTTACTGTATTTTACCTGTGAAGGATGTGCCGCGTTAAAGTTTGTCAAAGAAAGTTACTAAACTCAGCTGTTGTTTGTGACTTTGCTTCCTGACTCATCTTATCAGCGTCGAGGCTGGGACACGTACCTACCGCTCCTTTAGCGTTTCGTTTTGTTGGTGTTGAACTTTGCCCTTCATTATGTGCCACTATTCAACATAATAGGTAAAGTACAGTAACAGTAATACATATATCTGGTGCCGGCTGGTGTGTAGTAGTTTAAATAAGCTCTGTGCGTTGTTAATGGTACTCTGCCCTCTGTACTGCCAATTAATGCCCCACCCGCTGTCCGCGCGCAGGTGCACGCGTGACCATGTTGTTTCATCTGTTCATACTCCTTCAACTCCTGTCATGTGGAGATCTGGCCTGCATGAGGAGGTTGCAGTCGAAACATGAGGACCAACAAGGTGAGAGAAGAATTACAAATTCATTTTTAAACACTGGGATTTATAAAGTTCTCCTGCTAACCATTGCACCTGTTTGGACACTCATCCCAGTGTTTGTGGATGAGGGGGACGCAAATTCGTTCCTGGGTCGCCATCTGCTGTTCAACCGGTTTGATTTTGAGATTTTCGTTCCTGGAGATCTGGAGAGGGAGTGCTTTGAAGAAGTTTGCAATTACGAGGAAGCAAGGGAGGTCTTTGAAAACATCCCGGCTACAGTTAAGTGATGCTGTCCAGTCAGTGAGGTGCTCACACTGAGGTCATTTCATGAGCATAAAGAGACAGGCTTTACTGCAGCGTTCACCATACTAATGTAATGTTTTGTTTTGCAGGATGTTTTCTGGAAGGAATACACTTCAGGTAAGAGAAGGGGATACATAAGCCTACATCTATTTGTTACTTAATTTTAAATGTATGTTATCATTACTAAATATAATAAAGTAGGCCAGTCCTTGACTAAAGAAAGTATCAGCCCAATAATGGATTAGTGGATTTAATCGTCAGATCTGTGTTTCTCCTCAAAGAGTCATGTGAAAGTGAGATGTGCTCTTAATTTTCTTGGAAAAGTTATTCAGCATGAAAAATGACTAAAGAAATCTTAGTTCACTAAGATAAAAAACGACCAGTTAGTCCACTAATCTTCAAAATGGGGGCGCCCCAGACACGAGTTGTTTATGTGTTGTTTAGGAACTCTTGTGCCTTGTAGCAAGCACAATTATGTGACTGGTGCTCTCAAAACCTGTTTTACCACTTGTTCAGCATCGCACAGTAGCTTTGAAAATTACTCCTGGTTCTGCAACCCAGTGTTTTGCTCATGTTCCAATTTTGGGTCGTAAATTACCTCTGCAACTCTCCTTTGTTTTGCATTAGTTTTGCATTATTACTGTGAGTCTGCTGCTGTAGAAAATCAAACTCTTCTACTGTGCTGCTGTCCAACCAAACAATCATTATTTGATATTCAGCTTGCTACCTTTTATTAAATAGTACATTGCACATTGTCCAGTAACTCACTCTTGTCTGTGATGATCCACAGATAAGGACAGGCGCCCCTCGCGGATTGATGTGACGTCTCTTTTGGTGGGACTGATTGGTGCTGGAGTGGCCATTGTTATTATTGGCCTCCTGGTATGGTATTACTGTCAAGGCAAATGCAAGGACAACTTCAGCCGCACAAGGTAAGTAAGAGGGTCTTTATTACTATTGGCACCTATATTATTCCTGCACACTTTCACCTGAGCATAGAATCACGATCACCTTTTAGCATTAATGCCTCAAAGCTACAGACTGCTACAAACCGCGAGCTTCCCCACACAGTACAAATATTTGCAGGTTAATTGTTGATAAATTGCCTATGTGTGTGAAAGTGAGCATCATGGTCCGTTTTTATTTGCAAGCCCTTTGATAGTCTGGCGACCTGTCCAGGGTGTACCTGTCTCTGGCCCATACACATAATGGGTAGATGGACTTTGCTTTGTATCTACTGGTCTTACCTGTTGAAGGTCAGAATCCCAAAGCCGGAGCTGACATAATCAAAGAGCTTTTTTGTCTGATATTCAGTTTACTATTGCACAAGACAAAAAAAGCATCAGATATTGGGATTTGAGAAACTGGAACCAGAGAGTTTTTGGTGATTTTGCTTGAAAATTGACTTGAATTATTATTGCTGATTAATTTTCTATGAATTGACTCATCAATGAATCAGTTAAGTGTTTGAGTTGTACAGCTGCTCTAACAATATGTTACTGCTTTTTGTCACACCATGTACTGTTCTTGTAGCACTATGGAACCTACAAGTAGAATTTGTTGTACCCAGCTGTATAACAACAATAAGTTAAAAGTTTAATTTAACCTTAATTCTTGAAGGCATTAAACAGTACTTCGCTGTAAAAATGACCATTTTTATATCAATAACTCACCCTATGTTATCTTAAATTCTTGAAGAAAACATCATGCCTCCAACATTGACAACATTGTTTACAGTGAACAATAAATCCAAAATTGGAGAAAATCCTTGATGAATTGAAGTAAATGGAGGTAGTGATTAACAACTGCAAAACTATATCAAATCATTAGTTTAAAAACTCTCCCACAACTTGTTCAGTAAAATCCAAGTGTCATTAATCCAAACTTTTTTGCACTGAAGTCTTATGCTTGTGTAGGTATACTACTTATCAGGACTCACATATACTCGCAGCACGGATGCAGATTATGCAGAAGATTTTAACAAAAATGTGTGTATGGGAAGTACTAAGTATAAGACTGGATAAGTGAGAATTGTACTGTACAAATTGTCTGAGAGTTTGTAAATGGATGTTTTGATATAGTTTTGCTGTTGCTTAATGCGGCCCCCATTTACTTAAATTCAAATCCAATTTTGGATTCTTGACTCACTGTGGAGATGTGCAAAAAAACAACATTTTCTTCACAAATTTAGGTGATTAACTGTATTCTTATTACTCTAAGTAGGTCACATATGAAAGACATGATATGTATGTCTGCCCTCCTCTCACAGCTCCATTCGGGCGCGACCGAGGAGGAGTAATGCTTCTCTAATAATGCGACGACTAGAGGAGGTGTCCTTGCAGCCTGTGCTCCCACCTGTGCCCCCACCTTCTATGGAGGAAATCGACCCCCCGGGGCTGCCTTCCTATGAGCAGGCAATCGCAAAAAGTGGAACGCACGACGCCCCACCTCCTCCTTATCCTGGGTAACTGCATTTGCATTTGTATTGTCAAAACTCACTTTTCAGGTTTTTCTTGCACACAATCCATAACACAGTCACAACAGGTCATTCACATATACTGTTATAACATCTTCTTTTATTTTGGTTTTAGTTCACGAGCTGGAAGTATTCGGAGGTAGTATCTTCAGGACAACATCTCTGCATGTCTGCCAACATTAAGCAGACAATTTACAACTAACATTTATACCAATTCTTTCTTCACCACAAGATGTAAAGCACTTCCTTATGCATTCCGTTTTGCTCTGATCATCTTTTTCTGTTGATACATTTTTAATCTGTCTAGTCTGTTGATTGTTGATGTTCCTATTTCTTAACGGTCTCTGTTAACTACTTCCAGGTATGATTATGCTTTGTAATATAACCCCATGTCTGTGCTGAGTAAGCTACATTTAACCCAGTTTGCTGCTTTTTGTCTAAATGAAGAACCACTAATGTGTTGGACATGAGAGATTTACACAGCTGGAGTGCTAAGGCCCGTATGGAGAAGTTGCTTCAGACGCAGCATGTATAGAAGGAGAGCAACATTAGGATTATGTTTCATTACGCAATAAGTATTAATTGCATTGGAAGAGAGACAGGGTGATTTGTGTAGCCATACAGCTTCCTGTCTCCTTCAGAAGGAAGCACAGTAACAGCAAAACTGATTTCAGTGGCATAATGGTATTATAATAATATTGTGATAAAGAATCTGCTTTAAAGGATACTACAAGTGTTTTTGATGTGCTCATCTACCAGCTGGCTTTGTTATAATTCCCTTTGGTTTTCAACTGTATTTCATCATCTTTTAACTCTTTTTATTTTTATTTTATTTTTTAAAATGTGCATCTTGCTGGTTTATAAAATTATAGTGTCAGGAAATGTATGTTTGAGTCAACCAATGAGAATGCTCTTCTAATATGTGAAGTCATGTTTACTTTCATTGTATAAACTGTGGTTAATTATTAAATGTATTATAAATACACAGAGGTGGAAGCTCTTCTGAAGCAGTTTTACAATATCTTACATTTACATATAACATTTAACAACTTTACAAGTAAATTATAGCTGCGATGAATGTGACAGCTAAATCATACTTTAACAGTTGTCCAACACTAATTTAACTATTGTCTATTATATGTCAGTCACTTAACTTAATTACTATTTTACAACCCTGTTGGATGCCTGTGTCTCACAAATACAAGGATTGACAAGGGAAGCTTTGTTAAAGCTGATCTGAACCGTAATTACTTGAAATGAAAATCTTTTATGGATGTTTTAAATAAAATTTATATTTTAATTATTTTCTTTGTCTCATTTTCCAATGTGTGTGAGGTTGTGTACATGTGTGTTAGATGCCTCTGTGTTGATCCTCATTTTTAGATTTGGTGTTAATGTGATCAGATTTCAGGGTTCAATCAGCCACGTTAGATGAAAACGGTTTACCCTTTAACTAATTTTCACAGCCTTTGTATTTAAAGAAACCAAGTTAATGTACTCAAAAGTCTCAAGAAAACTCCAAGGCAAGTGATCATGCCATCACAGCAAAGGCTTTTTAACATTTAAAAGGTGTGTTTTGGAGTTTTCAAGTCAGTGTACTGTTTAATGTCCTTTGTGAATACCCACTAGTGTTAGGGCTATATTGTATTTATGTGTAAATAAAATTAAATGATTAGTAAAATACATCTGAGAACACAAATATATGTTCCCTACAAGGATGCCAAATGGTTTAAAAAATGACAAAAATGGTTATTAATGAGGCTGCAAGACACTTTTTTAAAGCCTTACATAGAGTTTTGAAAGTTGCTCCAATGATGTTCGGTTTTTCAATACATTTTTTAAAAGCCTACATTTATTATTATTCTTTAATTCACTGAGTTATCTTGGCATTATTACAACAATTTCATCACATCATCAAAGCAGAGGCAGATGTAGCTTAATATAGAGATTTGGTGGTTCCATAATACTGTAGAAAAATCCCAGATTGTTAAAAAAAAATAAAGGTGGGAAACATCGTCACACTGTTAAAATAATCGCCTAAGTCATTTTTTGTCCATTTTTTTTTTTTTTTGCCTAAATCATCTCCTCATGATGCTGGCCTCCTATGATAAAATCACCTACATCCTCAGTTGATCAGATCATGTGATTTTACCCCTTTAAGATAATGGCCTATGTCAAGTGTGTGACTTAAACGGATTTATTATGCCTAAGTCAAAATAAAATGTGACTTAGGCAATTTTTTGAACATGCCTTTGTGACTTAAGGTGTCTACATAAGAGTGACATGAGGGTGTCATAAACATGACATGGGATGTGTCATGAACATTAATGACACTTTGAAGTAACATCAATGCTCATACTTGTCATGTCATGTTTCTGACAGGCATGTGTGACTCTTATGTAGACACCTTCAAAATAAAGTCTTACCATATCTGGCTTAAGTCACAAAGGCATGTTCAAAAATTGCCTAAGTAATTTATTTCTCTTAAGTTTAATCATTTACACACAGTGTTATTACTATGCCAATAGACATCCTTTGTTACATCCTTTTTGAGTGAAATGATCAATAAATGTCATATGGATGTTACACTTTTGGTGAAGTTTTTTGTGTTTCCTGCAAAACTTGAAAAAATTGGTTAGGCGATTATTTTAATAGGATGACGATATTAGACATCTAGCTGCACTTTTGGGTGGAAGGAAAGAAAACTACAAAACTTCCAGCCAAAGTCTGCGGTGCATCCTGGGAAATTAACCAACATGGGTACGTGAAACCATGCAGGGCTTGCACGGCTCTCCATAACGGGAGATGAACAAATACTAACAAAATCACTAAGAAGGCAAAAGGTACACTTTTCTCCCGGATATAGCACGACTTCACGGCGGCTTTGCGGACTGTACGGTGCTCTGACGGGACTGCCTGCCTTGGTCGGCGGGTCGGTCGGTGGGTTGGACCCCAGGCTGCTACGATGTATGTCCGCTGCTCTACGAAGCTCCGTCGGGGAAGTGAATCTTTCACCGGATGATGGACAGGAACTACCCGACCTCCAGCTTTGCGGACGCGCTGGCTCCTCCAGCACAGACCGTAGCTTCTTGGGCCTATGACCGCAACACAGCTAGTGTCAAGCCAAGGTAAAAGATGAAGGAGAGGGCACACTTTGAAGGAAAATGTCGGTGATGGAGGGCCTAGCTTTGCTGTTGGGGAAAAGTGCAGAGTTCCTTGTTTTTATCGGGACCACTGGAGGGAGTGGAGAAATATCGGAATTTGATCGGAGTTGTGGAGGCTTTGACTTGTCATTAGCCGCTTGTTACTGTCTCCCACCTTGCTAGTTTTCGCTAGCACACCGCCTCCTCAGCATGGCAAATTACAGAGTTAGTACTCTCTAGAGAGACACATTATTTTCTATTCTAAATAAGTTGAGGAGGGAGACGGCTTTAACTGCCATTTTATCAGCCTGTTTTCTTGCCCCACAGGTGCTCGCCAAAGCCAAAACAAGATAGGTAACTAGCCACTAATGCTAGTCACGTCAGTTATGGCACCTCAAATTAGTGGTACAGAGCTGTCGGTGTTGTTGCCTAAGAGCTAAGAGGCGACGTGTCGAAGTCTTTTCATATCGTCATCCTATTAAAATAATCGCCTAACTCATTTTTTCAAGTTTTGCAGGAAACACAAAAAAACTTCACCAAAAGTGTAATAAAAACATTTATTGATCATTTCACTCAAAAATTATGTAAAAAAGGATGTCTATTGGCATAGTAATAACACTGTGTGTAAATCATTTAACTTAAGAGAAATAAATGACTTAGGCAATTTTTTTAACATGCCTTTGTGACTTAAGCAAGATATGGTAACACTTTATTTTGAAGGTGTCTACATAAGAGTCACACATGCCTGTCAGAAATATGACATGACAAGTATCATGAGTATTAATGTTACTTCAAAGTGCCATTAATGTTCATGACACATCCCATGTCATGTTTATGACACGTTTATGTCACTCTTATGTAGACACCTTAGAGTAAAGTGTTACCAATATTAGTGTCAACAATAAAACACTGATAAACTAAACTGATAACTAAACAATCTCCATCTAGCTCTTCTTTGCTGGGTTCTTATCTGATGCCTATGGATGTGGCAAACTGTCAAAGAAGTGATGATCTTAAAGGGGTAAAATCACATGATCTGATCAACTGAGGATGTAGGAGATTTTAACATAGGTGGCCGACATCATGAGGAGATGATTTAGGCATTAAAAACAATTTTGACAAAAAATGACTTAGGCGATTATTTTAACAGTGTGACGATGTTGTTTAATTTTTTTAGTTACGAGCTAGAGGTCCATTGATGTCAATTTGACACTATTTTGACTTGATTTGTATTTTATAAAATAGACATAGCAGATATAAACTGCCAAAGTTGTAGAACTCTAACTTAGTCAAACTTCCCCAAAGCATACAGAAAAGGGCTGAAACAAATTAGAGGGACATTTCATCCCCCAAAATTAAAAATCCCCTTTTTCTCAGACCTGTAGTGTTATTTGTCAATATAGATTGTTCTGGTGGTAGGTGCAGAGTGTTTAAGGTATCGGCCTTAGAAATGTTTGCCTTCTCTCTACACTATTTGGCACCTAGCTTGTGGTGCTCAAAGCGTCAAAAAGATACTCAGACACGCAACTCAACAACAGCAATTCCTCAATACTTAAGATAATCCACAGACCTTGTTGTGATCAGTTTTATGATGGAATTATACTAAACAAGCAAAATGGTTCTAGACATCTCTACGGTCTATAACTCCTAACACTTGGCAGTTCACACGAAAACAATTTAGATTGATAAAAAACACAACAGGTAATAGAAAATGTGTATTTTAAATTTTTGGAGAGATGATCCACTAAATAGGACTACACATATGATTACTTAGTAGTATTGTTGAATGACAAGTCAATTCTTATGCTCCACTCAGCAGTACAGATTAGTTATTAGAGGAAGCAATCGTTTTTCATGAGGACAGTCTGGAAATTAACTGATCAGCTGACTGTTTCAAATGTTTTACCCACCCCATTTACAAACATGATGTGGGGAGGGATATTAGAAACACATTTCAATATAATGTAATCCAGTACAACGCCACCACTAACTATGACCTCAGGAAGAAACATGCTGTTGTAATTATCACCTCTGTCCATGTTGACAAAAACTGAGCATTATAATCTTCAGAAATTAAGAATATGTGGCAGATATGTTCTATTGGATTACATTTATTGGCATATGTTACTATATAGTAACAACATAGAGAGGAATGCATAACAGAAAACTGTTGGTGTGGTGTGGGACTGTTGAAGTTCTGTTGAAGGGAGAAGAAAAAGATGCTTATGACTCCCTTTCAGCTCTGTATTCTTCCACAGATGTTTACCTTCTGGCAAAGAGGGAACACTTAGGGTCAAGCTGGCTGCATCTGATTACCTCTGACTCCTGGTTCTTTTGAATTTTCTCAGAAAAGACTATAATGATGTGTGTCTTAACCTTTTCCCTCCTAAATTGGCACACAAAGCAGAGCAATCAATTTGTTTCTTTCGACATCAACAACAGTTACAAGGGAATTCTGTAACTGACAAACCATGTTTAAAATTTTAACAGCTATGCAGATATATCAAAGTAAAAGTATGAACTTCTTAACTATAGCTGCTTTTATGCCAGAGTGATTTATTATAGATTTATAGAACACAAATTAGCCAAATCTTTGCAGACATTTTTTAATAACATCAGTGGCCAAGCAGGTTCTTCTTTTCTACACAAACTGTTAAATGTCAAGTGTGTGGTTTGTGGTGGCCTCAAAGGTGTCCAATATTGTGCTTAAATAACTGACTGACCTTCTTCTGTGACACACCTGTGATAGTATGTGTGAAGCAGATTTTTTCACAGAATGCTTCATAGAGCTGTCATTGCAAAGACTGTACAGAACAAATACTTGAAAACAAGCATTCTGTGTGTCAAGAGAAGTCATCTACATAGTTTGGTGTTTCACTGCATTGTGAAGATGAGAGCTTTCATGTGTGTGTTTGTGTGTTGGTGCAGTTCCAGTTATGGTGCAGCACACCTTGATGCAGAGCTCCTCCAACGGCAAAGCTACACTTCCACCCACCAGCTTCCCACCTACACTACATCACACCTTCCTGCAGCAGCAGGTGAGTTTTGAGCACTTTGCACATTGGCTGCAGTCAAATAGTCTTTCTTTTGCTTAGGAAGGTTCCTAACTTCACAAAAACATAAGTTTTATTTTGCGAAAACAAACTAAAGATGCAGAGGGTTAGGAAGGATTATCTGTGTTGAAGCAGTGGTCGAGGGAGTGCCTCTTGCATTATGTAACATTTATGCTCCTAATAAGGGAGATACCAATTTTTTCCACAACGTAAACAAAATACTAGGAGACACTGAGGGTGAAATTGTTCTAGCTGGGGATTTTAATGAAGTTATGGACCCAGTACTGGATAGGAGTTTATTCAGACCTCCCCCATGACTAAGGAAAGAGAGGCCTTACATATGTTGAAAAGTGATGTGGGACTAATAGATATATGGAGGTTGACAAACCCAAATGTAAAGGATTTTACTTTCTTTTCCCACTGCCATAAAACTTATTCCAGAATAGATTTTTTTTCTAAGAAGTACTTCCCTGGCAGACAATGTGGCTAACTGTGACATAAAGACAATCTCTCTGTCAGATCATGCACCAGTCGAGCTATTCATTAAGGCCAGTCTAAAGACTGAAAGGAGGGGTAGATTAAACACTGGATTAATGTCGGACCCAATTTTTAGAAAGACAATAGAAGAAGAGTAAAAACCTTTTTTGAAATGAACGTTGGTAGCATTGAAGAAATAACTACTGTGTGGGAAGCCTCAAAGGCATATATAAGAGGGAAATTCATAGCACAAGCCGCTAAAAATAAAAAAGAGAATCTTACCAGAATTAAAGATTTAGTAAAAGAGATAAAAGATGAGGAATTAGATCTGTCAAAACACTTCTCCAATGGGACATTTCAAGAACTATGTAAGCTTAAATACTCCTTGGATGAGATTTATTATAAAAAAAGCGGAATATGCACTTCATAGATTGAAAACAAGCTTTTATGAAGGTGGAGAAAAAATGGGGAAATTATTAGCAAGACAGTTAAAGGAAAAAAATCTCTGCTAATACCATACAAGTTATAAGGCAGGGGGATGCACAATTTTTTGCCGCTACAGATATAAATAGAATATTCCAACAATATTATGAGAAGTTATACACATCTTCTATATCTCCAAATGCCTCACAGGAAGATATAGAACAGTTTCTCCTTAGTACAGAGGTACCCAAGCTCCCACCTCAGGAGGCAGCAAATTGAAGTTGACGGGAAAAGATAACTTTTGAAAATTTTTGCAAATAAGGAGTTGTATTTCATCAAAGCCATACAATATTACTGATAATGTGGTGATAGACTATATGAAACTTGGAAAACGAAAAGCCTCACAAAATTGCTAATTGTTCTCTTGGTAACGACTCTAACCAGTTAAAGATGACATGGCAGAGGGACCTGGGTGGAGAGATTAGAGGTGATAGATGGGAAATAATTGTGGCTGATTGTGGTAATAAATATGTGAGTGGCAAGGGGTAAACTTACACAATATAACTTATTACATAGATACTACTACACACCATCTAGACTGTTTGGGATGAAATTACTGGATAATGACTTGTGCTGGAAATGTAAACAGGTAACTGGAACCCTTCTCCACTGTATGTGGGAATGTGTTTTAATCAGACCTTTCTATGTACTCCGTTTCTTTTGTATTTTCTGCCCTTTGAGAGACAAAAATGTACTAAGATACTGTAAACTCTTATTATTAATAATAATAATAATAATAATAATAATAACTACCTGTTCCTGTATGGAGATATGTACTAAGTTTGTCATGTACCTGAGCCTTGAAAAGTTCAATAAAAACTCGAATTTAAAAAAAAGGAAGGTTCCTAACTGAAATGAACCAGAAGTCTCTAAGTGGCAGTCATGATAAGAGCTGTTCAAATTCTCTAAATGCCAAGGAAAGGTGCTTCAATGCTTCCTTTCTTATCTACTTAAGCAAACGCTGGATCGTCATATGCGGAAAAAAAAGGAGATCTTGCCGTCCCACAATTCCTTTTGGCAGCAACAATAAAAGCTAGGCACCATTTGCCTATGCCCATGACTATTTTGCATAAATGCAACAGTTATTATCATAAAGTTATATAGGACGTACATACATAGGACATCGTTTTTTGACTATTGGACCAAGGCCATTGTTTTTAAATAGCCAGTTCACCTAAATTAAAATGAACTCTCTGTCCGTTACCTCTAGTGTCATCTGTTCATGCAGATGTTTTTGGTTTATATGCTTCCGTTTGAGATGTCACCTTGTGATGCAAGTGCAAGCAATCTAAATAGTAGCTGTAAAGGAAAAATAATTTGTTGTACTCAAAACACTGAAAACCTTATTACAAACAGTAGGGTTTCTGTGGACAGTTATAATGGGGATCATTTCTTGAGAAGAAGCTACTTTAATTACAAACCTAATTTTTAATGCAATTTGGTTGAGGTAACCTTTTGAATGCTATCATTTACTTGGCACATACGATTGTGTTTACTTTGTTTACCATCTCTATCTCTCACTCTTTCTCTTATGACCGCCAGGAGCACTTGACTCAAGCAGTAATACTTCTGAGACCTCAATCATGAGCTTCCTGTCAGCCATGGAATCCAGAAGCCTTCAGGCTGGCCCTGTTAGTGCCTCACTACTTCCTCCATTTAGACCCCCATCATGGCCTGCTGGTGAGAACACATCCACTCATTAGATTTTATTTTAGGGACCCATTGATACTGATGTAGGCTATCAGGCTGATACTCACTTTTTATCCTGTCCCGTAAGCTTGTCCTGTCCTTATTTTGTCTGTTCTGTGTAATGCAGGTACCAACTCCTCCTCCACAGAGCTGTATTTGACTGGTGCCCTGCCATCTACTGCCACTTTCCCCTCTCCTGCTGCTCTGTCATCCTATCAGCACACTGGTGCCTACCCTTCCAGGAGTTATGCTACCAACCCATCCTTGGCTCTCCAGGATCCTGCCTTCAGCACTTCCACCAATGGCCTGTTTTCTCACCACGACCCCCTCCTCCATCTCAAATCAAGCCAGAGTGTGCTTCCCACTGCCCTAGCCTTCAATCATCTCTCTTCACCAGCTTTGGGCTCAACTCTGCCTGTCCAGTCCTCCACTTACAGATCAGCCCAGGAGTCAGCCCCCCACCTCCTTCAACCCCAGTTCAGCCTACTACCCTCCGCCCTGCCTGCCCCTCATGGTGCCACACAAGCCTACGGGGCAGCGGTTTTCTCAGGCTCTATTGAAAGAGCTCTTCAGCGTGAATGTAGTGTGATCAAACACCACCAGAGGCCTTCCAGCAGCCACTCCTTACAGGGATACTTTGGCTCTGGCAGTGAAGCGGATGTGTCCTACCAGCAGGACCCGTCTCGGCAGACCCCTGCGTCCTGCAGCCCTACCACAGGAGGAGATTCCTCTCAAGGGGTCAATCGTGCTCCACAACCTAAAACAGACTCAGTAACTCAAGCTTATTCGTCCACATCTGTGCAGAAGGCTAAAGACTGCTCTTCCAAACTAGCCCCACACCCTACAGGGGGTGAAGAGAGTCGAGAGCACTCTCAGAATCTGACAGGAGGGTCTCCTGACCGTTACTCCTCCCCAGGACAGAAGCAGAACTCTGTGATTTCTAATCAGCAGTCAGTCCATCTATCCAGCCTCATGTCCAGTAGTCTGTCTCAACCCTATATCACCCCCCACACCCAGTCACAGCCCTCCCATTCCTCCTCGGACAAACACTCTCCTCTTTACAAGACTCTATCTTCCCTCTCCAGCCAGTCTGAAAATGTGGCGACTGTTAGTCAGACTCTCGTTTACTCCTCCAGTCCTGGACTAAGCCAGGAGCAGGAGATCCAGTATGGAGCCCAGGTCCAGGGGTTATGTCAGGGGAATCTCTCTGAGAGCTACCCCACTTCTCACTCTCAGGGTACCCCAAATGTGACTTTTACATCTCAGTCGCAGGGGCAAGCTTCGGTGACTCAGAGCTATGCCACAGGACAATCCCTTAACCTTAACTCCTCTTACCCACCAACTTGTGTGCGAAGTTTGCCCACATCAAATTCTTCACAGGACTATGCCCTCATGCAAGCCACAGTGGGAGGTAAAACACATGACACACTATCCCAGCAGCAGACACAGCCCCATAAATATGTTTTGTCTGCACCGTTGCCTACCTATTCTTCAACTTCTCAAGCCTTACAAAATAACAGTAGATCCTCAATACAGGACATAAAGCCAACATATGGCAAACAGAAACTTGGTGAGCTTCCTCTTCAAGACATAGATGCTCTCCAGCAGGCGTCAATGGAAGCCTCTGCTGCAGCTAGCAATATGTCCGCTCACAACAATGTCATCTATGTCGTTTCAAAAATGGACGATCATCACAAAACACAAAGTGTTATCCGAAGCAATTCACGATCTGATGACCAGCTCACGGGACTAGGTCATGCGATCACAGCACAGGTAAAGGATGAAAGGATGGGTAATCTGAGCCAACAGCACATTCATCTAAGCAGTGCCAATGGTCAGGAAACTGCCAACGCAAAAACCACAAACTCCAGTATTATTTCGTCACATGTACCCCTTAGCTCAGAGCAGCTCAAGCAGCACTCTCTCCAACTAAAATCTCCTGAGCCCCTTCAACAAAACCACCAGAATCACACCCAGTCCCAGAGTCAGACTCCAGCAGCCCACACCCAATTTATCACCGTCCCCAGCACTCAGGTTCTCCTTGAGCCCAACCAGATGATTCTGCTCCAGCAGCCCCTTGTCCACCATAGTCCCAACACTTCAAAGGTGGTATCAGTGCAAGGTATCCAACCAGCCCAGGATTTGGGCCCTGTCCATGTCCAGTATCTCCAGATGGGCCGAGAACTGCTGGGTCCCAGTATTACTGAAACCCAGAGACAGCAGGCCGCGGTAGTGTCTGAACAGAGCTCAGGCTGCTCTGATTCTTCTAAACACCACTACAGCCAGTCAGCAAACCAGCAAACAAATGATGCCAAGAACCACTTTGCTCTTAACTCCATTTGCTTCCCCGACTCCATGCTACTTGCAGATGACAGAAATATTTTGTCAAATGTCGATGACATCCTGGCTGCCACGGTGGCGGCCTGTGGCGTCACACCACAAGACTTTGTCAAAGCTACATCCTCTGCTGAGGCTGAAATGGCAGTGATGGCAAGCCCCGTCGATTCTAAAGGCCATTTCCAGACTGTTGATATAAGGCACATGTCACCTAGTTTCTCCTCAGCACAACAGTCAATAATGACCAACACTAACTCCCTCATGACCATGACACTAAATGGAGCTCAGATGGCCACAGACTGCCACAGTCAATCGGTTCACCACAACAGTTCTGAGCTTGACACAAATGGAGATGGAGGGAGCTCTGAGAATGACTATCACTTAGCCGGGCAGGTGTATGACCCTCCAGGTCTCCAAAGCAGACTCAAAGGGAATGCAAAAGGTATTAAAACAGAGGATGGCCTCATGGAAAGCCCAGGTGGTGAAGACTTTTCCAAAAAGAAGGCTCGCTCAAAGTCCTTGACCAAACCAGGCCCTGAGGAGGATAGTGGACAGGCCAAATCTGCCAAACGCAGTGGGCAGGCAAAGCGACAAAACTCCAGGGGTAGTGACGTCAGTTCGCCATCTGCCTCACAAGGTGTATATGATGGTTGCCCACAGCAGGAGAGAATCAGACAAAAGATCCGTGAAGTGGAAGAGAAACAGCCAGAGGTGAAAACTGGCTTCATTGGCTCTTTCCTGGACTTCATCAAATCCGGCCCCAAGCAGCAATACTCTCCAAATCCTACACGGACTATAAGTCGACCAAGAAAGCCTTGCACTTCGTCCAAACCACCGCCGTGTACGTTGCCTTCTTTGCCTCCTAAACTGCAGACTCTGCCCCCTGGGCCCTTGATTCCACAGGAGAGCCAAGTGGTGAGCTCTCAACAGAAACGACTGGAGGAAGATTTGCAAAAGAACTTGGAAACTCTGCCATCGTTCAGCTCAGATGAAGAGGAAAACACTGGGAAGAACCAGGCCCTGAGGAACAGCATCAGCTCAGCGCTGTCAGCTCTGGATGAGTCTTCAGATCGGAAAACCAGGACAGGTAATAATATCCTGCTTGAGTTTGGCAAAAGCTGCCAATATTGCTACAAGAGCATCAATCTACATTCTTTTGATATCATTGTTACTCTGTGGATTATTCTTTCAATTATAATTTATTTTATACAACTTAAAAAATAATAACAAATCCCCACAAGTTACTAGAGGCAAAAAAAAAACAACCAAATACCCTTTTCAGGAGATGGTCTCAGTTTGATCCCAAACAAAATCTGGGGCGTTTTGTCATGCAAAAATTGAGCTATCAACTCTTTTTTTCTTTTTCTTTTTTTTTTGACGTGTGAGTAAGAGGTAAAGTAATATGGTGTGATAAGCATTGTGGTTTTTGCCTTGAAATTTCCAGAGTTTGTATGAGTAGTCTAGTGAGTTGTCTTTTTCATAATTCTCCAGATAACCAAATCCCCGCTTCAATGTTGAAGCTGGATCAAGTTCCCACCATGCCCCACACAGCCACCGGGACCTGTTTGTTGCGGGTAACCCCTCCTGCACCGACAACAAACACTGTCTCATTAGGGACTGTGTTCGTGGCCAAGGAGGAGTCTAAAGAGAACCCACCAGGCCAGTTGGCTGCACAGTTGACGAGTGTTGCCATCGAGGGACTGACTGACGAGGAGCTGTCGGACAGCGGAGGGGAAGGAATGTACAGGGAGAGAGACGAGTTTGTTGTCAGGAATGAGGACATCGAAAGCTTGAAGGTACAGTTTTCATAAACGAGTATGGAAAATAAATAATTGTCAAAGTGGATTTATGATGGTTGTATCAGATGTTATGGGCACTTATAGTTGAACATTCATAGGGTTTTTTTTCTCATGCTGTGACTGGTAGTGCATACTGAAATCTGTTCTGCACAATGTCTTGTGCCTGTGTCCAGGTAACAATGAGAGCAGGCAGTGAGCCTCCAGCCATCTGGAAAGTCCAGAAGGCTCTGCTACAAAAATTTGTGCCTGAGTTGAGAGATGGAAAGAGAGTCTTCTCAGCCACTAACAGTGTAAGTAAAAGCTAATACCCATATGTGCTTGTAGGATCATTGAAATTATTATTCTTTATCTTGCAACAAGTAACATGTTTTTCTTTGTGTGTCTAGTATCTTGGATACTTCGGTGACGCCAAGACCATGTACCAGAGGGTATATGTGAAGTTCTTGGACACAGTAAACAAAAGGGAGTATGTACGAGTTTGTAGTCGAAAGCCACGCTGCAAGCCTATGAACTCGCTAAGGTATGCTAAGAGTCATGTAAATTCCTTTTTTTTTTCTTCATCAGCTCTTCATTGGAGTAACTATTTTGTTTTGCCACCCAGGGGTGTTCAAGTGAAAACCTTGCTGGGCTTGACAGCCGCACCTTGCTCAGTCTCCCAGAGCCAAAAACCTCGACCCAAGCAGCTGAAGCCCAGAGCTGAGCCACCACCGAAGAAGAGGAGGAAATGGAAGGAGGAGTTTTCATCTACTGCCTCTGGATCATCTGCAGAAGAAGGTGGTGAAGATGATGGTGAAGAAGCCTTTTGACTTTTCTCATTTAATATAGTTTGGATATGAGTAGGGTTGCAGCGATATAGCGGTACCGCAGTATACCGTGGTAGAACAGTGACGGTTATCATACAATGGACTTGCTTATCGAAAATTTTATTTATTTTCAAAAGGGAGCCTTCTTACACACACTTCTATAAAATGTTTAAAGTTTCATTAATAATAAAGTGATTCTTCAACCAAAAAAACCTTTCTGTTTTCATTCCTTTAAGGTCATTGTAACTTACGATAATAATAATTGTGTGATACTGCATACCGTGATATTTCCTGAGACGGTTATCGTACTGTGAAAATCTCATACCGTTGCAACCCTGGATATAAGTCAAAATGATTCCAGTCTAAATCTTTTTCCTGCCTCTTCATGTTCTTTGATCTGTCACACACACCCTCTTAGAGTTAAACCCTCCAGTGCCGTTTGCTTCACGGTTACTGAACACGAGAACCACGAAGGAGACATTCAAGAGCTTTGTGGAGCTGCTCATCAGCGTTGCCTTAGACGAAGATGTGATGACAGCACTCGAGCGGGCAAATGGTAAGTGAATTGACTTGACTTCTCCTTAGTTTCTGGCTTAGTAGTAGGCCAAAAACTGAATGTGAAAACAAGCGTCAAGTGAGCCAGGTAGTAGCTATGTTGACTTGCCTTGTTCCAGATGAATTGCTGCTGCCACATATGAAAAGAGTGGACGGAATGATCACTGACAACAGGAAACGCCTGCTTAACAAACTGCACATAGGGCAGGTACTAAAGGTGGGTGTGATTTTATTGTTTGTTTTAGCATAATTTTCACTCCAAAACTCTTAAAAACAGAAAGTCAAAGGTACGGGACTTGGTAGCTGTGGTGAAAGTTACTGTCCTGTGTCTTCAGACGGCTCTAGACAGCTTCCCAGAGATCTCAGTGGTGACAGAACTGAAGAAAGATGGAGAAACCCCGGCCTTTAAGGTGCGTCTCAGTGGAAAGGCCTACAACAAGAAAACCATGAAGCCCTACAAGATGCCTAACAAAGTGCCACAGGTAACACATGATTATGTTTTGGTAAAATTCACTGTGCACCCTCAATAAATGTCCAGCAGAGGGCGAAGTGTTACCACGTTGTCTTTCTGACTCATTCCTTATTTATGTTGAGCACTGAAGCTATAGTTCTCCTTCCTATCATAATGTCTCTTATGAGACTAATATCAGGGGGGAAAAAAGAGAATTTTCATATTTCATTGAAAAGTTTTTTTTCTTCCTTTCTAGGAGTATACAGTGGATCAGCAGAAAACTCAGTGGTTCTCTCTGTACCACTCTTTGCAACATTACAAGTACCACACGTACCTCATGTGTAAGGACGAGGTGAGACACTTGATGTTTAGTTTGTGCTGAGTCAGTGCAGCTTTTAACCTATGACAAGTAATATTTGTAGATTTAAATCCAGTTGCTAATTATCCTGGTTTAATTTTGATCTACTAAGGCCTATTTTAAATATTTTTTCTGCCCACCAGATTGCATCTATGAGGGTGCAGACGGGGGACCTGGGGCAGGAGGAGACGGTACAGAAGTGTCTGCAGAACGGAGCTTGGGTAGAAGGGCTCTATGATCGCTTTGGAGAGCTAATCAATCAAGTGCAGCAGGCCTGCAGATGATCCAGCCTTTGACTTGGTTTGAAACAAAAACAAAAACAACAACTTAAAACAACAAAGCCCAACACTTTAGAACATGAGGATGCCTCCGGCTTAAAATGGCAGCAGAGAAGGATGGAGTGTGTCTCTCCTTCCAGCCACAGAGAGATTTGAATCAGGGACCTGTCATCTGACTTGCCTGTGGGACGTTTGGGGGCCTGTAGGCTAAAAGTGGCAGCAGATGATCAGGCAGACAGCAGTACAGTTAAAAGTCTGCATCACTGCATCCCAGCAGAGAGCAGTCACTTGATCAGCAGAGGACAAGGACTTTGGTTTTGGGAGCATTTTTGGAAGACTTCCACATAATGCTTCACTTAGTCTTTGTAGGTTTTTGTAGTTACAAGCCCACTTTTTATGGGCTTTTTCATAGATTGATAATGACTTCTTTTTTTTTTTTTTAGCTAAATGCCAGATTATAACCAGTGATTATGCACTAGATAGAAAGCAATCGGCATAGGAATTAGAGCACAACAAATAAAAATGCAGAAATCTAATTGCCTACAGTTATAACAAGCCTTCATCAATCATTTGATAAGTAGGCTCTCATACTGAGAAGTTGATTTATTGTATAAAAAAAGAAAAAAATCTTTATATATTACGTATAACCGTAGTTATATACTGTTTGTAAAACATCCATTTTTTAATGGAGCGCCAACTTATATATATAATGTACATTTTGTATAAAAGAACAGGGAGATGGGAACTGCAGTGATTCTGTTAGGGAGGAATTTAGTAACTATATACTGTATCTATATTGTGGTTTAACTTTTGTGCTTCAAACACCCACTTGCTTAAGATGCAAGTCAGTGCCATTCTAGTACTGCTTTTATGAATTTTGTTAATCAAATGTTATGACCTTTGGCTTACCTGCGGGTAAAATGAAATAAATAAAAGTTTTCTTTATACTCCCTTTACAGACATAGCCCACATTTTATGACAAATAGATATATATTTTTCACAGAGGTAAATATTGTTATGTTCTCGTTACAATTTCTAAGAGACTTTTTCATTGTTTTTTCACAGTTTTACAAAATGGACACTTTATAAGTCAGTTATCAATTTTATGCTATCAAAAATAAACTTGTTCTTTAAAGATGCAGTTTGTAAATAAAGTGACGCATGTATTAGATGTGTGCTTCGGTATGGTTTGTCTGAGACGGTTAGCGTCTTCCAAATGACCTGGGGTGTTGCGTGTGATGTGCCACATTTTGAAAATGCTGTAGTCTTAAAGGGTTTTTCCATGATCTCATTACATTTGGAGGTAACTTTTTGAACAGGAGATTGTGACTAAATGAACATCTGTGAGGTATTTTTACCTGGAAGACACTTTTGGATGTTAGCAGTTTCAGAGTGAACTGTGTACTAAGGTTGTTTGGTGCTTAAAATCTGCTCCTTTACAAAGGATCTGACCACTCTGGTGTTATTTCGTAGGCAATGCTGACAGCTGTCTTAGATGTTAGAGTGTGTTAGGGTGTCAGTGACACAATAGCACCTCCAAAAGCCTCAACTTGAGCTTCTTTGCACTCCAGGAAAGTCCAATTAACGCTGATCTGAACAGTGAACTCTTTCCTGGTTTGACTCATACACTGACTACTACTAAATACAACTTTACTTCTGGTCTCAACTCCAAAATGATTTGTCCTCAGTTTGTGTAAAACGTCACCTGTTTGCTGGAGCGTGCAGTTAATATTGGCTTATATTTCTGAGAGGGGAGGACATTGTTGTGATGCTCGCCCACCATGCTCTCATGACCTAACTATTCACTGGGAATGGGTGGCTGACTTTGTGTCGTCTGAGAGAGTCTTGAGCCTGTTGAATAAAATATGATTGTCCCGCCAGTCCAGCCACAATGCAAAATTACTGGCAACCCCCAAACAACAAAAGTGTCTCTGTGCTGCAGCGGCGGCTCTGTGAGGAAAGCCACTGTCCTCTGTCCTTTAGAGTTGCGGAGGACGGCCAGTCAGGCAAGCGTTTGAGATTCCAGTACGGGCAAAACTGGTGGAGACAGATACTGAGTGTGTGCTCTCCAGATGAAAAGCAGATGATTTTTATGCACTGCATTGTTCCATATGTGGGAGACAGACTGAGAGGACCCTTGAGGCAGCGTGAGAATGTTGGCTGAGTGTTGGATAAAACTGCAAAACACTCTGCCTATTGGTTTTGGCCCTGTGGTAAAACCTAATGTACTGTGTGGTGATGGTGCAGTTATAAAGCTGGTTTAATCAGTCCCATACTCACTTGCTGAACATCTGCAGCTGTGGAGAGTAACTAAGCCCATTTACACAAATACTCTACTTTTATGCTACTTTATTGTCATATTTCACATTGATTCTGAGAAATATATTGATCTTTTACTTTTATTTTAACGGGTATAGATACTAGAAAGTTAATATTCTATTAAACAGACACACTAAACCATGTTTCTAAACTTTCTGATTTGTGACTTTTACATAAAAGCAGTCTCTCGTTGGAGCCTCTTCTTACGTTTTATGCCTGCTAATTCCACAATTTTTCAGTTCTGAACTTCTCAGATGGCGAGTTAAAGAGGTTAAAGTTCCAAAATGTTCACAGTAAAAAGGAAAAATTAAAAAAAATGGATATACAGTAGATTTGTCTTTCAGAACCTTATTATGTTTTTCATTTTTTCAAATTTTGCAATCACCCTTGGAGGGAGCCTGAACCTTCGGGTATCAATGGTAGCATTCCTACGGGGGCTGGGAATCCTTGAAAACACCACATTGAAAGTCAAGTGTTTTCAAGGATTCTCAGTATCTGTAAGAATTGAAAAGTGATTGGGTTTTGAATTTTACATGGTTGAAACTGCTTGAAATGTATGGTAGGCTATATAGGATGCTAAGTCTCCTTACAAATAGGTGACACATTTTGAGACAGTTTTAAATTTGTCACCACTCTGTAAAACGATGTCACAAAACAGCTTTGGTTGTTTAGAGCACAGTAACAAGTTTAACAACTTTTTTAATGTAATTTTTTTTTTACCACAGCTGTAAGGGTGCTGGAAACAGTTGAAATGCACCTTGAACTGTCCTTGAATTTGACTTTGGAAAGAGTGAAAGGACCCTGCATTGGAATAAACTATAAATAATGTGTTTATAGAGTAATTAAAACCAACTCCACCTCAACCAGCTACAACAGTTAAATGCCACTCACACTTGGATGCATTGGCATTAACAATACTATATCAATCACGGGTAAATTTTCTGAAGAATGTGTCATTTTACTTTTGACACTTTTGTCACACAAGTATATTTTGCTGAAATTATACATTGTGGCATTATTGTCTTAATTAAAATGTTTCATTAGATCCTTAAACAGAAACTTGGCATAGTATTTTCCATATTTTAACGCACACCTCCTGGAGAAAATTCCTTTGTCATGAACAAAACTGTAACCAAACTATGACTTGTCTAACATTGCACGGCCGATAAACCTGAGAGGGAAAAAAAGGGAAATATGCAGGACTTTCCGGGCACATGAGAGAAGGAGGAGAGTAAATATTGCTTTGACCTTGTGGACTAGAATTTTTGATTGCATTACCCAGAGTGCTCTCTCTCTCTCTCTTTCTCTTTCTCTGTCTTTGTTTTCTGTGTTGGTGTAAAACATGTTTCACAGCACTGAAGTCAGCTGTTGTGGCAAGTTTACAAAATA
Source organism: Centropristis striata (assembly GCF_030273125.1). Lineage (NCBI taxonomy): Eukaryota > Metazoa > Chordata > Actinopteri > Perciformes > Serranidae > Centropristis > Centropristis striata. Next base: position 11,227,292 of record NC_081518.1, read on the forward strand.
CCAGCACATCGGACGGCAATGCATTCATGTGAAGAGTTGTAAAACCAGTTTGGCGCTCAACCAAATGCTTGTCACTCTAGCAGAATGCACTGAAGTTACCTTTCATTTAAGGAGTGTGTTTCCTTCTATTTGTTTCACATTCCTTGAATGATGGCTGTATGAATATGAAGATATCTCTACATCATCTACAGAGACAGATAAGGTGAGTCTACAGACTGATACAGCCCATTAAGGTTACAACCAGGTAAGTGTCTGTGAATGTAATGCTCAGAGATTGTTTGGTGCCAGAAACTGACATAATGAGTATGAGTCATACTGCACCATGCTGACAATGTCAAGTGTAATTGTTAAACAGATTTTTTTCTGTCTCAGGAGCAAAGAGTTGGGTTTACCTTTGGGACTGAATGCAAACAAGATAAAATTCAGATGTGATTTGCTATGTGTATATCAGGGAAAGGGGATTTTGCCTGAGTAGCTTTTTACTGGCTTTAAAGTAATGGAAGTTTTATACTCCTTATGATGGGTTGTTGGTTTGGGATTATGTCATTTATTGATTCTCGTTCCTACATTTAAGTCATTCATGTAAATCATTATGATTGGTGACGATTGATCTGTTTCAACCTTACTCTTCTTCTGAAATTACTTTAAAAAACAAACTCAGAAAGCACAGTGATGAGAAATGCATACTTTTTTTTTTCATACTTTATGAATAAAAATAGTTTTTGTATTATTATATCAAGTTTACACACATGGGTCAAAAATGATCTTGTGCATTAGAAGCGAAGTGATACAAAAAGTGATACACTGAATTAACAATTTGAGTATATGTGTAACTATGTTTGTCTTATTTTTAAGGTTTAACATTAAAAGAGTTGTTAGAACAACCCGATTACATTAGAAAATCACATATTCTAACATTTGAGACTTAATAGAGCCAGCAATTAATAATAATTTCCATTGGAAAAACACCAATTCAACAAAATGGGATAGTTAATATTTGTGTCTTCTTTGGTTTTGGGTTTGGGTTGGGTTGGCTTTTAAATTGGTGATTGGTGAATTGGTGACCCTTTGATGCACAACATGGGTCAAAAATTACCTTGTGCATGAGAAGCGTAATGATAAAAAAAAGGGTTTTAATTCAAAAAGTAAGAAATGAAAACAAAAAAATAGGATGTATGTGATCAAAAACAAGTTATTTGAGAAAACCCTGCAATACTGAATGATGAAATTAATTATTGCAAATATAAAGAATATAAAAACTTTAGACCCATGTTGTGCATCAAAGGGTTTAAAAAGACTCTGAAGGTTTGGTCTCCTCTGGCTGTCAGCCTTGACCTAGGAGTAATTGACAGACTTTGGCCAGGGGAACTCATGAAGGGTTAATAAGTCGGTGATATAATCAGGGGGCAACCCTTGATGTGCTTTAAATGTAATCATTTCAATTTTAAAATAACTTTATTAAATGTAGACGTGGTTGTGGCATGTTTTAAGCTCAGAAAACATTGGATCCTACGTTTTTGTAATACCACTTTAGTGTCTTTCAGTAGAGCCTGCTTCTGAAATGTCCAATGTCTTTAGAGCACCCTGCATTGCTCAAGAGCACTTCAACGGTATGTGCATACTGTGGCCTTCTGCTCTAAACAAATGGTTTGAAAAAGCTGCCTAATCTCTACCTCTTTCTTTTAGCCTCTCACATTCTCACTTCACCTTTTGTAAAAGAGCCTTTTTCTGCATGAAAGAGGTAAAGAGAAGTGTAATCAAACCGGTTTACTCGCCTCGCCCCATTTCACCATAACCCTGTCTCGTGATGATAGTAGCTGTCTTCCTTTCTGTCTTCCTTTCAGCGAGTGACCAACATTGGGTTTACAGTATCAGCTTACTACTTTTCCATTGTCAGACTACACCTCAGGTTAGAAGGCACAGGGCTCATGAAATCTGTCCTCACTGCAGCTCCTATGTGCTTACTCTGGGGTGTGCACGTTTGTTTATGAAAGCCATCTTGGGACGTTCAAGTTTAGTGCCTGCATGGTGATGATCCCAGATGAGATAGCATCAGGGCCAGTCTGGCACCCAAGGCACCTGTTGTAAGTCACGTTGTAAGTCTGTGTCCTTATTGTTTTGACTGAAGAATGGAGGTAAATGTTTCCCCCAAACACTCCCATTCTCCTTTATTTTCTTTAAATGTTTTGGTCCTTTAAATCCCAGTTCAAACTGCCTCACACATTAGCTGCTGTTTGATACCGTAAGTCATTATCAGATTTACTTGCAGTGTAGGCTTTAAGGGTGTGACTTTGTGAGTGAAAGGTTGTGTGAAAACTTCCTGGTTCCTTGGCATTTACTTTAAATTGAGTCTGTGATTTGATCAATCAGAATATTTATATAAGGGATTTAGTTGGAAATATTAGCATTTATACACATTGGCTTTGGCTACTAACACTGTATTATAATGACTTTTTGGTGATAAAAAATAATGTTAGCCACCTGTAAAGGCGAAAAATATCCTTGGAGGAGCTTTGGCTTTTGTTTCTGGTAATAAATATGGTATGTCTGACCATTTTTCATCCTTATTTACAGTTTCAGCTCTGGACCAAATGGCTAAATGTAAAATAGGTGAGTTAATGCGCCGTTTGTTGAACTTTAAGGAAACAGTGAGAGCCTCATTATCATGTTAATGTCCGGGCAGCGCGCTGATTGGGACATGAATAATGCATCGCAGTGGGAGGGGACGGTTTCGGGCTTGACTGTAGTGAGCTGCGTGCGTCACGTTGTGAATTGAAGACAGAGGACATAGTCTGAATGGCTGTTTTAACAGTCACTGGAGGAAGTTTTTATGCATCGAACACCAGGTAAGAATAATAGATCACTTTAAGCTGAAAAATAATGGCTGGATGTTGTTTATTTCCTGTCGTGTTTGAAATATTTTACCAGAAGAGTTTGGTTTGTTTAGTTGTGTAACCTGCTGCTTTGAGATGGGACGTTTGATATAACTTTTCCATGTGTCCTTTGCTACTGATTTGAGTGAAACGATTGGTTTTTAAGTAATTATTTAACCTTTTCTTGGCGTCTTTTTTTTACGCACACCGTGTGTTTGGCACTATTTGTGCCACTATTTGTAAGTGAGCATGTGCGCTTATTCACATTGAAATGTTCATTCTAAAGAGTGGAAATTGTTCATAAAATATGTTTACGGTGTTTGTGTCATATTTGGCCATTTTTTTGTAATTCGATTAGGCTATATCGCTAAACATTATAAATAAATTATAAATGTGTGAGAAAAAATATTAGTTTTATTTTGTGTAATTAAGATACTAAGATTTATAAGATTTATTATAAGGTTAATGAATAATTTAAAGCTTTCAGTTTTAAGCTCACAGAGCAACGTCTGTGTAGTTTGACATGATTGCAGAGTGTGGACTCAGCAGCCTGCAGTGTTTGTGTTTAAACACCAGTACAGCAGGGTAATTGCGCGCCTGTGTGTATAGGCCACCATACGTTATATATCACACAGGATGTGAGGGTTCAAATTCATACGGGCCAATATCCCTGTGTGTGGTTCAGCGCGTTCATATTGCGCCCTGAGGCTTGTTCGGTTAATCTCACTGGTCTCAGCATGTTGGAGGAATGAAGGTATCTGCCACAGGCTATTAACAACCTGCTGCTATTAGTCTGAAGGTGCCACGGCGCATTTTCACCGCCTGGCTGAAATCATTAGTCCTGAACTCGGTGCAGGTTCTGGCACCGGTGCTTGGAAATTAAATCAATGCTTTTGCTCTGCTGCCACAGTGATGATAAAGCAGCTCAAGTTCTGAGAGTGGTGTTAACCTTCTTGTTCTCAAGAGGGAGATCCTCCTGTGCACACTGCACTGCTCCCTCTGCGGTTATTTACCTCCACTGTGTGTACAAACACACTGTGCTCTGTTGTCCCTGGCTTAATTGCGGGTTAATACTCTCTTATCATCCTCCTGCAGTCTATCTACGGTTTTTTTTTCTAATAGGGGGGACCAAAGTCACAGGGAATAAGTTTGGCGTCAGCTGAACAATCAGGGCTCACATCTCAGCTTGGATCAAGCAACAGGAGGTGACAGAACACAGCCGGGTTCCCAGAATTGTTCTGACCCACACCTGACCCCCACCTTTTTTTTTTCCTTTTTCCTTAAAAAGCATTAATGGATATTGATCAGATCCGGATTTATAGTGACTGGTAATCCAGGGCCCCCTGATGGGATCTCCAGATGGTCCTGCCCTAACTCCTAAATCAAGGATTTCATTCTGATGATGCAGAGTGTGTATACTAGTGGTCCTTACCAAAATCTACATAATTCCTGTGAAAGTCTGCATTTTATAAGGAATTTATATTGACTGGTATTTGCATCATATAGGCTTCTTCTCATGTTTATTTTTAAAGGAACAGCTCACCCCAAAATTAAAAATCCATATTTTACACTTTCCTGTAGTGCTATTGATCTACTCGACAACTCACACCAAAGCAATCTAGATGAATTAATAGGCTACAACTACTTCAAAAACATATGTATTTTTGATTTTGGGATGAACTGCCCCTTTAAATGTCATTTTTCAAACTTGAGGGTCTTCAAGCATTGAAAGAAATATTTGAATTCATTGCACTATTATATTTCTCATGATTCATGTGATGCATACAAACTCTTGAAAGGTGCTTTTACTTGAACAGCTGCTGCAGCCTCAGTTGTTCTTCCCTAATATGCAACTCCCCAGTTCTCCCCCAGAGGAAGACACAGTTTGACGTAGATGTGTCTCATTAATCAGCAGATCACTGAGATATCTGCCACACTCCTTCCCCAGCTCTCTGTGAGCCGTTGTGTTGTTTTTTTTAAGAGTTGGTGAACATCTGCTTGCTGCTGTACTGTTCCCGAGTGTTTTTGTTTTCAACTTTTACAGATGGGTCAGTAATAGTATTTGTCATGTTGTCTTATCATAACATGGAGCCTGGTCTGCCAGTGACAGCGCCTGATTTATAGCCCCCCGGCCTCGGTGAGCCTTTCAGATCCTCCCCTAACATTTGCTCAACAGGCCTTAAATGTTTCCTGTTGTGAGATGAAAGCCACACTAACGTCTCACTGAGGCCAGCTCTACTTTCTTTCACTGGTCTGGTTCTCGGTGGAGGACGTGCAGATGAGATGTTTTGAAAAATTACATGATGGAGTGTTTGAATCGTGAATCATTTACTGATTTGTGTGTTACTTGCAATGCAGCCCGTCTGGTGGAAAATAAAATATGAGGATATCTGTTGTGAGAGAAGGCTCACAATATGATCATTGTCTGTGTTTCCTTGTGCGTTTGTGATTGAATGAGCACGAAGAAAGATTGCATCGGGTGTCTGGTGTGATAAGAAAATCAGGCACTGATGATGCTTTTTTTTTTTTTTTTTATCAATGTCTTTATCCTACACTGGCTGACTGCAGCATTTGATTATTAGATGTTAAACATGTGTTAGTGAATGAGAACAAGTATAATGTACACACGCATGACTTAAAAAAGGATTTGGGTTTGGTTACTACTCCAGTGAGGTGCATTGATCCAGGACCTTGTCTTGTTACACCCACATACAGTAAATTTAAAACTGATTCTGTGTCATCACACAGAGGAGAGGGCGTGTGTTTGGAAAAGACAGAAAGCACAATTCCCTGTAGTTTGTGAGAAAGTTCTCAGACAATGGACAAAGCTGAGAATGTCAGCTGTGGATCACCAAAGACTTGTGTTTAGAAAAGAAAAGTTGCATCATTTTTAAAGAGATTTTTACAGTCTGTATTTATAAAAAACAATCGTAAACTTGATTTTTTGGTAATGCTTTTCTTAATTAGTCACACAGATGATTATTTAAGTAATTAACTGATTAAAAGCATAGTCAAGCGGCCAAGGTAGATAATCACATAATCCTTTTCAGCTAGATATTATAGTCATTTTTTGACTATCATTGCCAGTTTGTGGGAATCTGTGCAGCAATAATGTGAATCTTGGGTGAGATGTCACCTTTTAATGTCCAGGAAGCTCATTCCCTGCTTTCCTGGCTGATTTCAGTCTTTATCATCTTTACTTCAGCCCTCATTCCCACACTACTGATAGTCTTTCCCTGACTCTCTCCTCTCCTCGTCCATCAGAACCAGGTATGGCTGGGAAGCCTTTCCGGGCCACGTACATCTGGGGAAGCATCATCTCCAATCTCCACACTCATGTAGAAGTTAAGCGCCGGCGCCACAACCTTAAGTCCTACCATGACTGCTTCCTTGGCTCAGAGGCGGTGGACGTGGTGCTGGCACACATCACCCTGAACCGTTTCTTTGGTGATGATGCGGTGCCCCGCTACAAGGCCGTCCGGCTTTGTCAGGCCCTGATGGACTCGAGGGTGTTTGAGCCGGTGGGCGTGAAAGTATTTGGGAAAGAAAAGAAGCGAGCCACATTTGAGGACAGCAGCTGCAGTTTGTACAGGTTCCTGAGCCCGACGACCGGCTCCACAACATCGCTGACCAACACCAAGTCTCACTCCACGACCACCATTGAGAGCGGCTATGACTCACCGAGCATGAACAGGAACAAGAACAGCTACAGTCCGTCACGTGAAAGGTACAGACTGGTGTCATAACATCTTCAGATCTTATTTTGGATTTGCTTTGTTCTCCTTCCTCCAGAGTTAATCCCAAATCCAGTATGGCTTTAGACTGGGTGCCTCTGAAACTAGTGAGGCGTGACTGGAGGCTCTTAAAGTCCCATCATGTAGTAATGACTTGATACTGAAATTATGTAACACCCTCACCACCATTGTGTGGCAATGAAGATGATTTCAAATAAAGAAGTTTTTAAAGTAATTTTAAAAGACAAAACAGACAGAAATCCACTGAGATGATGAGACTGCTGATAGTTGAATGAAAAGCTCAATAGCACTCTCATTAGAAGCTTAGCTTAGCACAAAAGACTGGTAATACAGGATCACAGAGGTGACAAAATCCAGCTACTACCAACTCGAAAGTTCACAAATTTTAATCTTGTTTATGATCTTGAATCTCTTAAGTGTATAGCAATGTTGTTTTTACTGGGGGTTTATGTGCCGGAGTAGCCTATTTTCTTGGCTGGTGGTGATGAAGCCTACAGGAAGTTACTGAGCCCAGCCAGGAAATAGTCCGGCACATAACATACCCTGTATAACCACAATGTGTTGTTAATTTAAATAGAGATATAACATATTAACATGAATGGATTACTGGACATTGCTGAACAGGCCCAGCAGTCCCTCGTGGCTTTCAACAGGTTCAAAATGTTACTCACAAAAAGTAACCACATGTTACCACAAAAAAAAAAAAAAAACAGCTGCAAAGATACATAAAGAGACTTGTGACTTGTAACAACTATAAAAAGGGGCTAAACAACCACAAACGACTACAAACCCCCCCAAATTATAACAACTATAAAGACATGCAAAACAACTGCAAGGAGACTTAAGGGGTAAACAAAGAACCTCACAACAACTATTAAAAGAGAAAACAACCACAAAGAGACACAAAATTATTACAAAGAGACATATAAGAACTACAAAGAGAGTCCAAACGACTACAAAGAGACAAAAAAGACACAACATGACCACAAAGAGACTTTTAAAAACTATTTTAAAAAGGAGCAAAACAGCTACAAAAACACAAAATGACAAAAACGATGCAGTGGTGGTAAACAGATTTTATAACAGAGCCATGCTCGCTGTTTCCCCTTGTTTTTGTTAGTCTTTGTGCTAAGCTAAGCTAACTGCTTGGCTGTAGCTTTCAAAATATCTCATCTAACTTTGAGCAAGAAGGTGATTTCCAAATTGTGGAACTATTCCTTTAAACTCAGTTGATTCCTCTTTACTCTGATGCTGAATAATAAGTTATCGGGAGGCTGTTGAGCATGTAGCAGAGACAGGCAGGATGCGTTACCTGTGAGGTGCTATCACATGGCCTCGACACTTTTTGTTGTGAGAGTAACAGCTCCAGACTGATCATTAACGGGAGATGAAAGATCCAGATGAGCCATGTGCTCTAACGCTTTAAATTAGGCTTTTATTATTTGCAACAAGGGCCAAAATCAAGTATTCATAGGAATAATGTGAAGAAAGAGAACATACTTCACATGTCCTATTTAATGTTCATCAGAAATTGTTGGTAATTGAGCATTTATTTTGCCTGTTTGATTTGAAATGATCGGAATCAAAACAGCATTAAATTGCATGCTGAATCACATTTACTAGAAAACATTTGCCGTCTGATGCCACATTTGTCCCTGTAATAAGTTTTTTTTCCCAATCATTTCAACTGATTGCTGTTATTATGTGACTCTTCAGACAAGGGGTGCTGAGCTACTCCAGCCACTCTCCTGTAAAAACAGACAAATCACTGGAGGACGTGCTGGGAAACCTCAACCTGAGCTCTACCATCACCCCTCAGATGATCAACCTCGGCCTCTCACAAGAGCGTAAGTCGTCCTCTGCCTGATGAGCCTGACATTAAACGGGCGATGTGTTCTTTTTTTCAGCAAATGCTTAGTCACACTATGTGTCCATGTACCATTGACCCTTATGGCTTTTCACTCTGTGTTTTCACAGTTGTGAACGAGGTGTGGCACCAGCAGGCGGTGTTCAGGCTGTTGCAGCTGATAGAGCTCCCCCTGTTGGAGAAGCTGTTGGAAGGCAAAGACCCGTCCCGGCCTCCCCTGCATGGCATGGACAGTGACCCCGACCTGTTGTACACATCAAGCTACCTAGACAGAGAAGTTCTCAAGGCCTTCAGTGAAGCACAGTAAGTCTATGCAAGTTTGTTTTATTAGTCAACTGTGTGTATGTTTCTTAAGATCTTTCTCTCTCCAAATCTGCTGTTTTTTCTCTCTCTCACTCTCAGCCAGCTGAATCCTAAATTACATGTATATAAGGACTTCTGTTTTGCTCTTTAACCAATATAAAAAAATGTTAAAGATCCCCTCCAGTGGTATTGAGACATATCTACAAATAACCTGATTGGAACAATTATGTGTTACTGATGTTTTTCCATAAAAAAAGGGAATCATTTCCACAAAAATATCTTCTTTCTGCTTCTACCTCATTAAAATGACAAAATCTGTGAATATGCTAGTTTTCACAGATGTCATTTTAAAAGTTTTCCTGCTGACTTTTCCTACTTTATTGTAAAGCCCACTCTCAGAGAAGGTGCACTGGTGACTTTTAGTTTCTACATCACACTTTATTAGCTGCTGTTAGGCCAGCATTGACCAACAAAATATTTGTGATGTCAAAATCATATTCATCCCGCCCCTTAAAATCAGAATTTCAATAAGCACACAGAAACCTTCCACTCTCAGCAGAATGAATGTTAAAAAAAACAGCCTTCTAGTATTAAACTGTGCACAGGAAAGCTCAATTGTTTAATTCTAGAAACGAGGAGGAAAACATATTTAACTTATTAAGCAGTGATTTGTTGATTTGAAGGTAAAATCAGTTGTCGGTATCTAGGTTAAAATAATTGAAATTATCTTTAACAGCAATCTGATTCTATCCTGAAGGTCAAGAACTTCTATCTGTCTCCCTTTGACCAATCTGTCGGCTGTGTGTTTGTAATCATTACACTTCCCTCTCCCCTCAGGGCTGATGAGTGGATGTCAGGGGCTGTGGACTGTCTGGAGTTTCTGCCTGATGAGCTGGTGGTGGAGGTCAGTCGAGGTTTAGCTGGCTGTGCAGACGACCTGCTCCGATGTAAGAGTCTGCTCTATGACGTCCTGGCTCAGCATTACGGTCACACCCAACAGCCACCTCTGCTCAGCAACCACATTTTCGACATTCACTCCGGCATCTCGGAGCTACTCGGTGAGAACAGATGTTTTTGGTGTCTTACTGTATTCAGGAGGCTTTTCTGTGATGAAGAAAGGTTTTCAAATATGTTTCAGCCCATGCCAGTTTAATCACAAGGGCTGCTTATCTCAAGCGCAGTATTTTCATCCTGATATTTTCTGTTGTCAGTGAATGGCAAGCAAGAGCCGGCTCTAGAGGCTCTGCAGCTGAGTCTGAAGCTGCAGGATTCTCGCAGCAGGGAGGAGCTCCGCAGGCTCCTGAGATTCATGGCTATCGCAGCCAAACCACAGGAGGTCAAACTGCACAAGGAGGTGAGTGCTTGAGTTCCTCTCACATGCGTCACTACATGTGTGTGTATGTGTGTTTGGTCTTTATTAACTCAAAATAATTCTTTGTCAGATTGAGAACAGAATGGCGGTGAAAAGGTCATTCTCAAGTTCAATTGTCTACAGCAGAAGACTCTCCAAAGGAAAGGTGGACCTGATGGTTCTCTTCATGATGGATAACCACTGTGATCTGTTCAAAGTGAGTGTTCTTTGTGTGTGTGTGTGTGTGCGTGTGTGTGTGCGTGTGTGTGGGGTTGTAGGAGGGGTGTTCACATCAGATATTACTTGAAAGAGAATTCATAATTGTATTTGTATTATACAGAAGTATCATGCACTCACTAGATGAAAACAAATTGCCCTGCCTTTCTGAATTAATTATATTATCTTCTTTAATTCTGAGAAATCTTTCCTTAAAGAAGCCGCACTTTTTTATTTAATTAAGTAATTATCTGATCATTTCAGAAAAAGTTGGATAATTATCTCTTTGATTAAAACAAAGTCAGATCATTTTCTCATTTATTAAAAGAGTCAGATAATTATCTCATTAATTAAAAAATAGTCAGATCATTTTCTCATTCATTAAAAAAAACTGATAATTTTCTCATTAATTCAGAAAAATTCTGATAATTAGCTCATTAATTCAGAAAAAGTCAGAATATTTTCTCAAAGGCAAATATATTTAAATAAAAATAATTATCTCATTCATTTACAAAACAATATTTTTTTCCACAAAGGATTTTCTCATAACCATCTTTTCAGGTGAACGTAATATGTTTCAGCAGAATTAACATTGGATCTTTAAGCCAAGACTAATGGAAACTTGTCTTATTTTGCCCTCTTTTCCACCAGATTCCTGTTTCATTGCACAAGATGGTCAGTGACAGAATAATGAATATTTTGAATGGGAAGGATCCAGATGCAATAACAGGTTTGCAGATTTTCCTTATACATTCATTTCATATATTTGTTTTCTTAGCAGCTGTTTGTGTAACTGAAGAACACTTTTTCTTCAGTATGAATGAGATAAGCTCTTCCTCCACTTCATCTGTGTTTCTCCTATCTCTCTTCACTGCAGGATCAGCATACTGCACAAGACTGAGCGCTCAGGCCTTCTCAGAAAATGCACAAAAAACCACTAAAGAGGAACTCTGGTCTTTACTGCGGACAGTCCATGAGAACCCTAAACTCTCTGCGAAAGAAAAAAGACGGCTGCTGGGACAGTTTTATAAAGGCCACCCAGAGATTTTTGTTCAGTACTTTGGAAATAGATTATCAAGTGTCAACATGTTACTACAGTGATATTTATTTGTTTAAAATAGGTCATGTATTATAATGTAAAAAGAGGTAGAAGTAAGAACAAAAGCTAATGTGATGTAAATGATGTGAAGATGTGCAGTGTATGTGGATTTTATTTGTTTATATATAGAAAGTTTAGACTACTGAACAAGAATGTGAATGTGAATTGTGGAGACTTGTAATAAGCTGCAATATTTAAGGACATGTTTCATTTCTTAGATATTTTCTTTGGTGCAGGACACTAATATGAAATGTCCTTGTCAATTATGAATAGGACTGTTACTTTCCCAATGTAACAAAATGAACCAAGTGTTCTCGAGAGTTTTTTTTATGTTTTCACACTGCAACGCGTCTTGATGGGATTCGGACAAGTCATGCATATATCGCTTTTTCAATGGATGTATTCTTTGTGCTTGTGCAATAGGAACAGTGTTAGCAATAAAAATGTGTCTGTTCATGTGGTTTCTCATATACAATGTGATGCACAGTAGAGCTATGTCTTGAGGAACCCTCAAACGGAAATTTGAACCTGGAAATTTGAAAGTCTGATGTTGTGCTGTCGTAAACAGTCGGAGGCATTCATGAGAAGCAGCCCTCTGGGTTTTTCTGTTTGTTGCAACATATCAGCAAAACAGATGCTTGTATGTTTTTTTGTTTTTTTTTAACTTAAAACCTTAACCACGTTTTAGTGGTATCTTCAGGGTTCTGTTTTTAATAAAGGTTATGTATTCTTTTTAATCAGCCGAGGAAATCGCTTCCACATTTCCAGGTGACAAAAGCATTTCCAGATTGGGTTTAAAACACTCACATCTTGTTTGTATTTTGGCAAATGTTAATAAAATTCAACTGGAATTGTCAAACATTCAAGTGTGCATTGCCTGATTTTCATTGCAGACACAAATGTGTATGAAAAGAGAACAAATGGCATCTCGTATGTCAAGAAAATGATCCATATGACACAAATAATGTATTTTCTGTTAAAAACAGACATACAGTACCCTCCTTTTTTAATAGGAAGTCATAATTGTAAAATCTAAGGCTCTTTGCAGCCAATTTTTCAGTTAAAATCAAGTTGTGCAAGGCAAACAGTGGCTTATCAGTTTAAAAAAGAAACTGAGCGATGCTTTCCTTTCCAAGACATTTTGTTCTTTTCTTTTTGTCAGACTTTAGAGATGCCTTTGTTGCTAGAAGGCAAAATCACCAAACTTTTATTATGTTTCGACTTTTCTCTAACTGTAATGAGGGACCTGAAATTCCCAGCTAACCTGCCAATGAGCCAATAAAAAATTACTTTACTTTATAGGTACTCTAGGTAGAGAGCTCTATTAGAACATGTTTATCATTCAGAAGCTATTAAATATAAACACAAACATTTTTTTCTTCATTAAATTGTTTTTTTTAGTTTAGCATCTGATAGTTTTCCAAATGGCGCTAATTTCAAAGTTGCCTTCAGACTTTATTATATGACAATAGAGTGGTGTTCTGTTTTATGCCCAAGTGTGACCTGTGAATCAGCTCAGAGCCGAGATAGGCTGCCACTTATTCTGAACAAAGGCTGTGCAGGGCAGACAAATAATGACGTAATCAGGCCAATGTGAAAATAAGCAGCTGGCAGGTGTTTATTATTTTTTTCTTACAATCAAGTAGAGTTTGTCTCAACTAAAAAACTGTCTGGCTATGACAGCTGATGCTGTTTAGTTTATTTCAAGTAGTTTTTTTTTGTAGTGTATTTTCACACTTAAGGGACAGTTCAATATCAAAAAACATATTATACATTATATTTTCTTGCCTGTACTGCTAAAAAAATACATTTGAAAAACTCATCAGCAATGCCTCTTTCCATTAATCAAGACCCTGTTACTTAAGATAATCCAAAGACCTTGAGCAGTTTCATGAACTTTTTTTTATTTCTACTAGAGCTCCTACATTGATTAAGATTGATCAATAAAACAGGTAAGAGGAAAAATATGTATGTTGGATTTTTGGGTCCCTTAAAAGTCAACATAGCTAAAATGCAAAAGGAAGCAAACCCTTTCCCCAAGACATTAAAAATATATCTTGCCCTTATGTAGATATGATAAATCTAAGCCTGTGAAATCCTGCTGTCAGGGGGAATCTGATTATTTGAACAGAGGAAACTTGATCTTTTCAGCTGGGTGCCATATGCTGCCCCCTAGTGGTAAAGATCAGGCCTGGCATGGCCGTGTTAGAGGAACACTCCACCGTTTTTTCATATTAAAACATGTTATTCGGGTAAGTAAGACGAGTTGATACAGACCTCTTGCGTCTCAATGCGTGCACTCAATCGCCCTGGCGCGCGGAGCTACTTGGCTAGCACTTAGCTTAGCCCAGTTCATTCATTAGGACCCAAACAGATGGACAGTCCTCCACGTTTTCCCTATTTAAATACAGCTACACGAGTAGTTAAACGACCAAGTATGGCGACACAAAATAAAACGTGGCGCTTTTCGAAGCGGATAAAAAGGATAACTATAATGTATGGCGGAATAGCACTTGGGAGCACTTCGACTCGGCGCAGTAATGTCATCACTCCTGACGGAAGTGAGAGGGAGCGGAAGTGATATTACTGCGCCGAGTCGAAGTGCTCCCAAGTGCTATTCCGCCATACATTATAGTTATCCTTTTTATCCGCTTCGAAAAGCGCCACGTTTCATTTTGTGTCGCCATACTTGGTCGTTTAACTACTCGTGTAGCTGTATTTAAATAGGGAAAACGTGGAGGAGTTTGGTCGCTTCTAACTGTCCATTTGTTTGGGTCCTAATGAATGAACTGGGCTAAGCTAAGTGCTAGCCAAGTAGCTCCGCGCGCCAGGGCGATTGAGTGCACGCATTGAGACGCAAGAGGTCTGTATCAACTCGTCTTACTTACCCGAATAACATGTTTTAATATGAAAAAACGGTGGAGTGTTCCTTTAAAAAGGAAGTTGATTAAATGTCCTGTTAGCTACAGAGAGAGAAAGCAATAAAGCATCAGTTAAATCAAATAAAAAAACAAAACAAATGTGGTTGAACTGTTTTCCATTTTTATTGAAAGGAATTGTTTCATCCAGTTATCTAAAAAAAGCTTGATTCCACTTTGCCATCACTGGAACATCACAAGGCCAAAACTGAACTGTGAGCCAAAATCAAAGATGAATTAAAAATTTTGTACAGTATAACAGTCAGTCTTTAAAAATAAAAACTGTTAACAAAAAAAGCCATGAAAACACTCTGGTGTACATACTGTATGTATGTTTGTGAGTGTGTATGATGCTTGTTCTTCTGTACAGAGATAAACGGATGTATGATCTGTCAGACACACTCTGAAATGTTGACATGTACGTTTACCCCATGTGACCACCTGTTAAGATTACATTCTTGTAGTGTGTGTGTTTTAGCTGATTTATCGAATCCTCTTCTGTTGGCGTGCGCGGTAGATGTCGTGTATGGGCGGAGCGACCGCTCCTTTGTCGTCCTCCTCGTCTGAGTCGGCATTAGGCCTCTTGAGTGACTTGGCAACAGCATGGTTCTCCATGGATCCATTGCCCTCCCCTCCTGCATCGGGCTGTCTACCAGTGATAAGCTCTACAGCAGCATCAACAGCTGCAGAGACAGAAAAGACACCAGTAAAGTGTCGAGTAGTGAGCAGAGCAACATTTTGACACACTGTGACATATTTTATGCCAGTTCATTTAACACTGTCAACTGGATCCAAACATCTGCCTGACATTACCAAAGCCATGTTGTTAGTGTGGATAAAAATAGAACTGACAAATGCAACTTACTCTCAGGAAGTGTGCATCTCCTGAATGTTTCCATGAGCTCATCCACTTGAACAAAAGGTCCCTGCAGTGAGAAACAATCACAAACTTGTTGCATTTTCACAGAAAAAAGCCCACTCTTCAGTCTTGATTCATAACCAGTGAATATGAACTTTATAGTGTTAAGCTGCTGCTACTCACAGTGAAGCATGTAGGCGGAGGGAGCAGCTTCATAAGAACAACAGCAGCTGGGGGGACTGGGAAAACTCCACCAGGGACAGGGTGTAAGCCTGGAGCTGTAGGGAGGAACACAAAAGGCTACATCAAAGATGGATCCTGTCATATGTTAACAAAAGAGCCTTTCACACATGCAGTATATTGCTTTAATGTTCTGGAACATTTCCTGCATGGGGCCATGTGTGATCGGGAGCAGGGATCAATATTCAGGGAAATCTGTACCATCAATTTCCCACTTCAAGACATTTCAGGGAAAATGCTGGTACAGCTGTGTGAATAAAAGCGATAACATTGCAGGGACAAGCACATAAACTTTATGTCTGTCTAGTGAGGGATGCTTTCACATGGAGTGAGCGAACAAATCACAAGACTCCGCTTATAATGAATCTGTGCATGTGTGGATTTGTGTTTCGGATTCAAGTAGATCACGAAAAAACATTTCTCCGAAATCTTAACGACATTAAAATAACATTGACACAGCCTCTTATCCGCTATGTCTCGAAAAATAATAAGTGACGTCTTCTGCCGCATACATGTACATCCAACCCCATCATCTTCTGCTTTTGTTGAGTTTTATGGCATTTGGCATCCATTAATGTTGCATTACTGCCATCTGCTGGACTGTCCCTTGCCCCCATCTATTCCAGCACTGCCATGGCATGCGTCACAAGGCACAAGATGGAAATGTTCCTGAATGTGGTGCGTGTGTGTGAATAGTGAAAATCACAAGTTGTGCCTGTAAATGTGTTTAGAGTAAACCGTGGACCACGTACGGGCGAGGTGACGTGGCTGGAAGGGGATCATCTGATGGGTGTCAGGTTTGGGGTACTCAGGTTTACGATCGGCTTCATCCTTTAGTGTGGGCGCAGAGGGCACCACAACTGTCTCTGGAAGCATGGCTGCCAGTTTGGCACGAGACACATCCTATAAACACACAGTGGAAACTGGTTAAATATCAGAGAAGTTGAGAAGAGCCTAATCTCTTTAACTGCTTTGGTAGCAAGAGATGCCATGTTGTTTCATCAAAATAAATTCAAACCTTGTATCCAAGGGCCTTGAGCTCACTCGTAGAGCAGGGATACAGGTCCATGAACTTGTATCTATCCACGAGCAAGGCTGTTTCTTTGCCCTCATACTCGTCTTTGAAGGCAGTGAACCGCCTGCGCTCCACTTTCAGTATACTGGCAAGGTCTCCTATGTTGCTCTCAAAAGCCAGGAACCGAGCCCAGACCTCACTGAAAGAAAAACAAAAATCAACAAATGGCGTCAGAAATGTAGTTACTACGTCACTCGTCACTGTACGTGCACACAACTTCATTGGTACTCGACTTACCCTGACTTTTCTGGTGACAAGCTTCCTGAGGTGAGGACACGTTCAAACAGAACCCTGGTGTTATTGTCCTCTGAAGAAGAGGAAGACGGAGGAAAAAAAACAGGGTTACACATTTATCTTCCATTATTATGACAATAATGGAGGAAAAATATTTTATTTCCTTTTATAACAAAGAACATATTTCATAGAAAGTATTATGTCTGCATTTTATTACACACAACCTACCGTTAAGATGTGAGAGGTAATCAATGTATGCCAGTATGTATTCTGGAATGTCTCCGTATTTCTTCAAACCGAGCTCAAAAATCTTGAAGGCCACCGATTTGTCCTGTGGAGAAAGATTAAAAAAAATAGAATTCACAAAAAAAAAAAAAAGATTTTTGTCATACCACACATATAACAAACGTGGTTATTTGTTCCTACCTTGCTGCAGTAGTACTCCATCAGTGCTGCCGTCACATACACATGGTGACGTGTGCGTGCATCCTCTCTGGCCTTTTTGAAGATGGTGCGACCTGACTTGATCCCCTCTGCCCTCCTGGCAAACTTCATGTACTGAATGTAAACCAGCGTGGGGTCAATGTCCTCAATGGCCAACAGTTTGTTATAGATGCTGTGGACCTTCTCGTACTTCATGCGACTCTGTGGGGGAAAGGAAAAGATGATAGGTCGCTGCCTTTCTCACTGTGTTGTAGCAATTTATGCCAAGAAAGCATCCTGTCAACTCACTTCTTCATAATCTGCGAATGAAAAATACAGCAG
The DNA here is from genome assembly GCF_030273125.1 of Centropristis striata. NCBI lineage: Eukaryota > Metazoa > Chordata > Actinopteri > Perciformes > Serranidae > Centropristis > Centropristis striata. The sequence continues at coordinate 11,244,847 of NC_081518.1, forward strand.
CATGTTCTTCTTCAGAAGAGTCCCAATGGCACGTTCATAAATGTTAGCAGCCTCGTCACTGAAGAGCTTAGAGTTATTCATATCCTGAGAGAGAAAAATATTTAATGAATTATTAATCATTCGGGGCTGACGTTTTTTGACAATTAAGCATAACATTTGGGTCTGAAAGGTATTTCTCTCTTACCCCTTTCTCTGCCAGCAGTTTGCTGGACTGTTCGAGGTACTGTGCTGCCTCATACCATATGTCAGGATGGTGGCCCAGCACCAGCAGGCACTGCTCATAGGCAAACATCACTGAAGCATAAAACACAACAGTAGTTAATAACAATTCATAAAATACAGAAAAAAATGCACTAAATTCTCTGAACCCCGTAGTTGCATACGGGTTTAAAAAGGCATGTTATCTTTGAAATAATCGCCGAAATCACACCATTTATCCTATCTTAAAACTGTAAAAAAAAAATGTAAAAAAAATATTGTTGCAGTTCAAATTTATTTGAACTAAATTACTAAATTTGAACTTATAATTTGTGATGAACACCTACCTCAGGGAAAATAAACAAACCCAAGTTTAAAATGTTTTTAATTTTTGTAATTGGATTCCCTTTTTCTACATGTCTTTTAACAGAGTGCAGAGAAGAGAGGACAATAGAGGTTATAAAAATGTAGATAGTTCACTATGTATAAGATGGGGAGCTTCAATTTTTGTTCTCCAAATGGTAACGCTTGTTGGAAAATTGTTGTGTATATATAGATTCAATTGTAATCAAATTTGTGCAAAAATATTCAGAAATTCAACCTGTATTTTTAGGCCATTCTAACTGTGTGATACAGTTATACAACAACACCCTGATATTGCTTGGGGTTCAAAGGTTAAATTGTGAGTGAAAAGAAAAATGTCAAACTACGCCCTCTAGTGGCAGCTTTCCCACAGGAGAAAAAGCTTAATAACCAATGTTTCTCCATTGTTTTTGCCTAGCAGCATTATTACTGGAATGACAGGCCTGTGGGGGCATATACTGTACAATTCAATATTTCCTGTGGTCACCTCTCTTTGTGATGAGGGTCTGGTCTTCTGTGCGTAGTGGGTTGCTTTTTTCCCACTGGATGTACTTCTTCCACATTTCCACTTGCTGAGCTTCCTGAGGGGAGTTCTGGGGCGGTACTGAGGGTGCATTCCTGTCCAACCCCTTCATCACAGTCTCATACTCCTAGATTACACAAACCATGCAACAATATGTATTAATTTACAAATACAGCACAAGGATTCAAAACAGGTCTGTGCACATTTGTGACACTGGGTCTCACCTTTGCCACTCTCCTTGCATTCATGTAGTCCCTACTTCGGTCCTCAATCATCTTTTTGGCCAAGTGCACATTGATTCCCTGTTCATGAAATAGACAAGTCAGTTGACCACTCCATCAGTCTGACATTTTAGCAGCTAGAACTCCACATGTGCACATCGGGAGGCAGAGGCCTGGGTGGGTCACTCACCTCCTCATATTTGCTATAATCTCTCCAGAGCTGCTCGATGTTGATCATGGGGTTGACACAGCCTCTCTGGTAAACTCTCCGTACTGCAGTGATCCGTTGGTTCTCTGCGTAGGATCCCACAGCCTCACTAGTGAAACACAAAACAAAAATTTAACAATTTAAATTTTTCAATATTTAACAGATGCCGTTATGAAGTCTCACAATATTACAGGAAAGAAACACTTACACTCCTTTGAGGAAGTTGATGTAGTCCACCCAAATCTGAGGGGAGGAGAGAACAGCTGTTAGGTGACATTGGTTCACAGAAACTCATTAACACAGGTGCAAAAAACATGTCTCAGATCCGTGTACCTGATAGGACATTATTTCCATGCCTATTTTATCCAGGGCAAAGTCATATGCCTGGGCCATCTTCTCTCTGAGGGTAAGAAAATGAGGTAAAGTCTGTTTATTTTACAGTTCAGCAGTATGTCAACAAACTTAACTCTACTCTGCAGCAGGTTCTCTTACTTGTAGCTTGGCAGCTTCCCTTTGGTCTCTCGAACATAAGAGAGGTAACATTTCCACAGGTCGATGTGCAATACTTTCATTAGGCATCTCTGAAACAACTACAGGATAACAACAAGATACAAGATAAAAGAGCTGGAATAGTCACAAACACACATTTTAATATACTGTATATTGTACTCGACAGCAACGCATTGTTAATGGCTTATTCTTTTGGCTGTATGGTGCCATGCTCAAAACTAGAATGCTGATCCTTAGTGGCATATCCCATGTAGGAGGATTACCAGAAAAGCGTTTTTTTACTCAGGCCATCTGCCAGATTTTGGGGGAAGTTACAGGTTTTACTCAGTGCAGTTGTGCAGTTCACTTAAGTTACTCTGCCTCATTAGACAGGCCTCAGATGTGCCCTACATTCCAGTGAGCTCCTCAAAATTCAAATGAATATGTCAGAGTTTAAGGCTTGTTTGGGGGATGTGTTGAACTGACATCCAGGCAATCAGTTGCAAATCGATGCAGAGGTTAATAGTGTCATTGGTGGAAATTGACATTTAAATTCAAATCATGGTTATATATAAAAAGGTGTGACCAAGAAAGGGATAAAACAATAATAGCAATGTTAGCAAGCCAGTATGCTTGGAAATTAACCCTTCAAATACATAATTTTCAAAACATAATTTCCAATCTGTGTTTCTACACCTATTTCATAGTCAAATTCAATCACTTTTTAATCACTTTGTCTTTTCCAGCACCTTACAACTGTCAAAATATATATTTATATACAGTACACACAGTATACTTATTAAACTTGATGTTATTGTTCTATAAAACACCAAAATTATAGTGTGAGAAATTAAATCACAACAAAGTTTTGTTTCCAATCGTACCACAACCATACATTCATGCACTTTACTCAAAATCCAAGTACCTTTAAACCTTGAAAACACCACATTCAAAATTCAAGTGTTTTCAATGATTTTCAGTACCTGTGGGAATGCTGACATTTTTAGTCTTCCTGTGCTTGTTGGGACCAAAATTATTATTTTCACATGTTCTAGATGCCTTGTAGGACACTACAGTTGTATGAATATATATTCTGCTGAAAAAACCTTACAGTATTAACAGCAAGATTAATTAATAGTCTCTTGATAATAATAGTCAGACCCATCCTGGTCATCAAAATCACACACTAGTCAGCTTCCAGGACTGTGATGGACACTTACCTTTTCTACCTTGTCATAGTTTTTAGCCTTGATCTGCAAATAAGAGTGTAAATGCAATGTTAATTCAAGAGTCTCCTCTGCTTTTATGGCTTGCAGGAAACATGCATTCATGCAAATGTGATCATTTACTCGTTCAGTCTCACACACACACACACACACGCACACACACACACGGGACCTGAAGGATCAACAAAGTGAAATTCACACAAGAATGACAAATTACTTTGAAAAGGGGGTTTATTTTCTTTGAAGATTGTGCAACATAACCCAGAAAACCACCAGTGCAAAGGGAAAATATCGGTACATATCATGGTCTTTGAGATATGCTTTTTTAAATTTATTTCTGACTTTATATTTATTCTGGGTATTTTAAAAAAAAAAAAAGTGGATTTTTATTCACATTTCTAGAAGAGCTCAGAAATTGTCAAACAACAGTTACTTTTTGGGAGTTGATAGAAATTTAACTTATTGTGTTAAACTGGCATATGATAGTCTCATAACGATCACAAGCCAAGGAATTAAATGGAGTCGAAATCATTTTGTGAGAGACTTTGTGATACCAGCAAAAAAAAAACTGAATTATCCAAAGAATTGGTATATCATGTTGTGATTTACACCCCAAGTGCCCAATGCAGATTGTAAATATACATTTAAAGTTATATATTTACTAAACAATTTAGGGAACTATTTGTAAACTAGTATTTGATATTCTTTTCACAGCCTTAGGTGAGCATGTTCCTCTGGTAAACACTGTTGCAGCAATGAATTTTATATGGCCCACTGTGGATAAATTGAGACAACAGTCTCACAGCTCCCACCAGTAAAGAAAGGAGAGGCTTTTGTTTGTGGTATTAGAACTGCGTGTGGGGATACATATCCTGTCCCATTGTGTTTACATCAGTGTATTCCACAAAGTAAATAAGCTAAATCAATCCAGCCTGGAAGTGACAAAGTAATTAATGTAGACAGTGTAGGTAAAAAGCCCCAAGGCACTGAGAAAGTATAGGATACTGCTGGGAGATGGCTGTTTTCACACATTATCAACTGATTGAGTGACTGGCTGTAACCTAATTTCAGCATACATTTATCTGGGGGCATGCTGTGGCCTATTGGTTAAGACTCATTCCACATACTGTTATGGCAATATCCCTGGTTTGACCCTCACAGCTTCAAAAAATACATCAACATAAATGTATCTGTTTCTTCATTGGCATACAAAAATACAGTAGAAAGCATACAATGGAAACTGTCACGTTTACCAATTATTTACATTTGGTGCAACCTCTACACTTGACCCCTGCAAAAGAATATTTTCTAAGAAACGGCATAAGCCTGATTTTTGTAAAACTTTTAAATTAACACCAACTGCTGTGTAAAGTGCCTTAAGGGTATCCTCCCAAAAAAAGACTGACCCACATTACTCATTCCAGGCACTGCAACAGCACATCTGACACATTTAGCTTCCACCATCATTAAAAAACACAGACAAGGCAAATGTGAGTCTCTAATAGAGACGAGAGGTGTGGTATTTAGAGAATCCATCTAGTGTTTTATTTTTTAAGCAAAGAAATTAGCTAATTTCCCTGCAAATTATTATGTAACGTCTCAGACTTGGAATCTGGAATCCAAAATACTATGAGGCTGAGCTGAGAGAATCTGAGCCTTTACAACAGCGGATGCAAATGCAAGATGTGTCTCCATGTGCAACCCTGATTAGATCAGCAGGAATCAGACTGCAATAATAGTAAAATATACTAGTGAGAAGACTACAGATCTTTCTAGATTCTCCTCATGGACGGAAATGTTATTACACCTCTAGTGGTTGCTATTAGGGTGAGTCTTTTATACCTGGTTACATAACAGCCTCATAAAATACAAACTGTACAAAAGATTACTGCCAGACAAAAAACTACAACACCCCTTTATGGTCCCTTAATCATACTATTGACTTTGAGAAAAAGAAGTTCACATAATAAAAATATAAACTCAATAATTATACTACCGGGATCCAAATTTTGGGTCCAACTCCCAGTACTGACTGTTGCTGATGTTATTCTACACAGCAATTAACAATAAGTGAAACTGTGCACTAACTCAACTATCAAGCTGTGAATACACAGGAACTCCACAGCATCTGGGTATTACTTTTAAATAAATAATGCGATATAATATTGCAAATACAAGCAATAAGATTGTCATAGATCCTTTCTGTGAGAAAATAAATGAAGCTAAGTTAACGAAGCACAAGGATTTTATTCCTGCTGATCTCTCCCTGAGTATAAACATACATATACATTTTATCTTTGTTGTAGAGCATAGTGCCCATACTATAACCCTCAAAAAATGAAAATCTTTTTAAAAAAAAAAAGACAAAAAGGGGGAGGGGGAATAATTCAACAATAAACTCCAGCACTGCGTCAGACAGCGTGCTGGCACATTTTTGCCACTTGGCTTTCAGTGAATTCGTCCGGATTGAGCAGGACTAAAAGATGTGAGCAATGAGAAAGACTGGACTATGATTTGCCTCGTGTGCAACATGTACAAGTGAAGTCTATGTAAAATCTCAAGACAAACAGACTCTGCTTAAAACACGAGGACACACTGTGCTCTTCAAGGAAACTACTTTGTATTCTATTGCATAAAAGGTGCAGTATGGAGAATTTCACAGAGTAAGTTTAACGATCTAACATACATGTTTTAACAAAGGGGGAAATGAGAGCTACTCCACATACTTACCAAAGGAATGTCTTTATACTATGAATTGCAAATGAGTTATAACTTATTAAAATATACTACTGAGACATGCTTTGGTTTAAAGTCCAGATTTTAGAACTACATTGCTTTTAAATCTTCAGCCAGAAACAAATAATTTCATGCTAATTAAAATTTTCTTGCCTCTCATTTGAGCAAACACACTCCTCTAGGCAAATATGCCAAACTAGTATCTTTGGTTGTGTTTTGGGCTTAATTGAGCTTTAGAGCAGTGATACTTCATTTTTAAGCACAGCTGGCAACTCTGGCCCACAATAGGGTGTTGGGTGGCCTTTGGACCATGCTTATGATTGAAAATAAGTAGATTCAGTGTTTTTTATTTGACAACCCCAAAGGAGGCCATGGCTTATCCCTGGATGTCCTAGAAATGTCCCTGCATACACCTGACCTGTACAGGGCTGTTGTCACTTGAAAGTGGGCCTTTTTATTTTAACTGACTTTAGCTGATAAATATAAGTAGGGGTGCACAACTAATCAAATTTTGTATTAAAATAATATGGACTAGTGCAATATACAATTTGTAGGGGGTGCAAACAAATCATTAAAGCCAAAATAAGCAAAAAAAATGTGTCAAATACCATTCTGAATTAAGTATTGTAGTTTTGCAGGAATGTCCAAGCCTACAAATTGTATATTCCACAGAGAAATACCCCCCCAGAAAAAAATCATTATTCACTCTAATATATCATATCTTAATTGCAATATCACTGAAAATAATCTGATATTTTTTGATTAAAAATGTTTAACTGTTTCATGGCTGGGCAACCGGGCAAAGAAAGTTGCGTATCCCTGGTTTACAGTTTAGTGGAGCTAGATACTGGCTAAATAATAAAATGGTGACAATTTAACAGTAAATTAAAAACCCCCAATATTAAACAAACTTCTATATTTTCTGTTAAGGGATTGGTCTTTCCACAGTGTAACTGGCTCCTCATTTTTTTCCTACTTTACCCTAAACTTTGTATTTTTTTTTTGCTTCCAACAATGAGGTTATGGTTTTGGTTTGTTTATCTATCAGCAGGATTAAGGAAAAACTACTGGCCAAATTTTCTTGAAACTTGCTGAAAGGGTGTAGTATAGTATTACTATTTGTTAGTAGCCTAAAAACAATCAAACATTAGCCTAAAAGTCTACATATAACTTCTATTATTTTTGTTGCAATTATTTACAATGACATCAGCCGTCAGTTTAACTGTCCCCATGCTCCACAGATACTTTGGGGAAAATTACCCACCCACTAGGAATCACATTCCAAAGCTGCACCTGAATGAGATGGTAAACATTTATTAGAAAATAGAATCCCTTTGTCTGAGGAGATTACTTGTTTTACTAAAAATGGGTTATAATGGGCTTGTTTCAAACTAATGGAAATGCAAAATATATCTACAAGAAAAAATGACATGCCTACCACAAAATTAAAGCTTCAATGATGTCAGGAGGTGTGAATCTACTTCATCTTCTCTCTCTGATCTGCTGTATATTTTTTGAGATCCACAAACAAACAGTGATAGCACTCTGCTCTTTTAACAGATTTGCTGCCTGTCAACCTTGAAGGGGCACTGTGTTAGCAGTGTGGAGTGGGACACTGATGCTTTACTGGCACAAGTACAGTTAGTGCCATCTGTAGGCTGGAATAAATTATTGACGGCTGCTCCTGAGAAGCCTAGTCCATTTGGAAAAGGCAGCAATGTGTTTTTTTCCCCCATTTCATAACATATGTATGTCTGCTCCTTTAAATATATTAAACCTGGCCTTTTATTGCACTGGATAATCCAAGTGGGTGAAGACTGGGTGCAAGAGTATGGGGGACAGGAGGGGGCAGGGGAAGCTTCACCCATGGGAGCAACCCCACAACAACAAACCACAACGGCTACAACAGTGACATTCAACTCGTAGCATAAAGGTAGTCATTATCCAGAAGTACACGCTGTACTTTAAACTAGAAGCTTAGTTTTCATGCTCTATAATGCTGTGGACATTTTTGAAAACCAATATGTCGTAGTTATCTGCAGAGGTAGGGCAGAGGGGGAGGGGGGCATCAGAAAATGCATTTCACAGGGTTAGCAAAAGTTATGTGCAAGGGAAAATTATTCATCCTATCAGTAGCTTATGATGGCATCAAGGGAAATGGGTCTCTAGTCGTATATTCAGGGGGAGTGGGAAAAATGTCTTAAGGAATGAATGGGCCACACAATAAAAATATTGGTTTATAAAATAACCGGAAAGAAATGACACAGGAGGCAATAAATTGACACAACAAGTGAATAAAAGGCTAATGCACTCCAATACCATTAAAATAGTTTTAATACTGTTGCAGACCAAACATGCAACAAATGCAGTTTACCCCATTTAAATAGGACGCAGAGAATATGTATTTTTTTAAATCCTGAGAACATAAGAAGAATTTTCTGAAAAAGAAATGGTTAGAGCTAATTTCCCCTTTGTTTGTGTTTAAAGGCACAATTCCTAATGAGTCCAGCTAAAGCCTGACATCTATGTTCATTACAGGTCAGATACTCTTAGGCAGGTAGGTGCTTTCAGTTGTCAATGTGTCTTTATTCAAAACTCGTCATCAGTAATAAACTTTATCCTGAGACTGCAACCCGACAAACTAGTCAGGCCTAAGGACTCCAAAGAATAGTGACTTTAAACTTCATTGAAGAATGAGACATTTTGTTTGTGTGAAAATCACATTGTTGATCATGTCAGAAAAAATCCCCAGCCATGCACACTATAGAAAAGAAAAAGTATTAACCTCGGCTTCAATGAATAGTTTCCAGAATCTGCCCGAACTTGGAAACTGCGCGACAAGTCGCTCATATGTCTTCCTTGCTTTATCTATAGGTTGGTTCTAAAGAAGGAAAATGCATTTACATACCACACTAATTAACATATGAAAAGCAATATATAATGTAGAAAAAAGATTAAGTGCTTTATATTTTAACAATATATTACCCCTAACCGCCTTACTCCCTCCCCCCACCCGTATTCCCAGTTTTCTTAACCCCAGGAATACAACTCTGTGTCACTAAACCTGTGCTTCTCGAATCAGAATGCTCCATGCGTCAAGGTCATATGGGTTTTCTTCCAACTTCTTCTCTGCCTTCTTCACCTTCTCCGGAATATACTCTGCCGCTGCCTGCAAGAAAACACAAAGGCACAGGAGGAAGAGGTTATGGTGCTGAACAGACATGCAGTGCGCTGTGTGGTGTGGTGACGACTCTAGGGGCTCACTGTTAAGGACGTTAAACGCAGGCTTATTATATGAGAGGGTTTTCTATTGATACTTAGTATTGATTACTTGGGCTCTGAATTATTGGCCGCGCCCCTACAGTTTGCGCTATTGAAGAAGTAACGTTAAATCGACTTACAAACACAGAAAACAGTTTCCCCCCGCATTAGCTAGCTAACATTACGTATGATAGCTGGCATCATTGAAAAACATCTCTTATCATTTAGCCATTATAATGAGTTCTTGGAAGTTACTTGCAAATGCTCTGTTTTTAAACATAATTTTCAAGATCAGATTTTATGTTTTCCTTTTGGGTTCAACATTTAAATCAAGTAAGTCAAAGTTAAAAATTAATTATTAGGACATATAGGTGAGGTAACGCTGAAAAAACTGATACCAACATGGCATGGTAAAGATTTTTAACAGACGTAATAGCCGAAGATTTCAAAGGGTTAAGATGCAGGTGATGTTAAGTTAGCTCGAGGTATTAACAACTAAAGTATGAGCAATGCTACAATTGACGCTAGCGAGCCAATATGGCGCATGACAGGCTAAAGTTACAGAATTACGACGAACCCCTCGACAAATTAATTCCACAATAGTGTAGTATGATTTACTACTGACGTACACACATCACATAATGCATACATTGTAGTAGAGTTTACATGCTAATGTTATCTGAGAGTAAGACACAAGCCAAATGATGCTAAGGCTTCAATAGTCTGCATGAAACGTTAGCCAGCTACCTGGTCGGCTGCTCCCTCGGTGCTCATGGCTGCAAGAGTAATCTGGGTTACAAATGTTATATCAGTTGGACTAACGCTCAAAAAATAACGTAATGGCAAGTTTAAAAACTATTAAGTAATCGGCATAGCTTCAAAAGGGTCGATCACATTGCCCTAAAGCAACTAGCTGCTCTTGCTTGCCGATATCTCAAAATGGCGTGAAACTTGTGTTCCGCTCCGCCAACGGCAACAACAATAGCACTTCCGGCGCGGAAGTCTTCAAAATAAAACGGAAATCTTCACAACTCGTCACACTGTTAAAATAATCGCATAGGCTATGTCATTTTTTGTCAAAATTGTTTTTTTTGTGCCTAAATCATCTCCTCATGACGCAGGTCACCTATGGTAAAATCGCCTACATCCTCAGTTGATCAGATCATGTGATTTTACCCCTTTAAGATCATCACTTCTTTGACAGTTTGCCACATTCATAGGCATCAGATAAGAACCCAGCAAAGAAGAGCTAGAGGGAGATTGTTTAGTTATCAGTTTAGTTTATCAGTGTTTTATTGTTGACACTAATATTGGTAACACTTTACTCTAAGGTGTCTACATAAGAGTGGCATGAGCGTGTCATAAACATGACATGGGATGTGTCATGAACATTACTGACACTTTGAAGTAACATTAATACTGATGATACTTGTCATGTCATGTTTCTGACAGGCTTGTGTGACTTTTATGTAGACACCTTCAAAATAAAGTGTTACCATATCTTGCTTAAGTCATTTATTTCTCTTAAGTTACATAATTTACACTCAGTGTTATTACTATGCCAATAGCCATCCTTTGTTACATCCTTTTTGAGTGAAATGATCAATAAATGTCATATGTTACACTTTTGGTGAAGTTTTTTGTGCTTCCTGCAAAACTTGAAAAAATTAGTTGGGCGATTATTTTAACAGGGTGACGATATAACCAAGGCACCTTAAATGTGTAATGTTCATTCATTCATTCATTCATTATCCTTCGATGCTTATCCGCACTCGGGTCGCGGGGGGCTGGAGCCTCAGTACAACGACACTTTTTTGTGTTTGTGTTAAGGCCTATACTGTAGCATTTGCCTGATATATACATATAGACTTTGATCGCCAATTACAAATTAGATACTTTTTATACCCTCAAATCGGGATGTTTTTTACACTCTGTTGTTGACACTATTATGGGTTATTATCAATAAGTCCTTCCACTGCATTTAAAAAATATATTTTTTCAATAACATTTTTTCATACCATTGAACCATAAATTATCAATCACTTGTAAGTTATGCAAATGCTTATCAGTTAGGGGAATGGGGATGTATAGAGGTCTACCCTCTATAATTTATTGCCTATTATATGTGCAGCACTGATTTGTCTTATGTTCGTCTTATTCATCAACGTTACACCTAGAAGCTAAAAATGTAAAGTATATTATATATCCTGCGTAAGGCATTCGCAACGTATATTTTACTGTGGTGTATATGTTTATGCATGACAAGCACGTGCATTCAGGTGACTCATGAAACTGGAAACCAAGTTTCTAATTTTGGCCGATAGGCTGCCCCTGGCAGTGGCCATTAGACAGATGCAAACCTTTATATTTACAGACCCCGTAACTCCTTGAGGTTTATTTTATGCTTACCTCAGTCCCTCTGTATGTAAGAGTAAAAAGATTAAAATCGGAAAAGATCTATCAGCAATAACACAACAAAAGCTCGTTTTGTACATGATAGTGTCACTCTGGTGGCCAGTAGGGGGAGACAAGTGATTGTCACCGAGAGCGCGCGCTTGTATAGCAAACAGACCAGAGCAGAAGACCACGGAGCAGTTACCCGATGACAAATAAGTTTTTTTTCTTCGCACATGTAAGGGATACAACATTATTTTCTATGATGATCACTTATATGACCGCCCAGTAGTAGTGCTGTGACATCATTTGATGCCTCTCATTCCTGTATTAATACATTTTTTATTTACACATTTCTGAATTTATTTTGATTGAACTTTGGATGGGCCAAACAAGAGGATACTGGTAATGAGGTCTTCTTCTTCATCACAGTATTAAATAATGTGTCTGTCAAGATTTGATGTACTAATCTTACTTTGACCATGTACTAAATGGGATACAGAGGGACAAGAACTCCAGGAAGCCCACCTATAGCTAAAGGGACTTAAAGGGGGCTTCTTTACATGTGGGTTAATTTTCTACTATTACCACACAAGCTGTTTACTCATGATCTACTAGACAAGAGGTGTTCACACCTGCTTTCCAGCTGACCAGGCCTGGGTGGCTTGTTGTCTGTAATTGGGGGCTGGTGAGGAATGAGAAAAACAATTGCATTTTGGATGGGGGATTAGATTACAGCTGGTCTTCTCAGACACTGGGGGTTTATGAGCAGCTTTGTTTGTCAGCTGGGTGCCTCCTGGCTGTCTGAGGGCTCTACCGCTAATTTCCTTAAGAACACTCTGCTGCTAACACTTTGATAAGACACTTTACTCTGTAAATCGTTATCAAATAAAATATGTAGCTTCTTATACAGTTGATCCCCCTACCAATCACTGTTATTGCCTATTAAATTATATAATGTAATAGCATAAATGGAATGTCCTGTGTTGTATATCTAAATCAGGGATGGGCAACTGGAGGCCCGGGGGCCGCATACGGCCCTCACCCTCACTTGAAGTGGCCCTCAATCTTAAAAGTGCCGGGTAAAAATGCACAAAATTACTTCTTGCAATTAATGTTGGTCAGCTGTTCTTGCACTGAAAAAAAAAAAGAAAGAACATTAAGTGATTCATTTTTATTTGCTTCAAACCTTTTGTATTCCTATTTATACTGTTATACATTCATTTGAGCGTGACATATGTTAAGTTACTGCACTGTTAACATATTTAAAATTGCAGTTTCAACATATCTGGTTAAGTGCACGGTCCTATATGTGGCCCTGTGGTAGTGTCCATGAAAAATTGTGGCCCCCTCCAGCATTTAAGTTGCCCATCCCTGATCTAAATCATCATCTTTGTGACTGTATCTGCTCGCTGCTCGATTACTCTGGTCTGACCAATGCCGTCAGTTCACAAACATTTGCTTGCAGTTGCTAGAGAAAAGGGACATGTTAGAGGCTGGCAGGGCCGCGGAGCAGCACGTCTAGACGGGGTAACAGACACCCTTTCAGAGATGGGCTACTTCGCCCAAAGAGGAAGGAGACGAATTTGAACTGTCTAGCTACAACCTAGGCTAAGTGTGGTGTTTGTGGACGCTCATATGCAAGAGTTATTTAATGTTTAAAATGTGGGAGATGGTGGCGTTACCGAGAGCGAGCTCTCCCTTCCTGTCGTCTAGGACAAGATGGCAGCAATGCAGGCGAACTGTGCATGGTATGGATTTATAAGTCCATAACATGTTCAGAGAAGCCCTGGATCATACTTATAGTGACTCTATGTGAAGGTGAGTGGTGGAGAGACGACTGTCTATGGGAATATCTGTTTAGCTCAACATTTGAAACGACAGTTTACCTAAATGTGACGTAATACAAAGTCATAACTTAGCCACAAACTTAGCTAGCGAGCTTTTTTCATGTATAATGTTTCAACACTCGGCATAACCTTCGTACGCAGCTAGCTTTGGCAGCACTTTGGATGCTGAATGTACTAATGGTGATTTTTTTAAAACATTTTTATTATCACCCTGCCAAACAGCGGTAGCTATGGCGTTGGTGTTATTAACATATGACACTGTTGTGTTTGTTTTTTTCAGTGTTGTCACGGAGACCCGTTGATTTCTTTTTAACATGTTGCTTAACGCAAGCTAGCTATGTTTAGCGGTAACTGACATTATTCAAGTAAATTCTTCTATCACTAAAATAACTTCGCCTATACGGACAGTATGGACCGACGGTGTAACTTGTGAGTGATGTATTACTTTCATATGTGTCGTACGTGACTCAGTTGACCTGGCAAAACATTGCAATATGTTAACGCTTAATCATAGCTTACAAAAACTTTAAGTTTTTCAATATCGTCACCCTGATAAAATAATCTCCTAACTCATTTTTTTCAAGTTTTGCAAGAAACACAAAAAACTTCACCAAAAGTGTATATATATATATATACATATGATATTTATTGATCATTTCACTCAAAAAGGATGTAACAAAGGATGGCTATTGGCATAGTAATAACACTGAGTGTAAATTATGTAACTTAAGAGAAATAAATAACTTAAGAAAGATATGGTAACACTTTATTTTGAAGGTGTCTACATAAAAGTCACACAAGCCTGTCAGAAACATGACATGACAAGTATCATGAGCATTAATGTTACTTCTAAGTGTCATTAATGTTCGTGACACATCCCATGTCATGTTTATGACATGCTCATGCCACTCTTATGTGGACACCTTAGAGTAAAGTGTTACCAATATTAGTGTTAACAATAAAACACTGATGAATGTGGCCAATTTGTCGAAGAAGTGATGATCTTAAAGGGGTAAAATCACATGATCTGATCAACTGAGGATGTAGGCGATTTTACCATAGGTGGCCGGCATCATGAGGAGATGATTTAGGCAAAAAAAACTATTTTGACAAAAATGACGTAGGCGATTATTTTAACAGTGTGACGATATCACACATGCTCAAATCTACTTTGTCGTACTGTGTGCAGTATGTCTAGTAATTTCACCTGTTACTAAACTACAGTGATTAAACTGTAGCATTACTGTAATGCGGTGTTTAAGGGACCTCAGCATGTCATTGATGTTTATTGTGAGTGAAATTAGCATACAACGTTATGTTAAAACTAACGGCATACGGACTCTACTGAGTTAACGTTAGATAAGTTATCTGCCAAGCCTCTATCAGGGCTGTGTGCCCATTGATAATGTCCGGTATTTTGGTCACTGTGTCTGTTTTCCCTTTCATAGAAGTTATTATAGTGCAACTTAGATCTTCTGACCCACACAACTGTTGTTAAAGCATAGAGCCCATTTCTATCACCTGTCATCTACCATAGAAAACTTGGTCTAAAACTGGAATGAATTCCAAGTTAATCATACTAAATGTAGCTGGAATATTCGACTTGGTATTTTACCACAATGAAGGTGATGATATAGGGTTTAAAGTTGAGCTCATAATATATGAGGATGTGGGAATCACCATCGCCCACCGGCAAAATAAGTGTACCCTATATAATGTCAGGCAACCAGCCATTATGTGGCAGGGGATTACTATCTCACAGAGTTCCTGGTCCCACACCATTTTTGTAAAATGGGGAAACTGGAAAGAGAAAATCAAGACGTGTACTTTGGCCTGTAGAGCTATTGTATGTTCCTCCTGCATGTGTGCCCTGTATGATAGCAGTACTTCTTCTTTTGTTGCACTAAAACATATGTGAGTATTTGGTTTTCTTTCATGTTAACCTGAAAAATCTGGAAAATTCCATTGGTTGTGAAAATACTGAAGGGAAGTTTTTTGCTGGTTTGGCCCAAAAAGTAAATTGTGGCTGCCCTTTTTGTAGTTTCAGTTGTTACTGGACCAAAGATAACTGGTTTTCTTTAACTTGTAATGTCTTTGAACATCACTTAAATACAAATGATACCAAGTAACTTAATACCATTACATATCTATTCTTAAGTTTCATAGCCTACGTTTTTTTAAAAATAAACATTTAAGGTAGAGAAGCTACCATCAGTTACCATATGTAAATACTGTGAACCTTTTAGACAACATTATGAGTGCAGTGTGGCACTGCTATGTTTGTTTCATTCCATTTTTCATTGACACTCCTGTCTGGTGTACATGTGTCACATTCCTCAGCTTATCAGTAGCAAGGCCACAAAAGCATGGTTGTGGGTGGTAATGCTATCAGTAATGCCAGAAAACAGTCAACACAGTGTGGCCAGTAAATAGATGTGTAAACAGTGTTTTCCTCTATAATAATTGGTATTAGTGGGTAATGTTGGTTGTTAACAAGGATGGGGAGGGAATACGACTGGGGAACATGTTGTCATGTGATGTCATATGCTATTCTTTGGACAGATGGTTATCTATATTACATTGTGGCTAACTAATACTTTGCTTTCCGAGCAATGCTATCTAGCGATGTGCATACAGAGGCGGTAAACAAAACGGAATAATTGAGACTTCATAGGGAGAGCACCATGACAAGATGTTGAGCAGTAACTAGAATGAATCACAAAAGTGATGGGTGCAAAATGTCCAATATCCCAAGAAGTAAACATCTATTTCAGCACACAGTACATAATTACCTCTGTCTGTGAATCCGGCGATCTGGTCAGAGCCTTGGATTTTAATAACACGCTAGATGCTCTTGTCCGTAAAAACTGATGATGAAAAAAGAAATTGCTAGGCTAACTCTGCTATTGTGTTCATGGCTGGCTTGATGAGAAGTGTAACATATTGTGCAGCTCTATGATCACTGATTTGCTGATCAGTGTAGTGCTTGTTTGGGCATATAGTATTTCAGTGTATACATTGTGGTGGCAGCTGTTAATACATGTTTGATATAGGTGATAGACTTGTAGATTGTGAATGCAATACTTTCTACATATTTTCCTCCTGGAGAAACTTTACCTAGATAGATTTAGGGCGTCTGAAATAGAGTTTTTTCCAGTGCACCACGGTGGTGTGATATCAGTATGTTGAGTAGAGTTAAAATTGTTACTCTTGTGGTGCCAATAAACAACATTCAGTCTCTTCAGTATAACAGTCAACTGTAAAGTATATTGTCTGTATACAGGGGCTCATCCAACAAGAAGGACACTTCTAAATGATAGTCATAAGTTCACAGTGGAAATACCATGTGGTCACATGCTTCAGAAAATAGAGGGCCTTTCTCTATCTAATGAGCATAGAAGATCATGTTCACGAGACACAAGCAAAGCACCACACTGTGTAGTAAGGTTGTTGGACGGTGAGTTATGGCAGAAACCCATGCTTAGGGATAGGGTTAGCAATCAAGGGATGGCAACAGCAGAAAGCAGATAGGGAGTAAAGTAGGTTATTTGATTTCCACTGTCACAGTCTGTATCATTGGAACTACACAGTAGCCAAGAAGACTTTATTGCATTATTTCATAAATGACCAAACGTGTTCTGGGTCACATTGGGTGAATAAAATTAAAGTCACGAGTAGTCAAACTGAGTTTGTTCTTTTTATAGTAGAGCATCTGACCAGACTCCAACTCCAGAATACTTTATATGCCCTTGCTCATTTGAAGCATGCTTAGACCTCAATTAAAAAACCTTTGTTGCTATTGATATAATGATAATATAACAGCATCATAATTCAAGTATACCCTTCCAAAAAGCATTTAATCTTTAATAGTATGCATGAGCTGCCTGAGCCCCACACACAATGAAACTGACACAGAGAGCAAACAAGAGGACAGAAGCAGGTTGACCAGAAATGACAGCAAAATGTGTCTCAGCATGTTTTTTTTCTCTCTGTTCATTCGGTTTAGATGCAGTATAAATACGCTGTTGATGTTGTACTAGCTGTTCTTACATTTCTTGAGCAGCAGTCAAGTCAGCAATGCAAAAAATGCAGAATTTTGAGGCTATAGCGGATCTGTGATCAGACTGAACTAGGTAATCGTACACAAACCTGACATCTTGTTTTTGACTTATAATAAACAGTCAGTGACAACCCTTCATGACCACACAGGACTGAAAAAGTAGTTTGGTAGCAACAGGTCAAACATTGATGAACTAGAGCAGACTTCTATGTTTTGGGACACAGAACTACCTGGCAGAATACTTAAAGTGAGATGATGTTAGCACCTGGGGTGGTTCTTGATAATCTAGCCTTTGACAAAAGAGGTGCGTCTGTTTTGTTATGCTGTGGGGTGGTCAACATTTATAGCTTTCATGTTCCAGAGTCCAAGCTGTACTGATCACAGCAATGCTGTGTATCACATTTAGCTGTGAAGTCAAGCCACATGCCTATGAATAGTTTCTACAGCTCCTAACTGACTTGCGGGAAGGATGTGTGTATACTGTACAGTACACTGGCCCAATTATGGGATTTATTGCTTCTCACCTATGGCTATTACTGATGGAAAAAGTGTGTTGGCTGCCACATTCTGCTGCTTCTGTTGTAAACAAATCATTAGTCTATAGCCATCACTCCCCATTTAAGTGCACCTTTCACTGGCAGGATAAAAGTGTAAATAAAGCATTCAGGTAAATATTTGCAACAACTGTTCATAGAAACTAATAGATAAATAATATCAATAATAATATTATGCAGGACATTGTTAAATGTTTTTTAAATGTATTTTGAATGTATAGGACGTTAATGATTTAAACATAACCTTTCAGCTCAGATAACATTAGTACATCTGTTTTCCCACAATGGGGTAGAAAATGGGTTGGAAAAAAGATAAGTTTGTTTTTGTGTTTTCATGGTGTGACTGTCATCACCTAATCATCCTCTCCCCTATTACTATTTTTTCTTTCTCTTAAGACAGTTTTGTTTTGTACCATTTGTTCTTTGTGGACAGGTGTTCAGTGTTTATTTTCTTCTGAATTTAATCTTGAGTAGACCAGGGTCAAAAGTTCGATTGTGAGCAATTACTTAGCAGCTCAAGGCTGCTGGAAAGGTTCTAAAGCTTTGAAAGCAATGCGATGCCACAGGAGGAGCCTCATGGCTGACCAAGGGAGTATCTGGCTTCGGATGGTAATAATAGCTGCAGCTGCCATACTTTGGAAATAACAAAGGCTGTCTACTTCATATCCTTGTGTTAGGCTTCTGCTTACCATGTAGTGATTGTATTTGTGTGGCATGGGAAATTAAGCCAAAGTTAAGCTATTTCTTTGAATGCAGGTGCTTTATTATATGAAGCTTGTATTAAAATCTGGACATCTTGTTGCTCAGTTGGTGAGTGGTACACGCATTGGCTCTCTACGTCTAGGGACTCTGGCACCAGACAGCCTGCTCTCCATCTCCAGACCAACCAATTAACATCTCCATTCCCCAGGCTCTGAGATGAAACTTTACTCCAATGTAGTATTTCATATGCTAGTGATGAAAAATATGGGGGAAGAACTGTCAAAAAATACTTGGCAGCATTGATTACTGTATGGCTTTGCTATATCAAAAACAGAGATCCTGAGCATTTATTAAACCATAGTTCTAGTCCATTTTTGATTAATAGGGAAACAATGGTGCTTTGGTGGTATTTTTTCTTTCTAGTAAACCACTTCATGCTCTTGTGATTATTATAAGTCCACTTCTCTATGTGATTTAGAAATGTGGTGGTTAAGAAATGGAAGGTTTGAAACAGGAAATGTGACTTTTTTTTAAATCTACAACTAGTGTGTGAACTTGGCATGATTGGCTAGTAACGTGACAGACTGGATGCCTCCTGGGACTGATCTCTGTCTGCAGAGTCTGCACTTAGTGTGTCTCACATTTGATGTGGGTGGGTCCCATCCATGCACCTTTGACCTTTTTGGGTACCGCCCGTGCCTGGGGACCTTTCTTAAAGCAAGAGCATGGGACTCTTACACATATTTCAGTCCAGGTTTCACTGGAATTCCATTGTTAGGCAACATATTTGGAGCCTGTTTACTTCCTGTAAGCTGATGTTCTTTTTGGAGGTACTGAACTGTAGCTACCATATCAAGTGTTAAACAGGTTTGTTTTGTTTAAGTACTTTTTCTAACATTAAATTAGGGGTGTGCCATATCGTATTGTTCACGATTATACCGATATATTTTTTTTATGGGTAAAAAAAAATGCATATCATGATATTGGCAACATTCCTACTTCTTGACGTAGTAGTGTAAGGGTTTCCCATTAATTACCTAGACCGTGGCGGCCCGCTATAGTCTAATGTGCTGCGCTAACGTCACATTTCAAGCTACTGAAAGTATATCTACACTATTGATAATATCAAGTTATTGTGTGTTTTGTCTCTGCTCAGCAGAGTGTCTGTCACCCGACCCTCTCCATCCTCCTCTGAGACATGCGCGCGCATTCACACATTTAAACACACGCACGGAATACAGCAAGCTGCCGTGCCTACCTACTCTCCGTGTGCGCGCACCAATCTAAGTCCTATCAACCTATCCGGGCCGTCAGAGGTCCAAACGGTCCAAACACACTGTTGCATTATGCCGTTTGTTAGCCGCGAGCTAACATTAGTTAACAATTAAAGTTGTTTTGGTTTTAATCGCAAAAAGCTAATACTACTTCCTGTCGCTAAACAATGCCGCTTTCAAAATAAAAGCACAGAATCCACCTCATAATTTACAAGAAGACTGTCAAAAAAAAATGTCAAATTTGGGCTTTAATGAAAAAAATGTCTCTAGTCCATACAGTCTGGCTGCTCCATGTCCTAGTGGAAAGCCCTATTGACTGTGAAAAATGTTTGTGAGTTGTTTGCTTACATTTAACTCTCAAAATGGATGAGATTGATTGTACTATAAAATGTACAAAATTTTCTCCCAGGGCCCCCCGGACCCCCTAGATGGTTATTTTTTTATTATTTGCTAATACTCAAGAGTCAAGAGTAAATGTTTTGTATTTGGCAACTCTTGAGATTAGCAGTTTACACTACATTTAGATTTATGATTGATTTTTATTTTGTTGTACGATTTTTATTTATTTATACAGACTAAAAAATCTTTTTCTATATATTTTTCAGTATTTTTTAATATCGTCAAGTATATCGTTATCGCAAAAATACTCTGAAATATCGTGATAATCTTTTAAGGCCATATCGCCCACCCCTACATTAAATAAAGATATTATACCTTGGTTGCTGTGCGCCATCGTCTGTGTTGAATAGTAGCGTCACCACTGCCTAATCTCACTGGGTGAAAGGGGGGGTAGCATCTATTTGCGGGCTAACAAATAAAGGCAAACAAATACAGACAAGATATTCACCTAGAGCCTTAGAGCCTCCAATTCATTGAACCTGCATTACTGGCACAGGGAGAACATGCAAGAATTTCACACCGAAAAGCCCAGTCAGCTGCTGTAACATTATAATTAAGACGTGTTAACGTAGTCTGGTGAACACCATTACAAATCCTTTGAACTGTATGGGGTGTAGGATGAAAATGTTTGTGTCCCCCTCTAGACTGGACAGCTAGGATAATTATTTCTAGGTGTGCCAGTGTGGCCAATTTTAATTTCCCCATGGAGCACATCCAATTTTGTTTTCATTCATGACCAGAATGGTTGCCCTTTTGAGCCCTGCTTGGGATAATTTGAGAAATTGTTTCGAAGAGAGAAGATGGTAAACAGTGTCACCAAACAGTTACCTGGGGTGTTATTGTGAAGAGAGCTGTCAAGGGAATAGGTTGACCTTATCTCGCTGCTCAGAATAGAGTCAAAGGGGTGGCTCACAGCGTTAGTGTTATCACAACACAAGTGTGTTTTCCATCAGGGGTATTTATTTTAGGAGGCTCCACAGGGGCACTAACAGCCCAAACCTGACTCGCCTGTGTTGTCCTTTTTAGATTGATTTCTGGAAACTGATTTGATTCAATGAACTAGTAAAATATGGCATTACAAGTTATGGTGGCACAAGCTAAAGCTTGTTTATACACAGTACTTGGAACATTGATTTAATATTTCGTTTAATTTGTTTGTTATGTTGGCAACCATGGTTCTATAAATGCATTGTTGATTAAAATATGGAAACCCTTGGGGACACGCTACTTGATTCTCAGTGAATTTGCCCTGGAATGAAAGTAGGTCATGGGCTCCAGTGTGGCACACAGACTGTGTCTGATAAGGTCACTGTGCCAGTTTTGAAAATGGACTTAAAAGATGATCAAGACCATGAAACTTGTTGTTTTAATGAATTGCCCTTTTTTGCCACATATGATTGAGCTCCAGAATATTTCAGCAAGATCCATGAGCATGAAGTGCTTCATCCTCCCTCACACACACACATGCACACACACATGCCTGATGGAGGAAGAGGGACAGATAAACAATCTCTTAGGTAATTGGACACGTGGGCCTGATGATGCTTTGTGACTTTATTTTTCTCTTATCCTCTCTCCCTCTCTATTGGTTGCCTAGAGACCTGCAGTAGGATGCATGGAAATGGCAGGAAAAGGTCAGGCAAACCTTTGAGAAGTTAGTCATCCACTGTGTGGAGGTGTTAGTGGGATTGCAGTGGATAGGGCAACATGGAGAAGGTGTTCTCAAGCACTCCACTACAACATGTTTTCTTGCCCTGATCCATTTGATGTTTGCAGTTGGGGTGACAGATGTTGTGGGGGCACTCCTAGTTGTGATCTCATCAAATAGAAGTAATTAAAACAGCAAAATGGGATTGGGGGCGTTGGTCTTTTGTTTTGGACTCATTGTAGCTTAAACTCACCCACCCTCGACCTTAAGCGAATAAAGACAGGAAAACACTCTGTAAATCTGGGCTGTTCTTTGGTTTTTCAACTGATGATGTAACGGCCAGAAATGTTTTTGTATAGCCAATATGTTGTTCAGTAATTAATGAGTGGGCTACATAACACTTTCCACAGTTTTTAGTATGGTTTATTAAAAATCGCCCAATTTGATGTAAAATGCTTAAATGATTGTTTGTTGTGGAATCAAAGTAATAACCTGTTGCTTTTTTCTCTTTCTCTGCAGGTATGGCCTCACAAGTCTTGGTCTACCCACCACACATTTATCAAACCCAGACAAGTGCCTTTAGCAGTGTGAAGAAACTTAAAGTTGAGCCCAGCAGCTGTGTGTACCATGAGAGGGCACACCCGCGGACTTATCTGAACAGCAGAACCCTTGGCATTGTGCACCCAACACAACAAGCCCACTCGTTTGTGAACCGAGACTTGGCAGTGGGCGTGAAAGTGCGTGGAGGACAAGAGTACCCGGTGCAGACGGTGGTGGTGCGTGGTGTACAGAGACAACAGCCCGGTAAAAGAGGAGGAAGAGGGAGAGGAGGAGGGAGAGGAGGAGGAGGGGGACAAAGTCCAGCTGCGGCCCAGCAGCGACAGGACGCAGGGGTCGACCGATCGCAGGGCAAGGAGCAGCAGCAGACAGAAACAGCAAGTGGGGGCAGCAGTGGAGCAACAGGGGCAGGAGGAGGGGGAAGGGGAGAGGGCTGCAGTGGAGGAGGTGAGGGAGGTGGAGAGGACGAGGGTGACAGAGAAGAGAACTGTGGAGGTTTGAACTCAGCCGACAGCTCTCAGCGATGTGGGCTGAAACGTAAAAGTGAGGAGCTGGATAACCGAGGGAGCACCATGCAGATTGTGGAGGAACTGTCAATGTTGCCGGCTATGATGCAAACGACGAATGTGGGGAACGCAGCCATGACTGCGCCTGCGGCAGTGGGGGCTGGAGGGGGCCCCTCAAAACAGGGTGTAGGTGCAGCAGGGGGGGCCGGGGGAGATGGGGACTATCAGGTCGTACAGCATGAAGTCCTGTGTTCCATGAAGAATACATATGAAGTGCTGGATTTCTTGGGACGTGGCACATTTGGCCAGGTTGTAAAGTGCTGGAAGAGGGGCACGGGTGAAGTAGTGGCTGTGAAGATCCTGAAGAACCACCCTTCATATGCACGGCAGGGTCAAATCGAAGTTGGCATCCTTGCTCGTCTGAGTGGGGAGAACGCAGATGAGCACAACCTGGTGCGAGCCTTTGAATGCTTCCAGCATCGCAGCCACACCTGCCTGGTGTTTGAGATGCTTGAGCAGAACCTGTACGATTTCCTGAAGCAGAATAAGTTCAGCCCGCTGCCCCTGAAAGTGATCAGACCTGTTCTACAGCAAGTAGCTACAGCTCTGAAAAAGCTGAAGAGCATGGGTCTGATTCATGCAGACCTCAAGCCGGAGAACATAATGCTGGTGGACCCAGTGAGGCAACCCTACAGGGTGAAGGTGATAGACTTTGGCTCAGCCAGTCATGTGTCCAAAGCAGTGTGCTCCACGTACCTCCAGTCTCGGTACTATAGGTGAGTACAGAATATAATATGTTGTTTTCCCCAAAAAGTGTTTGAGTTCAGTTAAATTCAAAGTCATTGAAATCTCTGTTGGTGTCCAGACCACCAAAGTCAGGTTAAAATGTCCTTCCTCTAGCAAAACAAGGAAATGTTTCCCATACTGCACAACATCCTGCCTATTTAGGACCCGCATACCACAGACTCTGAAAAAATGTGACCCTGCAGTGTTTACTAGCAGACTACAGACTCACTCTTCATTTCCTTACACCATGGGAAAGAAGCTGTGTTCTGCAAGACTTTCAAACAATAAGAAAAAAATGTAAGTTTCAATTTGTGGACATTTGTGGTATTATTTGCATTGAGGGTGAGGCTGCCTGGCCTTAGGTGTTGAGAGGAATTACAGAGATTATATTATGATAGAAAAAGAATGGATAGGCAAATATTTGAAGACTGACATTAATTTAGTGTGAACAGTTGAAGTCAAGAAAGGTTATGAGAAATTACTGAATGCCATTCCAAACATAAGTATGCTGTTACAGGCTCTAAGGAATGACATGGCAGTAGATACAGTACGTAATGTTTATGTTAGAAGGGCGTCTGTGATGTGTTTCTTGTTTTGGATGTGCACATGGAAAAGTAGCAGGACAAATTACCCTTGGCATTATGTTATGAGTACTTTGATTTGATTATAAAAACAGGCTTGAAATGGTTTCAACTGTTTTGACCCGGTTCACTGTTTCCCTATTTTGTGTAGAGACTCTGAGATAGGAAGAAGATATAAAATAAGGCATTTTGCATGGATATTATCTCGTCAGATGATGTCCAATCATGTCCATGAGGTTTTGTGCAGAGCTTGACATAGTTCACCCTGGCAACAAGGAGTGGCATGACTAATGGTTGTTAAATTATTTGAATTCAAATATTGGCTGCTGGTGTACACTCTGTTCATTAGAGCTAGTGATTCAACCAAGTCATTTCATATCTGACCCAACTGCTAAAACATTAAACTCTCATTGGACCATGAACTGTGACATTCAATATTTGCCTGACTTCCATGCTAGGATACCTATGCTGTACTGTCTGTGTCTCTGCTAGTTTGCCACTGCTGCAAGGACACAGTGTAAATGCATAGTGTGTTACATTGAGCACATGGAAAATGGTACAGGAGAGGCAAAAATAAGCCTTGGGGCTTCAGCCTATTCCTTTTTCAGTTGCTGTCTGATGGATTCTTTTGTAAAAACATGATTTTATTTTGTTGTCTTTGTTTTTTGTAATCTACATAAAGCATTCATTCATTCATTCATTCAAAAGAGGCATATTCAACCGAATCTAGTAATGAACACCCTGTATTTTTCCTAAAATAACGGATATGCTCTTTTTAAAACCAATTAACTGGCAAAGTATGTAGTATGCAAGCCTGTTTGTCTCTATTTGCACATGCAATTTGATAATTGTGAGGGATGCTCCTATCGATCGGCCACCGATCGTTATCGGCCGATATGGATCCTAAACAGGTTGATCGGTGGGCTCTCAAAGTGTCGATCAGAAAAGCCAATCGCATATATATATATATATATATATATATATATATATATTTTTTTTTTTTAAAGACTTTTTCTCCGCGTGACGTAAATTATATGAGACTGTTTTGTTTTCCGCGCTTGACATAAATTACCCATACCATCATGAATGAAGCTGGCAGCATGACTTCTCCGGTCTGGAATTTTTTCACAGTTTCCAAAAAAGGAAAGATGTAAAACTCGCTGTTTGCAAGACATGTGACGCCGAAATTCCAAGAGGTGGTAATCAACAACGACAATTTAATACAACTAACCTTATCCGACATTTGAGAATGCGCTACACAACAGAATACGGCGAGTATGAGAAACAAGCCCGGCCAAAACAAATCCTAAAGACACCCGTCACTCAGCTCACCGTAAGTGAAACGTTTAGACGGCAGGAGCCTTACAGCAGGGACAGTAAAAGGTGGAGGGATATAATATTTTTTTTCCATCAAATGGATGTGATTTGTGTTACCGTATTTTCTCAATTTAAAGCCGGGCCCCTATTAATAACCGGCCTCATTTAGTAACCTGGTGTAAAAACAATTTTTAGTAAATAAAAGCCGGCCTCTTTTATAAGCCGGGTGTCTTACCGGTGTTATGTCAAAGTCTGTTCCCCCGTCGATATGTGTATCCCTTACCTTAACCTGCACCCAACCTTATCCCTGACCCCAACCAGTCGTCCTTTAAGTCCTAACTCCAACCCTGGAGGTGATGCTACGGAGAACACCATTCAGGAAACATCATTTGACGGGGTAACAGATTTCGACACAACACCTGTATTTTGAAGTTTCGCCACACGAGTTAGTACTGTAGGTAAATATCGTTGTTTCTCCTGCTGTCCTAGCCACTCCTTAAAGTTGAGCCGTTTATGCACATTCTTCTGGGCTTTTTAGTAGTTTAGACATTTTAAATCCTGCTTAAATGTTTGTCTACATCCGAGTACTTCCAATATAGCTGACATCCGGGTAACTGGCTACAATGCGCTGTGTAAAACACTCTAAAAAGTGCCGGTCAGAGCTGCTCTGATTTTCTTTTTTCTTAATAAAAGCCTCCTTCAAATAATAGCCTGCCCCTATTATTAGCCGGGTCCCAAACTGAGTTTTTATTAATGGAAGCCCCGGCTACTATTTGAGGAAATATGGTACCTTATGGTTAAGGGTTATTAAGCGATGCAGTGGCAGTAAACTCCATGCCTCTTTTTGTTTAAAAAGATTTTGAAGCCTTTTTTGCCTTACTTGGGGAGTAAGGCAAGTAAATTAACTAAATCTTATTTATTTTTTATTTTATTTCATCTATTGCTCTTGACAGGGCATGTAATGTTTACACAAATAAAAAGCTGATTGTGGTACATAAAGATCTGTATTGTATTTATTATTTATTTTAGAACAATTATGGTTTTAACACTTAAGGTGGTGCACAAGGCTAGATTGTAAATACAGGACATTGAGGATTATTATTAATCTCCCATCGATTCTGTGATCGGTATCGGCAGATTTATGATTCCTGTGATCGGTAATCGGATCGGCCCCCAAAAATGCTGATCGGAGCATCCCTAATAATTATACATTAAGCTGTGATCTTGGTTGTTCTGGAAACATAATGTAAGAATAATTATTTGCATTACTGTGCAGAGTATACTACATTTTTTGCATGAATTTGCTTGGAGCAGCCATATGTGTTGCTAAATGGCTGTTTGCCTCCTAATATTTGAATGTGAATGTTTTAGATTTTAATACATAAAGAACGTTACTGGGAAGCTAGAGAATGATATACATTTTAAAAAAACAACAAAAAATACAGACATGTTTAAGTTTACTGCACTGCGGTTTGGTGAAGAAAAAAACATGGTCTGATTCATACTTGTGACAAAGGTTCTTACTAGCGGAACACATTTACAACATCAGAGGAAAGCTGCCCTTGTTCTGCTTCTAGCATGCCAATGGGTCTTCCTCTCTGTTGACAGCATATTATAGGTAAGATGTTGACTCTGCAGCAGCTTGATGCTGTGGATTGATTGATGCAGTTGTGGTTTTACTCTGCCAGATCAATTTTGCCCCTCCTCCACTCATAAACTCTTTGTACTTTGCTCTCCCACATGATAAGCACCTCTCCCTAAAGTCGGTTCTCAAGTCTTAATTTCCATGAGTTGTGATGTGATCATCTTGATGTAAGTCAAGGGAAAGACAACTGTAAAATAACCTCAGACCTACCTGAAACTATCTGAAATTTTATTTAAACATTTTTAAAAAATCAATTTAGATTTAGACATAGACATTTAAAAATACTGTCTAATGAGGGTGTAGATGTATTGCTCTGACAGAGCATGTCAAAATTAAGCACATCAGAAAACCATTAGGCACAGTCATGGCCTGAACTTTACCTAACCATGAACTTTCAGCACTGTCCGAAGCAAAGACTATCATGAATGCCCTCATTTTAAGTCTCCTGGTCACAGTTTCTTACAGCATTGCAGGACTATCTGAGATCTACTCAGATGGTTAGGTTTAGCCAATGGATTTTGTGCTACCGATTGTTCATGCTTTTTTGTCTTAAGTCTTGGTTTCTGAGTTTGGGAAGAAATGTGAAGGATTTATGAGCGTCATTCAGGTCAGTGCTAGCTGTTTTTAGTGAAAGGCATTTACATGGCATTTGAATAATTCTTGCTGCCTGCACACTGAGCCAGTGAAGCAGTTCGCTCTGCAGGGAATAAAAATTCTGCCGATGCAAATAGATGGTCTGATCTGATCTGTCTCTATATGCATTTATTGTATATTTTCTCACTGACAAAAGTGAGAAGACAATACTCGCCCATTGACCCATTCCCTGACCAGGTTTTGTGGAAATGGTGGAAAAATACTCCTCAGTGACACAAAATTATCGCATTCTCTTTTCATGCACTTTGTTTCAGAAAGTTGCCAAAAATAGAGCTGTCGTGCTTTGCTGTACTTTTGCGGGGGAGGAAACGTGCAGCTGCTTCAACTCTGTTTGTCAGTTCTGTCAAGCTCAAACTTTGGAGACCAGCAGGTTTTCACAGGTGTTGCATGGTCTTTTATTTTGATACACAGCTGGAAGATGGCTTGATTCATAAGCTACCAATGTAGCAATACATATTATCCTGAATTAAAAAAAACAAAACAATTAATATTACAATATTATACCACTATCATTTGCTGAATCTGAATCACAGACGGGGACGTACATTTTTTTTTTTGTGCCCTTTGAGTTTGATTTATTTCAGACGTGATTCTCTTGTCAGGACAAAGTTGTTTTGATTACAAAACACATTTTTACAAAGCAGTTTTCGTCTATTAGTGTTTGCTCTTTAGTTTGAGAGAGGAGTATGCAAAGCATACTGTGAGAGAACAGCGTTGCTGAGGCTAAGAGTGAAGGGTTGCTTAAAATAGCTCCTGGGATGGTGGCCAGTGGGCTTTGACTTCTATAGATGGTGAAGCACATAGGCAGCCAGAATGAAATAGGGACAGCTTGAAATACTAGAGAGCTCTCACTTACTCACTCAAGGTCAACCAGCTCTCGCGTCAGCTGTTTTGATTTTCATATGTCCATTTGTGTTTGTGTGTGTTTGGTTATGTGTGCAGCATTAAATATTTGTTGGCCAGTAATGTAAAGTGACTGGTGGATGCCTCAAATCTATCAGCCACTCAAACCAATAAGTTTGACAGGTACACCAGCCGCTTCCACAATTTACCAGCATTTGGCCCATTGTCATTTAGCTAGAGTTGACCATTTTTATACATTTTATTCCAATTAAATATATATAAGTGATTCAGGCATATTTAGGTTAGATGAACCTGAGACATGGTTGTGATTTTATTTAGTTTTGTATGTACAAAACTTTGCCTTTTTCATTTTTGTATAATTATTTAAATTGTACCACATATTTAGAATGTATTGCATTAGACATGCTTACATGCTACACTTATTTGTTTGTGTTCCTATGCAACATTTCAGCATAAACATAATGGAAAGGTATTCTCTAGATTATCTACAATTGTCTCAAATACGTCTATGTAAACCACAAGCTGTAGTTCATTCTCCTAACCACACATCACACATTGGATATCTGGACAAAGACTACTGGTTTAACTTTGCCCTAAAACTAGGTCTGGCATTTCCACAGAATGAGCGAGTAATTCCCCAGACAGTCTTCAAATCATGTTTTGTCTGTGGGGGAACTTGTGGGCACGCATTGCACTCACCTTCCTTTGAACTGTACTAATTTGGCTTGGTGGGTACTGACTGTTTTGAGGTATTAATATACGGTCTAAGTAGCATGCCAAAGTAGCTTGTAATCTGTCAGTTAGCAAGAACTTAAATCATGTATCACTGTTACTTCTCATGGTGGCGTTTTTGCATGTATTTTTCCAATGAGATGTGATCATTTGGTTTTCAGTCCACTTTGATGCCGTTTCAAATCCATATCCCTGTTGGCAATAGCAAATATTTTTGAATTCATGTTGGTTCTGGGATGGAAGCAACCCAAATCTCAAACTCATGCTCACATGCTGAAGGATCATTGCTGATCACTTGGATCCAAGTCATTGTGCCAATCTGTGTCACATGATGACATAGTGCTTCATATTTCCAACAACAAATTACTTTGCTGGTGTTGTGCCAATGGTCACTTTGTTTTGATATAACATAAACAGAACTGTTGCAGTTACCAGAGCAGTAAAGAAAGCTTTTAAGAAAGGGTATCCGTCTGCGAAAAAACAAAACAACAACAACAACAAAAAAACATTAAATGTGTGCAACTCAACTCAGTAAGCACTTGATTGTTGGCTTTTGCCAGTGTCTTATGGTGTAAATATTGTTTGGTATTATCATTACTTCTGCGGTATTTTTCACAGTGGTCAAACACAGTTCAGCTTATTGTGCAGTGATACTACTTCTTAAAAATGAATGCCAGCCTTTTTGGCATGCCTGTTTGAGTTGTTAATTTGAAAACTGTAGAAACAGAATAGAATAAATTAAAACTGCAGAAAGTGGCTCAAATTCCAAGAACATCTTTGTATCCTAGAAAGCCAGTATGTCCTTGTAAGTGTTCTCATAAATTGATGTCTTCAGGGTGTAATGTCCATGGAATACTTGTGAGACTTCACCTTGAAAATGGCATCCTTCATGACTAAGGCCAGGCAGTTGGCAAGCTAAGATATCATGTTGTCAAGGCTGTAAGTTGTTAACTAGGAAAGAATTAAAAGGCGCTTTAAACCATCAATCAACGCAAGGAAATTTTACACAAGGCAAATTCACTCAAGGCAGTCACACGCATGCAGTTTAGAGGGGTCAAAGCACCATTGTACTGCACCCCTGGAGCAGTATGGGGGTTCTGGGGTTCTGTACTTCAGAAGTGGCTTTGAGGGAAAACGGTCACTGTCCGTACTTGCTTTGAATGGAGGCTGGAATCGGCGACCATAAGTTCCCAGGCCAAGTCCGCGCTAGTTGCTCCTTTTGCCATGCATTCTTGTAAATGCTAGGCTTAAAAGAGATTTCAGTTGATTACTAAGGCGTGGATTGGTGGTCTGCTTCCATATAATATCATAAAAAGAATTTGTGTCCTCTCATAAAATTACAAAAGCATGCACATCAAATAAAAGAAATGACTCCCTAAACTAGAGCCAAGGAATGTATGTCGGTGTGCAACAAAACAAATCTTTTTATCTCCCCCATCCCTTATACTTTTTGAGAACTCTTAGACAAGGGCTATTGTTATCTTATCCAGAGAAAGCTTAATTCAAAATAGTTTTATTCAAACAGAGAAACTATAGAGAAGAAGCTCAGTGCACCTGAACTGGAAAAAGATCTTTCTTTGGCACTGGCTCTATGTCAGCACATTGAATGGTTAACATCTGTGAAACGTGTCTAAAGCCTTGTATCCTTAATCTAAGTTCTGGGCAGATCAGAGTGCAAGTGCTACCTCCGCCTTTACTGCACTGCCTCTGTGTTCCACTGAATAATGCAGAATGCCCTGGGAGTGTGTGAAATTACAGTTCCTGGAAGAGCCGTGCGGTAAAGCTCCATTCTTCCATCATGGAGTCACCATGCAGTCAGTTTGTCTTTGTGGCTGAGCTTATGCCAACTGCAGTGTAGCCCAAATGAGTTTATTTATCAGAACAAGCTTACTGAAAGGCCTGTGTAAGCATGCAATGACAATGACCCCCTCCCTATGTGTAGCCACCCTTATTTGCTGTTCTCTGTGTGAGCTGGTAGGATGCCACTTTACACTTGGTGCCTCCCCGTGAGGACAGAGCAGGGAGGATCAGAGAACTATTTTTGGAGTGTGAGATAATGGCCATGAATAAGAAATACAGATGGAGATAATTTCTCTTCTCTGCCATGGCTCTTCTTTTAAAGAATAACACTTGTGCCTTTACTGTTTGTTACCTTATTCAGGTGAGATAAAAATAGGCTACAGCTGAAGAAGAAAGAACACTAATCAGACCTGCATTTCAAAGGAGCACTGACATATTAGGAAATAAGCTTGTGTGCTGTCTCAGTCAGAGAACAAGGTTAATATCAATGTTGTATCTGTGCAGTATAGAGTACAGTATATACTTTATGTCGGGGGGATATTTAGCCTAGCTTGTCACAAATACTAGAAGCAGAGGAAACCGTTAGCCACTGTCAAAAAGTAAATAGATTTTTTGGGTCTGTGTAAAGCTGGTCTAAAGAGAACTATGGACATACTTAGCTGTTTTTTTTTAACCTTGGTTTAAGATTTTGTAGTTAATTTTTTTCATTAAAACCAATGCCTGTTTCTAACCAACTGGAGACACACTAAAACACAGCAGAACTTTATGAACTCAAAATTAGAAAATGGTTAGTGTAATGATTACATGCACTGTCTTTATTTTTCTTTACATCACATCATCGGCTGCCACGGACATAGCCAGACACGCCACCACTCTGTTCTTGCTGAACTACAGGCCCCGATGCTTTTAAGTGAAATTTCACCTCTGCGATTAATGATGTCTCTCTGTTTCTTCATTTGTACGGTGAGGGAAAAAATATGCAAGTATTGTCTTGGTCATGGAAAATGTGACACATGTTATAATAATGTAATATTTTTGTGATTGTGATTTTGTGGACCATTGGTGATCAATTTCAAAGTTTACAAATGAACAAAGTCAATTGTCAGTAATGTGTAGACTGGTCCTATAGTTAATTTATGGAAGGTGGATTTACAAAGTCAATCTACCTGCATACTCTTTTGTGTTTTTAGTTGATTTAATAAAACCCAGAAATGTTTTCCCTTTTCATTAAAAAAAAAATTATTACTCACCCACAAATAAAACCCAACAGAAAACCTGAGGTATGTCCCAAACCATGTTACACCATTGGTGAAGACAAAAAAAAAAATAATAATAATATGCAGTCTAGGTTAAAGACATTTTTTTGAATGTTTATACTTGCCCTGATATAGGACATCAGGGTCTAAGACTCAACTTGTTGCCAATGTTTGAGGAGTTCTTCTGAACCTCTGGGTCAACAATTTAGTGCACATATGCACACTGTATATATTGGAATCTTGCCATTGATGGTGTTTGTATTGGGTCTACTAACATAACATTGCAGTGTGCCTCAGCATCTTTGTGGATGATATGGACAAACAAAGAGCAAAGAAAAAAAAGATTGATGGGAAAAGGGAAGCAGCTGTTTGAGGTGAAGGAGCAAACGGTTGAACTTGTTGACCAGGAAAGGCTTGTTTTCATTGGTCAGATCCTATCCACAGAGGAGCAGTAAAAAATAGCGGAAGCCTCAGGCAGTACAGAGAAAAATTGCAACCAAATTGTACGATTGCTCCTGCCTGTTTGGGTTTTATTTTGTGATTGTTGCTGAATATCATACCTGCAGTGTGGGCGGGTTATACTTGGCACAGTGGTGTGCCCGGGCTGGGCCTGCTGTTACTGCTGCGCTCAGCATTGTGCATTAGGGTTTGTTAGTGATGGTTTCCATTAAGAACAAGCCAGCAGTCAATGCAGAGTTTGTTATTGTCAGTCAGGCGTTTTTCTGTAGTGACCTCACCAAAACCAAATGTTTCATGTTGCACCATGTTAGCTTAAACCTATTCAATAAGTATTAAAGTATTAAAAGCACAACTTGTTGAGAAACGTAATCATAAGATAATTATAACATTTTTCATCACTTTAAAATTCTATGCTATACAGTGATAGAAAGGTTGAAACTCTAAAAGTGAGCTGTGAGGGGAATGTTTTGAAAAAGAGCGTGTGACAATACTGCTAGCAGGCGTAGAGAGCTCTTTGAAGATGTGTCTCTTTCCCCTCTGCTGCCTCTGGATGTGTTTTTCACCGATAACATGAGGCTCTATGGAAACCTTTGAACACATTGATACTGTAGACGACTCTTGTCTCACTCATAGTCATTCACTTCCAACCTTTGAGCAGCGCAATAATATCAGTTAACAGACCTGACGTGTACCCTTTTGTCTTGTGACTGAGGAAAGACATGTTCAGCTTTCATACAATGATATATTTGCAGCACATCTAAGCATTAGAAACAAACTCACTGTATTAATGAATGGTAAAAGTCTAGTGAGTTGTTGATGTACCCCTTGTTGTTACATACAGTATGTTGAGTAATAAGTTTGAGAGAAAGTCCACAATAAACTGGATATTTTGCATGCACGGGCAACATCCATCATGTTCATAAATGAATCCCATCCAAAGTACATTATACTCGTTCCAACATACATTTACTCTATGTACCACTTGTCATTACTTTTGCTACATATTGGGTTATTCTGTTACTTTGAGCAGGAGTCTATCTATCCACAGCAGGATACTAGTCCATCACATTGCTCATTTTTAGTTGTACCTGTCTGTTTCCTCCTGAGCTTTTGCACATGGCAGTGAAAAGTCACGAGGCTTCTGCTCCTCAGCTTGTACTTCATATCCTCAGGATGGAAAATAGATTTGGTTTCACAGGAGGGCGGTGAAGCTTGAGTTGCGTCGATTAGGACGTACAACCATAGCAACATGGACCCATCCTCCTCTCCAACCAAAGAGAGACCTGCTGTTTTCTCTTTGGCTCCCTTCATTCCACTCTGTGGTTTTACATGTAGCACTTATATTTTGCATTCAACAGGTAAAGGTAAAGGGAAGAACAAAAGCAAATACAGAAAATAACACAATGGAACTATCCTCTGTGTGCCAGAAGGACTTTGCATAATTCTTGGTGGAATCTGACGAGGAAATGAACAAATGAGGAACAGCTAAACATAAAGCGACTTCTGAATGTTCTATCGCTTCCTTTTCTTGGTCTCCGTCTTGGTTATTTTCCTGAAAATAGAACTGCTTCAGGTTTTGGTTTCTGTAACAACCTGAGCTTATACTGACATTATTATTTTGGTTGATGTATTTCTTCCAGGTTGTTAGATATATTGCTGCCAGCCCAGCCCAGGGCAATCTTAAAAAATGTTGTTTATCACATAGATAAGAATACTGTATCCCTGACAAGGCCTTATTACTGAAATGTTTTGTCAGTTATTATTTTTTTATATTTCCCAGTTGTGGGCTTATTTTGACTATAAAAATGGGATAAGACTGTAGAAGCTTTTATCCAGCATATCTTTAATTGATGGAGCCGGTAGGCTGTCTAACTCTGAAGTTGAAGTTTTTGATTGGAGTAGTAGACCTGATGCCTTGTTATGCTGCTTAAGCTGTACTGATCAGCCTTACTGTATAGCCCCATATTAGACTCATGTACTGATGAATGCAATGTTGTATTGATGTTTAGCTTCTCTTTCCTTGTGCCTCTAGGGAAAACCTGTTCCTTATAAATAGGACATGCCTGTGGGGCTGAAATGGTTGGCATAACTGCCCGTTTG
Source organism: Centropristis striata (assembly GCF_030273125.1). NCBI lineage: Eukaryota > Metazoa > Chordata > Actinopteri > Perciformes > Serranidae > Centropristis > Centropristis striata. Next base: position 11,280,211 of record NC_081518.1, read on the forward strand.
GTTTTCTGCTGCTATGTCGCCTGCTGCACCAGCTGTTGCATGCATTTGTTTGGACCATGTGATAAATAAGTCTAAAACTTATTTTAGCAGGTCTTAAATTTGCTGTTGCTATCCATATGTCCCACACCATTCAGTCCCATATGACTCCAAGGACGTCATAGAGTAGTTGCCTGCTGGATCCTTTTAGATGCGGGCAGTATAAAAGCTCAGGATTGCCGAAGTTGGTATGTCCAGCTGTCTGAAATGTCAATCTTAGTCACTTGAGCTAATTGTCGTGAAATGGCATCCCTTTCATTCTTGAGATTATTTCCATCCTGTGGATTCTTTCATGTTGGTAAATGGTTTGTTGTGTATGTGATGAACGGAAGTGAAATGATATCTGTCAGTTACTCATGTTTCTTTCTAACCTAATTTTAGGGCTGAGTTATTCTGAGCAATGCTGTCATCTATGCATGCAATAAGGCGTATAATTACTACTTAAATAATTATTATAAAATGATCCTGATATATTTGTATTGATACAGTTAGTCGCATTAAAAATAAGGAAGCTGAATTTCCAGCTCACTTGTTTCTATAAGGGGTGGAAGGAAAATTTTACTAGGTCTCTCAACACTAATCCTGCATCATTTTAGCCAATTCACAGCATAGTTGCCCGCCCCCCTGGAGGCCCCTCCTGCACAGACAGGCTTCATCAGAGAAAAGAGCTTAGTCTACAACATACTGTCAGTGCACTGTCAAAGTTTGTAGGCTTCGTGGTGTGTTGACAGTTGTCAGCATGTCTTACTTGTATTGGTGCTGACAGGCCTGCGTCACCCCTAGCCATCCCTGTGACATGGCATTAAAGTGCTATTATGTAGTTACTTAAGTAACAACAGTGAGCCAAGAAGTAGGCAAAGAGGGACTGTTTCTTATTTCCTGTATCAGCCTAGAGCGGATACAACAGTCTGTCAAAACTCTGATCCCAGCCTGGCTGACCTGCTAACCCACTGACTCAGCCGGCTCACGCCTGGCTAGGCAGCTCTCATGCACTGGCTTATAAGTAATTTGGCACCGATACACATGTACCATGATTTCCATTCTGACTGGCCATCAACAGGAATTCCATGACATTTCTAATAATGGGTATTTGCTCAAGACAGCAGCACCAGCCTAGAAGCAATACATGCATCAATTGAGATGCTTTTGTGAAAACACAAACGCTTTGCATGTGAACATATGAAAATTAGTATATTAAAGATTTTGATGATATGTATAACTTGGAAGTGTTAGTTTCAGAGGTCTGTTTTAATTTTAATTTACATGTTTTTATTGTCTGACCTTAGACTAACGGTTATGTGTTTTTTCTGTTCCACAGGGCTCCAGAAATTATTTTGGGATTGCCGTTTTGTGAAGCCATAGACATGTGGTCCTTAGGCTGTGTGATAGCTGAACTCTTCCTGGGCTGGCCCCTTTACCCTGGGGCCCTGGAGTACGACCAGGTAAACAACCACCATCTCACCACTCACTTTTTATCTGCCATTGGCTTTTGGTTTATCATTTCATCTTTTAATCCCTCCTGTGGTCCTGCTGCTAACCTACCCTTTCTCTTCTATGTGCAGTTTATTCTAGCATCTCCTACTTATAGCTCCAATTTCTATGACTCAGTCTCTCCTCTTTGTACCAGCTCCAAACTAGTTTGTTCTGACACAGAAGGTTTCAGCCCTTTCTACAGCCTTTTCTCCCATAGGTCAACCCCCACCCGTTCTTACACTGCCCATGTGGCTAAGTAGCGTCACACCCTCTGTTTCTACCCAACCACTTATTTTCCTGGTCTCTTCTCTGTCTGTCATTTCTTCTTTCTTTTCTTTTCCTTTTTCCACCATGCCCTACTCTTCCAATCATGGCAACCCACAGAGGACTGGGTTCAGCGTGTTTGTTTCTGAGATTGCATTCAATCCAGCTTTCTATTACAGGCTTGCCTTCAGGTTACTGACTCAGACATGGCTCCCATTGTTGAAGTTTGTGGGATATGTGATCCACAGCCACTTTAGTCTGAATCTCCCAAAAGACATGTTGCAAAGATTCAGTTGGGAAGCGAAGTTGACAAAGCCTTAAAAAGGCAGACAGTGATGTTCAGCAGCAGTGTTAGGACAGATGGCTTAAAGCTAGGACAAGAATGCCACATTGTCACAGTTTGTACAATACAATCTGTTATTTTAGTCTTTGTGAGATCTAGGCCTAATGACGTTTTAAGGGTATTGAAGGGATTTTCTGTATGAGGATGACATGGATAGGAAGGAGAGGAAACTTTTGAGGTTCAGGGAAAGAAAAACTTTTGTGCATAATTACACATGGAAAGAAAGACGGTAATGGATTGTTTGAATGAAAAAAGAGACACAGGGCTGAAGTGACTTACAGTAACAAATTAGTGCGGTATTTACTGCTGCCTTGGTGACGTATGTACCCTGAGGTTGTATCAGCTGGTGTCTGTGACAGTGAGCAGAAAGGCATATTATTGTGATTGATGGTATGTCTATTAGGAGCTGTTGGATGTCTGCCCCTCCCAGTGGAGCCCTGACAGTGTCTTCCCAGGACTAGACTGATCTGGGCTTATGTTGAGCTGCTTTCGCCTGCCCTGGAGCCCTATCTACTCAAAGTCTGGCAACGGAGCCTCAGTCAGATCCTGCTGTGTCCCATGTAGCACTACACATTACAGTACTCAGCCCCTCTGCACACTGCACTCATACCAAAGTATTTTTATGGCCTGGCATCATTTTTCACTCTCCCTAGGATTGAGGCAGGAGAGATAACTCAACACCTCCGAAAGAGATTTGACTTGAGCGCAGCACCACCAGTCTAAATATGATGAATCTGTTTTTGCAGGAGCCAGTCAGCATGTCGCAAAGCTTCTTTAGAGATGTCTGGGGGGGAGCCTCCTCCATTTAGTAAGGGACTGCTAGGAGCTTATGGGGTTGACCAGGGTGGATTGGTTAAAGTTGGCATAGATAGGGAGTGTGTGAGACAATGACAAAAAAGCAAGATTATAGGTGAGAAGGAACCTGTGGATGGAGAACATTTCAGATACAGAACAAAACCCACTGTATGTAAATGGATGACTGAATTTGAATCTAAATACACTACGAACACAGCCGCAGGATTGTGGTAGAGGGTATGAGTAATCTATAAAGGGAAAGCAAGAGTTTGTCGCATTAGATTTCAGCCTGTTGGATCTTGCGCCTCTCATGTTACTGTCTATTGTTGTCTGCTGATTAAAATACCTGCAGTGCATTTTAAGCTTTGGATGTTCTCTGGGATGACTGAACTTACCACCCTGGCCCTTTTTAGCAGAATCATTATGTAGTAGAGTCGGAAGCACATCCTGGAGGATCCCTGTTCTGGCCCATGTGCCTTTTTAGAAATAAACTGAAACCCTGTTCTGTGATTGAGTTATGCTTTGAGATCCACCCCACATGGGAATTGCATGCTGGATGGGAAAAGCAACCTGTGCAGGAGCACAGGACTAATGGGGACTTCTTGGGTTTTCCAAGCACCCAAACCAGCAGTTCGATATATTACTTTCCAGCTTAAAAACACTTTGCAGTGCATCTGCAATCATTAATCAGTTTCTACAAGCAAAACAAGAGTTTGAAGTGAGTTTGAAAGGTTGAAGATATATATATATAACAGAGCTTCAAAAATAGAAAGCTTGTAATTTTTAATGGCCTAAAATAAATAGCCAACTGACTGTATGCCAGTAAACAGCTAGGCAGCTGACTACTGGTGTGAGGTGTCATCCAGGGGCCACAGGGTGATCTGGCTGGAGCTTTACTGAGTTGCTGCTAGCCCCATATTCCCCCTTTTCTTCTTCTTATCTTTCTGCAAGGGGTCTTGTTCCATGCCACACAGCATATTGTATTTATAACTCTGGCTCCTCCTCCCTTCCTCCCTTCTCCTTACCTCATCCCCAAGTCACACCATCATTTACTTCACTTGTAAGCACGAGGCTGCTCACCTCTTTGATGTGACAAACCTCGCGATTCAGCCAGTGTCTCATTATATGTGGCTATGATTAGCCCAGGCGCTGTAGTCTTGGCTATGACTTCATCCTGCATATTTTTGTCATGTTGATATTTCTTTATGGCCTCTTTACACTCTTTCAGGCATTCATAAAAGGCTTGTGAAGCTTTTGTGACCACTAAACCTGCACAAATAAGACAAAAAGAATTTGAAATGCACTCCTATCTGCACTGTCAAGCAGATAGTAGCTTGGTGCTCCTGTGCTTTTTGCACATATTTAAATCAGGTAATATGCATACTGTTGTCTTAAAATTGGCCCCTATCTGTGCAAATGAGCTTCGTTACAAAATAAGATAATGTGCATTTTCTTACTGTACTTACTATACTGTTTCTGTCACGTCTAAATTCCATCCCTAATGTTTTGAGGAATGTCTTTGCCAGCTGGCATTCTGAAAATGTCACTTTTATTTTCTTTTTGAGGCAAGATTTATACTTAAAAAAAAGGGCAAATTGCACTCAACTGCAGCAGTTTATGAGCATATTCACACTGTAATATTATTAGTGCTTTTATGACAAACCAACACAGTGCAATTTCTTTGGGGAATTGGACCTTGAGATGGGTCAGATCACGGTTGCAAGCGATGCGCAATTCTTTTAGCTATTGTCGGCCACAATCAATTCTTTGAGAATTCATCAGTCACTCTGTTGCTATCTCAGGCAAGGTACAAGTGGTTCAATCATTTGGGTCAGTGCACACTCTTTGGTGAAACCAAAATGATGTGTGTTTGCTTTTTTGTTTTTCTTGACCTAGCTGGCAACCTGGAGGATCTGTAAGAATAAGAGGATGTAGGCAGGGTCAGGGGAAGCAATAAGATTTGGGTTAGTGAGGGTTGGAAGCGTCAATGCTCCAAAAGGAATTTTCCTGTTGTAAGCTGCTGCAAACTACTGGCCTTTACCCCAATGTCAAAAATGTGGAAGAGATTAATTTTACACCCAGTGGGTCGGAGGGTGTGGAGGCATTATTCTAAGCTGAGATGTACTTTTATCTGTTGCAGTGAGGGATATCATTGAATTGCATCTTTTATGGTGTATATTGTTATCTGGACTGCCATAAAATAACTGCTGCCTGTGCTTCCTGTCTGCTCTGCAGCAGGCCCAGGCTCGCTAGATAGTAGTTTTGTGGAGCTGTAGCTTTGCACCAGTGATCTCACTGGTTTGTGAGATCTCTGCAGAGACACGCCTACTAGGAAAAATAAGGGTTTTCCCGTCACAAGAATTTTCCCACCCACACACATTGGCTGTGTTGTTATTTTGTATCTGTTTCTGTTTATATGATGTTGCTCAACAACAGAACAGTTATGCTTGGGACAGGAAATAGGGGGAATTTAGTCTGTGTACTTTCAGGGTGAAGTTTGTTGGAATTGACTGTGTCATCTATCATTGACTATGTTGTGAATAGTGAGTGTGAAAGAGGGTAATTAGAAAGGGGAAATAGATTTTGGTTGATGTTAATCAGCATGTACCAGGGAAATGATTAAAGGAAAGAGCAAATCCAAAAGAGAGAAACAACAGTGACACAATCTTGCATGTTCTAATGCTTTGAAATAGGCGAGGGGATCTCCACCATCCCATCTAAATGTCTTGGAAGATGAAATTATCACATTCATCCTGCATGCCGTCAGAATCCCACTGAATGCATTGCTTGGTCATAAACTCATCTTGAGCCAACTAATATAGACATAGGTCCCACCCACCCACACACACAGACATATTGGAATATTTGCACCTTAGCAACCGACTGATATAAGCATCTTGAAGATCAACACATGAGTTGCTTCCAACAAAAACATTTTCAGTCACAGTACTTCACTTTTTAGATGGGAGGTGCCTTATTGAACTCACTCACAAACTCACTCATTCATATTTAGCAGGCAGCAGGGTGAAAAAACTTAGTATAATTGATGAGGACGTGTTGTCTGTCTTCCATCTAAATTTGTGTATTTCGAAGAAAGGGGGAGAGATGGATCTTTTGGTCACCTATTATTTGCTTCATTTGAAAGTGTCCAGTGATGCCTTCACTGTCCTCAGCGTTCTCTCAGCATGTGGCTCTTTGCTCTCTTTGCTTCTTAGCAGTGCTGACTCTCTAATGTCCGTTGTCCTTTACACTTGGGTGTGATTGACGTCAGCCAGGCTTTCTCACTGGTCTCCTTTCATAAACCTGTGTGTGACACTTGCCCCGCAGCATCTGACTGACGAGCATCATTATCCAGCAAAGTATTTGGCATTGAGACTGTAGGAACCTTGTTATCAGAGTGAACATGAAAAGACCCTGACACTTTTCAGAGATCATAAACACAAGCTACCCTCAGTACAGGTGTCTCATTTGGGTCTAGCCATTCGTCAGGAATGTGCCATCTTCAAGGTCTCTGCAGCTGTCCCCCACTAATACACGTCCACACACAGTAACTCTCATAGTGTGATGTCACTGTGAAGTACCTTGTAAATTACCAGTACGTAAGAGTGTGTCTGTATGAAGTGCCCTGGTGATGTGTTGTTTCCAAAGAAACATTAATGATAACAGTGAAAAAACAGCACTTGTGGTTGATGTGACGTGTTTAATATGAAAGCACATTTTATGGTTCAATAGAAAATGTTTTTACTCTTTTATTCCTCCTTTTATACCAGTGAAAATTGCCTTTTTCTTTAGTTACAAGATTTATACTGCTTTCCTCCTTATGCTCAACAGATTCGCTACATTTCTCAGACACAAGGTTTGCCAGGAGAACATTTATTGAATGCGGGGACAAAGACGGCACGGTTCTTTTGCAGAGAATCTGACTCCCCTTATGCGGCATGGAGACTAAAGGTGAGGAATATTTACTAACCTGCAAATTATGTCAAATTGCTTTATTTCTACTTATCCAAAACAACTTGTTTTGCTTCACTTTAAGCTGATGGTAAAAATCATAGGTCAGCTCTAACTCATTCAACAAATATTTTCTTCCTCCCTTTGGGCAAATAAAGACTGCGTCTCTCAGTAAAGAAACTGAAACATGCATAGAAGACTAGCTGTTAAGATAAAGTCTTATCAAAGATTAAGCAAAAGAAAGTGAAAGAGTCAATTCAATACTAGGGCTTGTCAGCATATCATATTGTTATCTATTGATATTGGTGTAGATATTTTCCAATATGTGCTGATATGAAAACCTTTTTTGCACAACATTATAATTCTTTATTTAAATGGTCAGCAATTTGCTGATAGTGAACATACACTGATGTTTATTTAGATTTCTATTTTTATTTTATTTTTTTCTTTATTTAAATGGTCAGCAATTGACCTATACTAAACATACAGCATCAGTCAATTGCTGTGCAGTCTACATCGAAAAGGTTTATTTTTAATCCAGCTCAAAATTTCACTATATCAGACAACATATTTGTAATTAATTCTCTTTTCCCTTCTAAAATACAGCAGAGATTCAGAAGTTGGGACACAGTGTAAAACCTAAATATAAACAGAATGGCAATTCAGAATTGTGTGCTTTTACCAAAAACAAAAATGTATCTGTTTGAATGTACAAATAACTTAACATAACAGAACTAACCACAGCAACTGCCTTACTGAATTCAGCCCCACTAAAAATTTTCTTTTTCTGTAGTCAACGGATGAGCATGAGACGGAGACGGGAATGAAATCAAAGGAAGCCAGGAAGTACATCTTCAGCTGTTTGGACGACATAGCGCACGTATGTTCAGCTGCTCGGACCACAATGTACCGAAAAGGACTTCAGAGGAAGTTCTACATCAATTGTTTAGCGGATGTAGGCTACTGGGTCTTTACCAGAGGAAGTACACCCACAGCTGTATGAACAGAACACACATCTTATTACTGGGAATGAAAATGAAACAACTCCCCTTCACTTAAATGCTAAACCCAAACGTAAAAAAAGGAAAGTTCAGGTTTCACTCATTATTCGCTGTAGAAAAACAATTGGAAATTCCCCAGGCAACCATCAGTCTGTTATTTCGTACGTCAGAGTAGATTCTTGAGAATTCATTTTTATGATCAACGATTAGTCATTAACATACAATCATCTTCTCTGGAAGTTGGTATCCTATTAAAAAAATGATTTGATTTATCATGTAAATTCCTCATTTTACTTAAGCTTTTTCTTTTAATATACTATTCTGTTGGTGGATAGGTGATATTTTATGAAAGTAAAATGTTTGTTTTCCAGGTGAACTTGGTGATGAATCTGGAAGGTAGTGACTTGTTGGCAGAGAAGGCAGACCGTCGGGAGTTTGTGGGCCTGCTGAAGAAGATGTTGTTGATTGATGCAGAAGAGAGGATTTCCCCTGCCGAAGCTCTCAGCCAGCCCTTTGTGACGATGCAACACCTGCTCGACTTTCCCCACAGCAACCAGTGAGTCCACATTCCCTCAGATCCTCAGACATGTTGTCATTTTGACCTTTCTACATAACTTGAACTCTCTGTGTCACTCCTCTGCCTGTAGTGTGAAGTCATGTTTTCACATCATGGATGTTTGCTGGACTCGTCCCTGTGCATATGAGGCAGCCAACAGAAATAAAGGTCCTTTCATCAGACCTGTGACCACAACCGCTGCTGCCTCTGTCAACCACCCATTCAGCAAGATTGCCGGTGTCCACACTCAAGTAAGTCGTTCAGGATGTGTTTGCATCTAAATCTGCCATTCCTATGAATGTGTAGTGGTGGTGTCATTACACTTACACACACTAATCTTTAGATCAAGGAATTAAGAGATTTCAAAGCGAAGGAACCAACCAAATGAAAAAAATATCACAATATCTAAGTGATGGAATAATCACAGATGGTGTGAGTCCTTGTCGTGCAATGTGTTCTTCTGTTCATCTGCTCCTGTGAAGACTGATCATGTAGACAATTTCCTCGCCTTTATTGCTTTCGTGTATTCCGACTCGCCCATCTTATTGCGTCCTAGAACTGCTGTCATGGCAACAAAATCACGTCATGTTTCTGAGGTCATGGCAACGGTGCAAATCAGCATTGTTGCTGAGGAAAACAAGGAGCGGACCCTTTTTTTGGCAGTGGATCTTTATAATGCAAAACATCTCAATGTTGATTGAAAAGCTACTTTTATGAGGAAGAACAACTGTGACAGTCTAAAATAAAGGTGACTGCATATGTGTTTCATCAGTGCAGACATAAGGATAATATTAGAAGGCGCTCTCATGCCTCTACAGAATTAAACCCTGATGAAAGAATAACTCATCACATTCTCTGCACAATAAAACTACTCAGCTATAATTTCTGGTTCCATGGAGCAGTGTAGTAAATGGTAATCTTTCTTCTCCAGGAGAATTTAAGGAGAAATGTGGCAGCTTTTTTAGTATTATCCTCTGAAAGGCTGCTTTGTGTTTACTATCATGTGTATGGGGGTTGGGCTACATGCAGGAGCTGTAGCAGAACAATATAGGCCTAGTTCTCGTTATTCAATAAATGTGATTATAGCCAGGCACGAGAGCAGCCTGACTAGTGAAGCAGAGGCACATGCTTAACTGTTCTTTGTTTAGCAGTCAGGCCTGTCTCAAAGAGTGACTCAAACATTATCTGGAGACCTTTTAGTTATACTGTGACTCCAGTTTTCCAGGGAGTTGATCAATCAGCAAGTGGCTCTTGATTAGTTTTTGATCCAGCACCCTGAACTTCCTCGAGAGTAGATCAACTATGTGTTCAAGGTCACCATGATGATCTACAGGTGAGCCAAGTGAGCCAGTGTCTTCAACTGAAAAGCCAGGGTTGTGCCTAAAAGTAACAAACTAACCCACTAATCTCTCAGTATAAGACAGCTTCCTTCCTCTCTCTGGCTGAAACACAGACTGCTTTTGACAGAGATGTTGCCATCTAGTGGCTCTTCAGTGCTTTTGTTTATCATTGTAATACCTCAGAAAAGTCCAGTCATATCTCTCTCTCTTTTTGTTTTTTTTAGGGATTAGCCCCATCAGCCCCATCAGTGATGCACCCTGGGATACCACTGCAGACAGGAAGTGGTCAGTTTGGATGCAACGATTCGTTTCAGCAGGCACTCATTCTATGTCCCCCAACCATTCAAGGTAGGATCTTTCATTTCCCTTGTTTATTTTTCTTTGTGGTGGTAAGATTGAATATCTTAAAGTCAAATATTTCCTGTCTATTGTCCCTGCAGGAATCCCCACTAACACGGCTAAACCAGCAGGCTTTTCTGTTCGAATGGAGGCATCTGTGCCTCTTGTCACTCAAGCGCCCCCCATCCAGCCCATACAAATCAGACCTGGAGTCATCACACAGGTAAGAGGCTAGAATGAATAAGAATGAAGGTAGTGGCTTCATATGACTTCATACATCCACACGAAACAATGCAAAGATGCCTTTGATATCTGCCTAATCTCATGCGTCAAAAAAAGTCACGTTATTGGGGAAAAAAAGCTATATAGGTCTTGGCTGTGATAGGGGACAACTTGGCTTCATTAATATGTGTAGACTGGGTAAATGTGTTAAGTAAATGTATTATTTATTTATTAAAATATTATTCGAAGTCATTTAGGAGGACAAAAGACTAATGCTTCTCTGCTTCTCTAAACTTCCACAGGCCTGGTCTAATCGTGCACAGCAGATCTTGGTGCCCACTTGGCAGCAGGTGACATCAGTGCCCCCGCCCCCAACCACTTTGGCATCCGACACTGTGGCGGGCTCACAAAGATTGGGTGACTGGGGGTAAGCAGTTTGTCTGTTTCTGAGGGCGACAGCACAATATCTTTATGAAACATTATCCTTTCTTGATATGTTCCTTACAATTCCAATATGTAGTATTACCTAAAGCAATATGTATTAGTGCTTTATTACCTTTTACTTGCTATGTACACCCTTGGGAATGGCTGTGCTGCTCTGATAACAGCACGCTTGCTCCCCTGAATATTAATGATCGATGAGTCATACGTGTCCCTTGGGACCAGTGACTGAGACCATTTTGTCAGTAATGGTGCTAAAGGCTTTTGGTTTAATTTGCAATGTTCTGTTTCCTTAATGCAGGAAAGTGCGTCCCCATGGTAACCATTACAGCTCCATGATTGCACACCCTCAGCCATTCTTAACCAACCAAATGACCATGTCCACCCACCAGCCAATCAACATAGGCATTGCACATGTGGTGTGGCCACAGCCAACTGCAAACAAGAGAGCCAAGCCTTGTGTGAACAGGTATGGCATGTGAGTGTTGCCTTTTTGCAACTAAAACACACACACACACACACACACACACACACACACACACACACACACACACACACACACACACACACCTGCACTAAAAGGGGTTCTTTCTGAAAGTGACTTGTTTTTCTCCAGTAGGGGCAGCAACTTCTCCCAAAACACGAACGTCCAAAATTTAGCATGCCAGTCCCCAAAGATGGCCGATACAGCAAAGAATGTGCAGCAGGTAGAAGCCAGGTGCCCAGAGGAAGGGCATACCGCAGGAGAGGATCAAAGAACAGTGCAGGTGGAGGAGGATGATGAGAACTGCTGTAAAGTGGAGCCAGACTGTGAGGAGCTTTCAGTTTCGCACGAGCAGCGGCAGGCAATGGTCATCTCTGATCTAGCTAGCCCGACTGTCAGTGTCATCAGTATCAGCAGCGACGAAGAGGAGAGTGCACAAAGACACTCAATGGGGGAGTGAGTACTGACCATCAGCTCCTTCTAACTATATTCCTAAAATGGTCCTAAATATGATGACTTAATTTCTTTAACTCTCTCTGCACACAGGTGTAAAGGAAGTGCAGATTGTGAGGCGTGTCAGAGCACCGTCAGTATGGAGAGAGTCTGTTCCCTCAGCAGTCCAGACAGCACGCTCAGCACCAGCTCTTCAGCCTCAGCCCAGTCCAGCACCTCACCCTGCAAACACCCTAACAGGTATGGTATACAGTTAATTCAAACAAAGCTCCTGCAAATGTTTTTCCTGGTTCCACATTAACCTCCTTCCTAACTGTTTGCAGTATGTCAGACGATGAACAGGAGAGTGGTTGTGACACGGTTGACAGCTCGCCCACTTCAGACGCCTCTGGCCATAGCAACAGTCCCTTTGCACAGCGACGATTCATCGCCGACAGCAACCAGAACTGCGAGCCCCGTGTTGCGTGTGTTGCCCCGGAGACCGAGCCCAGCAAGCCAACAGTTCGTACTGTTGTGGTGCCTCCAATGAGGGTGCAGAACAACAACAACAATTACCCTGCTGTCAGTGAAACATGTGGGAACACAGGTAAAACTGGACGTATGATGCATCATTAAGAGAAATATGTTTTATTTGTATTTTTCTTTTTAAGCCTGACTTTGAATTTACCTCATAATACATATAAGGTTTCAAGCTTAAATGCTGAAATTTGTGATCTGTTATACTTAGGAACAGTGGCGAGCGTATTAGATCCAGGTTGTCTCTGAACCCAAAATATCCTATGAATAAAGCACATGACATGGCACTTTTTCTTCTGCACACTCAGTTGCTTTGTGTCTGAAGTACACTCTGATGGTGTTATCCACTCAGAAGACTAGCAGGTGCATGAGCAGGTCATGCTAGCTCCAGTCACCACTGCTGCTGTCTGCTCCACAGGTCACATGGCCTGGGATTATGCTGTCTTTGTAGACCACAGAGGTTCTCACAGGTGATTATGGGTGACCTGCCCTGAAGTAACTGCTCTGGAGTGAATATTTGTTTGCTGTCATCACTCTTTATTCTGGCTCCAGACTGACTCTGAGTGCCCCTGTATCTGTGTGGATGTGCACTTAAAGCTACATTAGACATGCGTAATTGCCTAAAAATATTTAATGTCCTGAATGAAATATTCAAAACATGGATGTCAAGCAGAGAACATGAACACATTTTCTGGCTGACATAAAGGAAAAAAGGTTTGAATGTTTTTTTCCGGTGTTAAAGCAGAGTTACGCATGCTATATGTGGGCTTTATTAACAGCTGTGGTCATTAGGACATCGCTGTCTTTCTCAGCAACTGAATTCGTTTTTAATAGCTACCTGTTCATAGGTATTATAAAGTGGAGGGTTTAACTGCAAATCCGCAGAGAAAAGCATAGTCATATTGCCTTTTTAATGTTCAAGGCTCCTCCACAACCCCAACTCTCAACCATTGCTATGAAAGCCACACATAAAAGGGCACAGTGTGCTATTCTAGTGCTACCAGGTGTATTTATAGCTGATGGTCTGAACCCACTATAAGCTCTATGAACAAGCTTAGTTACCAACTCCTCCTAGATCCCCCCCAAACATATCTATTTATAAACACCTAGATCATATTCAGAGGACAGATGCTGCTACGTTTAAAGGTTTGGACCTGATCAAACACAGCTGAAATCACTGCTAAGCCTCCTGTCACAAATGTCGCCTTTCCTGCAGTTGTAGTTGGATCCAAACCCTGGTTGCATCTTTTTGTTGTCTTTTGCCTGTCCTTATTTACACTGTGATATTGACACCAAATTGTCTGCATTAACACGGCATCTCCGTCTCTCTGTGTGTCTCTGTCCCTCCCCCTTTGCATGACCTCCTACATCAGTGTTAGAGTCTTCATGCCAGTCCAAAGGGCGAGGTATTCCTGGGCGACAACATCACCACTCGACGCCCCTCCTCAACAGGCCGCAGAAGATCACCCCTGCATTCCAGCCCCAGCAACAGCAGCCTATAGGCTTTGGGCAGGTGAGCACATGCAGTCACATACATGAATTTCACAATCATAAACACATGCACACAAGAGTACGTGCACATACTCAACTTTGTGTATATCATTTGTTGAGAGTTGTTGGCTGCAGGGACATTGGGGACATTTGGCCCCATTTGATGTAGCAGAATATGCATTTGTATGGTCAGAGAATTAGTGTTTATTGAAGATGCCAAAATATATTCTTCATGAGAAAACAGATTGCAGGGATCAAAGCACTAACATACCACCTTGGTTGAATCACGAGGTAATGCTGACGACATGGTGTCCCACTGAACACAACTGGCAGTGTTTGCTTGTAGGAAGTGTCAAGTCAGTGCACCTTTCCTTTTTCTGGAATGTGAAGTTTGCAAATCGTCCCAGAAAGTGTCATTTCTAAAGTGATTGTGACTACACTCTATACGTTTTAGATGATAAAAAGCACATTTGAATTGCAAATATTTCCTTTTTTTTTTATAGCAGAGCAGCCGCCAAGAGCACACTTCATACTGAAAATTGAACGTAATTCATCTGCCACAGTAGCTTTTGTTGCTATGGAATCTACCAGCATGTTCAGAATTGCTCACTGTTGGTTGGTGAATATTTTCAACTGTGTTTAAGGGTGAAGGCATTTTACTGTCATACCGCTCACTTAATAGATTTCCAGCAATATTATAATGTTATACAAACAGATTAAGATGAGGTGAAATTCAGGTTATTGTTAATGACTAGAGACATAAATAATGATTAGAGGCATAATATCAATTTGTAAAAATGTACACACAGCAGCATCTAGTGGCTCTTTAAAGACAAATTGTAGATGAAGATGGTGAATCTGATTAGCCAGATATTCTCTCTTTCAGGTGCAGCATTTCGGCTCCTGCCATCAGGAATGGAACGGCAACTTTGCCCACCGGAGACCACAGGCCTACATCCCTCCCACCATGCATGGGCACACATTCACCCTGTCCCACAGCAGCCCAAACCACACTACAGGCCCCCACCCCCACCTTGGGGGCCACCCGCACACCCAGCCCACCTTACTGTCTTACCCACCGCCTGGTCCTCTGGTCACGGCTGCACCCGTGGCCCACCTCCTGGCTTCCCCTGTAGCCTCCCGCCCCGTCCTGCAGCCCACCTACAGCATCTCCCACCCGGCAGGCATCGTACATCAGGTCACAGTGGGCATCAACCCCCGGCTGCTGCCCTCCCCCACCTTGCACCCCCAGGGCCAATTCAAGCCCCTCTTTCCCCCGCATTCCTACATTGCCTCGCCCGCCTACGCCAGTTTCCCTCTCAGCCCCACCAAAATAAACCAGTACCCTTACATCTGAGCATGGCTGCCCAGGTTCCCTTTATACCACCTGAGGGCTAAGTGAGCAGGGCGAAATCTATCTTAAACCACAAACAACATGGTTTTCATTTCCAAAACCATGGCACAACCACAGAGAAAGCAAGCTATTTTTTGAATCATGTAGACTTGGGTGTAATTGAACTTCAAGCTTTAAAAGAAAAAAAAAGAGTTCCATTGGTGGGGATTATTTGGGCAAAAATTAAGAAGGAAATAATGTATGAATGGTTGAGTGAAAGAATGAATGAGTAGTTAAACTCACACTTAATGTGTTTTGCACATTTGATATATATCTTTGCATTGGATCTTCTACGAATACTCCTCAAAACAGGTAAAATAATTGGGGTGGTGTTGAATAGTTAGACTTTGCACCCCTGATCCCAGCTATTTTTCTATATTGCCTTCTTACATGTGCAAGACACATCCATATTTGTAAAGCCATCCCAGTCTCTAGCTCTAGATCGACAGATGCACACATTGTCCACAGTGTATGTTGTACTGCGTTTGAAGTATTTGTACCTTTTCGGTGTCTTTTGGTGTTAGCAATGTCAAGTCAATTAACCGATTTATATAGGGTTGTTCTTCACACTGCATGTGGTCTTGCATGAGCAAAAATGTAAACGGAAAGATGCATAGACGTTGCTCTTATTGTTTGTGTCACAAGACTCGCTGCATTGTATAACTGTCCCCAGCCATAGTGCCTTACATATTTGAGGTTGTTAATGTTACTACTTATATATGACTATATACATGAATATTAATGTACTGGACTGCAGCACTTGAAATTCCAATCAGTCGATGCATCCTATGTGTGAGTATATATATGCACACGTGTATATGTCCATGCATAGCCTGCATGGATGTGATGTATCGCGGATAGCGGTGCTTATCTTTTGGAGTCAGTGTATATTTCAGTGTGTAGTGAGTTACTTTTCTGTTCTTACAAGAAGAACAGCATGCTTTGCTGTTGCGAATGCTTACTGTTTCATTAAAAAACGTTCGTTTTTTTTTTCTCTTCGTTCTCCCTTTTCCCGAATGAACTAGTGTACAAAGTGCAAGTAATGAGTATTGCTTAATATTTGATAATCACTTTCTATTTACTGAAACTATTATTACAAACAGTATTTGTACTGTTTGATGAAACTGCAATACAATCTAAATAGTCGTTGATTCGTTTTCTTTTTCGTCTTCGTATTTTCATTTTGAGTGTTTTCACTTTGTTTCTTAGATGTTTAGAAGTGTGGTGGGCATGGCTTTGATTAGGTAAGGAAAAAAATGCAAATTAATTCACGGTATGGAATTTTCTAAGCCTGAGCAAACCATGCAGTATTCGATATACACACATATATGGACATATATTATAGAGCTAGACTATTTAGTACAGATGCTTGATAAGGTGTGAGTTAATTGTGTGCAATTCTCTCATTTATGCATGTGTGACAAAGTTAACTTTTTCCCTTTACATTATACCATTTGTTAAAGGCTTAAGGCTCATCGGTGTCGACTGCTTATTTTATACATTCCGTCAGGGAGGATATATACATATATATATATATATGATGGTAGCACCAGTCTATATATATGTAGATATGCTGTGTGTGCATTTTATCTGTTCATTTTACTAGTTATGCGTGTATTTTTTTGTCTTTTATTTTCAAATGAAGTTGCTTGTGCAGCACCAAAGACTGTAATTCATTTCCTGAGCAAGGTAGCTATTCTGTTTGCATAGACCTCAGTTATACTGTAGTTGTAGAATGGGGGTTAAATTAAAACAAACAAAAAAATTGTATTTAAAAAAAAACAAAAAAACGGCCGAGGTTTTGTCTAGCTTATTGGGCAATTAATAAGTCGTATCATTTCTTTCTTGAATGTATCATAGATAAGCTGCTATATGATGATTGCCACTTCGATAGCTGTGAAATTAGGTGATTTCTCTGAGTTTAAACCTAGCGTTGCTATTTTTGTATAGGTCCCTAATTATCTGAAATAGAAGTGGTTTTGATTTTTGTGTTTTGCGTTCATATTTGGAGTGTCATTGTAACTACTGTATTGCTGATGATGAACATTAGTTGCATTTGTTGTTTCTCGGGGTGTGTGTTTTTGCATCAGTATTTTATCCTTATTAACCTTTCGGGCTCATCACTGCATATAAATAATGTATCGATGTAACTTAATTTTTGTATGTTTTCATATTGACGTTTTGTACACATCTAAAGCTGTAGCTTGCAGGATTGATTTAACTTTTTCATTGTACGTGTATGCGGTATACGACCAGCGCTCTTATGTGTGTTACAGGAGCACTGTGAGATGCCAGAAAAAAACATTATGTTCATCGAAAAGCTTCTGTAATGTTCCACCAATTACACGCAAACGCACTCGCCACAAAGCACTCATACAGGTAGTTAGGCTTGTAAGGGTTTGGGGTGATTAGACTGTCCAAAAATAAATTCAGCCCAATGTTTCTGTACCAAAATAATGTTTTACAACTTGTTTTACTGTTAAATTGATTTCAACAAATATTTATTGCAACCCTTTTGACTGTTCAATGTTATACCTGGCTAGAATATCAGTTTCACAGTTTGTTATTCTAAACTGCCTTGTGTTCAGATCGCTCTCCCCTTTATGAGTGTCTCATATCGAAATGATGTTTTGTCAACGCAAAAATGTGGCCATTGTCATGCGTTCCTTACCGAAATTGAGACAGTGTGAGCAGCACTGTGTATGTGCCTTGAGCTTCAGAAAGTGAGAATTCAAGATGGTGTTTCCTCAACTCTTATTTGAAGAGGAAAGCATAGAATCCACCAACAGTCCGTTACCATATAGAGTAGACAGTCTTTTAATGGCCACATGACCAGGAATAAAAAAAAACAAAGCAAACAAACACAAAATAGGACATGTACATGGTGGCGTTGCTCATCTTATTTCAGATAGCCGCCTCTCTGTGACAACACAATAAAACACACATACACTTTGAATGATATGACACTCAACTATCTTTGGAAAGTCACTCTGGCTGAACAGCAGATGCAATACTTTACATTGTGCGGTCATTGCACCACCAAGTGTTCTTAGATAATCTCCATGCTTTACATTACCTTGCATGTACACCTAAGTTGCTTCACTTTGTCTGCCTAGAAGCTGTCTGCTCAGAGCAGCTTTTCCATCATGCAAGTTAAGGCTGAGCGGGAGTAACCAGAGCACAGTTGACAACACTGGCCTTTAAAAAAAAAATAAAAAAAATCGGAGGAGCCGTGCGTTATATCCAGTCTTATTTGGATGTTCGCTCTGTGTTCTGGATGGAAAATGATTATTGTGGTTTCTCTGCACAGTCAAGTCATGAGTGCAATAGTCCACATTTAAACACTGACATTGATATGGTTGTATGATTTTTTTTTTTTTTAAATAGCTTTTTTTCATACCTGTAAGCTTTACTCAAACTCGAGTGTCATTTTGGGAAAGAAGGCTTATGATGACAAGGCATGAACTTGGCACATTAGTGCTTGAAATAGTTCCCCAGTAATAAGCATGTGAAATGTAATCTGTGTTTTGATTCCTCCAAAGGTATTCACCAGCAATGCGCCTGCATAAACTCTCCCATACTTGTTAAGAAAAGAATGGATGCAAGAGGAGAGAAATCTTAAAACTGTTTTTAATTTTCCACACGATTGACACCTTGGGTTTATGGATAACCTTTTTTTCCTTTTTTTTTTGAGGATTCATGTAACATTTAACAGATAAATCGTTTGTAAAATTACAACAATTAAAGTTCTGACTTTGATATCAGAAAACAAATCCTCTGCTGTGGTATTATCCTTTAGAGATGTTAATTCAGGGTCTGTATTAGTCTAAATGTACTACTGTGTTACTATTTGGTTTGATTTGATGAGGTTTATTTTACTCAAGCTCTTATTTTTCTGGTCATCTGTATCAATTTCAGAGTTAATTCACACTGCAAGTTATGGAATTATCTGTTTAGATTGCTCATCAAATAGACTTGATTATGAAATCTGAACTGTTGCTGTTTTAATACATGTAGATTTTTGTGGCTTTGTTTTCGTTTCATTTTGCTTTTTTTATTTTGTGCTACACTAGTTTGCCATGTAGCAATTGCACTGTGCAATATTTACAGTATGAGGACTGGGAAAACTAACTCTATGGATGTGATGTCTCTTTACAGTTTGCGATAGTGTTTCCTCTCTAGTTCTCAGTGATTTAGGTGTGACCAAGCCTTCTCTACTTTGTCACATTAAGCGGGTTTTCCAGGTGACTCTTTTGGTGAGTGTCAAAATAAGACTTTATGGTGTATTATTGTTAAGATTCACTTTGAATTAAAAAAATCTATTGATGCAGCTCTTCTGGACTGGGTCTTCTTTTCCCATCATTGTATTGATGCAATTGGTTTGCTTGTATTGAACACATACATGATGGACAACAAAACTAACTGAACATATTGCAGCTTGTACACCACATTCTCAAACAATGCTGGTTAGTAACTCTGGCATATCATATTCCAGTAATTTATGAACATTTTTTTAAACATACATACATAATTGATTGACTTGAATTTTATTCTGGCAAGCCTTTTTGGGTAATTGATATGATTCTTATAAAATATCTGAAAATACTAAGAAAAAATGTGCTCAATTTTCTATTTCCCAGAGCCCAAGGTGACATCTTTTAATTCCTTTTCTAGATTTCAAAATTGAAATGATACAACAAATTAGGACAATTCTAATATTATGGATACAGAAAATAGCCATAGATGAGTAACAGAAAAGCAGCAAATCCTCACATTTGGGCATCTGTAGCCAGAGCACATTTGGTATTTTAGATTAATTAAATATTTTTAAGGATTATTTGTGCATCAAAATCGTTGTGGATTATTTTCTGTCACTCAAATAATAGATTAATTAGCTTTTCTGCTCCACAAACGATAAATAGAAATTGGAACGTTTCATGCCAGTTTTGTGCTGTGCCCACTCAATCTGCTGATGAGGATCATGTGTATGGTCGAAATACAAATAGTATATGCCTTAAAGCATTAAATATAAATAAAAATACTTTGAAATATAAAATAATTTATTTTCAATATTAATACATTAAACATTTATGTTGAATTGGATTACCTGATTTTTCTATTCTCATTGTATTTTTTCTGGGTCTGTGCTGACATCTTGTGGCGGTAAGGACGTACAACAGCCGTCCATGTATTCACACCAGACATCAGATTTTTTAGGTAGAAATTATCGCAGCCCTCAAGACATATTGTCGACTAACATGTCTGTTAGTGGTAGTGAGAGGTAAAACTGTAAAGTCACCGTTTTGAATATGAATCCATCGTATGTGTGCCTAACATATAGCCTGCCTTATACGGAGTCCTGCATGGCTTCATCCCCCCAGCAGAGGTCGCCCTGCAGACTGCTCGCCTTGACTTTCTCCCGACAATTAACAGCAGAGAGGCTAATTTGCTCAGTTTGACCAGGGGGGTGTTAGACTTTAAATCAGTGACCCAGCAGCTTCCATTTCCTTAACTTTCCGGTTAAACGTCCCCGGAGCACACCCAAATGTCTGTCATCCATCTGGAGCAGGTCTGTACGAGGCAGTTTACCGCCAACAGCTAAATGTCAAACCTTTGGCAAAGTGTGCGCGCCTCCCTGCGCCACTCGGTGCTGATGGGTGGACCGAGCGGAGCGGAGCGATAGGGCGCATTTCTTAATTTCCCTTCAACGCCGCTTCCCCCCTCCAGCCCTGGACACCACGACGAGACCGCGGGACCGCTGTGTTTCCCGTTCACGCACGAGGATTGATCCAATGTATTATTTACGACCGAAACTTCAGCAACTTATCCACTGGATATGGCTCCCGGTTTGAGGAGTGGGCGGACAGGTCACCCCAAAGTGGTGGGAGCCGGCGGAGAGGACCCCGGTGGGCGCTCGCCTCGAAGGACGGATGCCGGAGGAGAGGGGAGGTGTTTGAGGACCAGGTGGCGAGCCGGAGCAGCGGGGATGCTTGCAAACTGTCTGCTGTCTGTGGGGATGCTTTTACTTCTTGTCCGGTGCGCTTTGGCCGCAGAGGGTAAGCACACTGCCGAGCTATCTGCTCCAGCAAAACACATGCTGATGTGTTGCATTTACCTCTGTAAACCTGAGTGACATCTATTGTGAGGAGTTGGAAACATATTGGGTGGAAAATGAGTCTTTTGTTTCACACAGGCAGCGTTTTGTAATCCGCACATTTATTGCTGCTGGGTGCATGATTCACATACAGACTGTGTGGATGGCTCGGTAGCTTGCTGTAGGCTATCATTTTTATGAAAGAAAAAAAAAACTGTTTTCCAGACGCCTATTGCTCTTTACATATTTTAGATGCTCGCAGAAGGCTGTTATTGCAATGGAAATTGCGCAGCCAGGCATAATATCCAAACGACTATTATTCTGGATCCATTCCCCTTACTGACCGCACTAACATGATATGTTGTGTGAGAGATGGTGTTGATGCTGGACTGCCCAGGGTTTGCTTGTATGTGATGTAACACCCTTGTCACCTACTAATCTTTCCACCTGAGCCTGACGCCAGTCAACTCTTTTGTCTCTGATCAGATTGCACTGCACATACCTTCAATCTCTGCCTCTCCTCTGCAGCTGGACTCATTATGAGCCATCTCAACCTCAACTTTGTCTCTCATCTCAACTTCCTTTTCCCCTTTGTTCTGCAGCAGGCATTTAATTGTGCTTGCATTTGCATTATATTAAACGTTATTACTGTGTGTAATGAGCTGAAGGGAGTTTTTATTCTGGGAATGCAATGCAGTTACAGGACAGTCAGTGTTCCAGAGCATCTGGGTCAGCACTAATGACACACATACTGTAGCCCACTGGAGGTCTGTGTGTCTCTGGCGGCATGAGAGGCAGCTGGGGTAAGGTTGGCCGACATAGCTGCCCTTCAACCATGAACGCTTTAAGAAAAGGCTTGACTGCAAAAGACAATTATTCTCTGCATGTGCTCTGTTTTGGCTGCATCACCCTTCCCCCCCCTCATGTGTCTATTTACACCACCTCAGTGCGGATGGCATTGGAGACAAAACAAGATGTTGAGTGTGTGTAGCCAACAGTAGCTCCATCACCTCCCTCCAGTCTGCAAACTATGATGTAGTGGCTGCTCGTCTCACCTCTGCTGATGCACTGCTACAGTAGCAGAGTCTCCTCCTCCTCCCTCCCTCCCTCCCTCCCTCCCACCTCCACCTCCTCCTTCTCACAGTCAGCACATCCATTCTTAAACACATGAGCCCAGCAGCAGCAGCAGCACCTGAGCTATACAGTACATATTTGGGAAAAGAGACACCAGAGTACTTTCATTATTCACATACATCAGTATCTAGGGACAGGAAACTGCACACTGAGACTGTAGTCTTTTATGTAGATAAAAAAAGAAAGGTAAAAGATTTACTGAGGATAGATGTTGGATTCTGTGGGTTTTTAAACTGGATGAATAAATGTTTACATTAGTTTGTATGTGGCATTTTCGTCGTTGAAACAGTGGTTTGAAACATGGATGATGCTCTCCTAGCTCCAACAAATGACCCTAGGTTATATTACAGCCACAATGGGTATGCTTTTGTGTATCTGTTAAGTTAGCAGTTCTTAACAGGTAGCATACCTCTGCCCTCTCTAATGATTTTAATGTAACTTCTAAGATTTTGATTATTCAGAATCTCCTCATTCATGGTTCCTTATGGATCTTCAATGGGATTCATTATTCAGTAAATTAGGGATGGACCCATTCTGATAAACTGGATCTGTTTTTATGCAGAAACTTACCTTATTAAATTAATCAGGTATAGAGCTGCGTACGTCACGTGACTTGTCTTTTTTACGTCACCATGTTGTCAGGGAAAGTGAGTAAAATTAATGGTGTCAACGTTAATTTTAAGCCATTATAGTTCTCTGCATATTTTAAGTCAAAAGACATTGAAACTGCCTGGAGAGGTATACATTGACGAACTCCAGATTTGTGAATTATATTCAGGTTTGGAGTCTATCGGCTAAAGTTTCTCGTGGTAATTGATATCCTAGTTGGTAGGAAGCATCAATTGGTCACTCAACTGGTAAGAATGCAAGTACAGTATAGTACATTATACATCCAATTACAGCTAAGCCAATTTGTTGATTAGTCGATTAACAGAAAAGCAATCGGCAACTATTTGATAACATTTTTTCAAATAAAAATGGTGAATACAAGTTTTGGTCAAAGACATTTGAGGATGTCACATTATGCTATTCATAGTATGCCTAAGTAATTCATAAGATTTTTTTCTCAAGCTTCCAATAGAGTGGTGAAATGAATAAAGATGGATTTTTAAAGAATTCAGTATATTTTTTTAGCTTCAAAGAAAGAGCTGTAGCTTCTCAGACATTTCATCACATGTTGACCTGTGTAACACATATGATCATTGCTATCAATGGTCACTATCATAAAAGACAGTCATGGGTTTTACAAACACTAATCACAACTTTAGTTGCTCTTCTGTGCATAGGAGTCAAAACAGAGATAATAGTTGCAGTTTTAAACATGTGGTTAATATTGTGAAACACTTGCAGTTTAGTTAGGTAGGTACCAAAACTACTTGGTAAGATTTATTAAGAAATCATGGATTGGCTTGAAATGAGTATGCTTGTTATGTCAATAAGTAAAAAATGACATTCAGTTTCACACAGGACATGAACAGGAGTCCCCTGGTAAGGTCCTGTGACCTATCCCCAACATTCTTGATGCGCTGACATCGGCAGACTTTGATTATCAATATGTATGTGATATATGTAAACCTGTAGCAAATATGTCTCCCTAAAAAGGTTATTGCAGTTACTTGGGAATGTAACTTTTGGGAGACCAGGCTGATTTCTCCCTCAGTTACATTTATTCATTGATGGTGGGCCACTGATTCATTTTTTTTACTGCCACAGTTACCTCTGGCCACATATTACCTCACATAAAAAAATATTTCAATGAGTCCTATCAAGTGAGCTATACATATTTTATATTTTGAAAAGGTAGTACAGTGGTACTTGCAGTGGTAAAAGCCTTCTTCTTACATTGACCATACATCACAATATGCCTTTGGGTTGGGAAAATCACATACCAGGTTATCAAGTTGATGTACATTGTATTGCACTACTTTTTCCTCAAACAGTGTTTGAATATACCTGTATGTACCTGTTTGAATGTACCTGTCTCTTTAAGCCCCGTCTTGAAAATGCCTAGTGTGTGCTGCTTATTGGTCAGTTTTCCTGGATCTTCTGCATTTGCACTCTCGACTCCTCTGCATCGACATTACAGCTGGGGAATGATTGTAATGGCACTGTAGTGACACTTTATATCTGTAGTGTAGTTGTGACATCACAACCTTACAAAATCCTGAAACACTGTAAAGACACAGTTTCTGAATACGGACTGTGTGAATTTTTGTGTGGCATGAGTAGTTTGATACCTTAACAGTATTTATATGGCAGTTAGACTATTTAAAGTCAAATAAGACTTGGAAATCTCACTTTTTATTATATAGGATCTTTAAAATACAGTCTGGTATCAACTGTCTCATGTTGGCTTCTCCTCTGCAGTTGCTGAACTAGTATCTGCTTTAAAAGCCCATTATCAGTCAGGTTTTACTGCTGTGCTTGTGTCTGTGATGTGCATGTGTGTTTGTGCGTGTTTAAGGTTTACTAAATGAAAAACATCTTCAGTTGCTTTGAGCTGGTAACATCCTGACTCACAGCTTCATCCCCTTAATGTGTGAAACCGGTAAAACATGTGGTTACTATGGGAACGCCAATTTTTTTGTCCAACAATAACCCCCCCCCTTAAACCCTTCAACAGCCAGCAGAGCAGAGGACAGTGGTATCTGGAGTAATGTGGCTGCAAAGATGAAGCGTTTCTCATGCAGTTAGATTGATATTTAATACACTTGCAGGATTTCTTGTCTGGTTTATGGTTTTCACATTAACACAGCTTTTGATACTATGCTCAGCAGCAGCTGGAGGACACACAGAAGAGCAAGCTATGCAAAGGCATTTTTTGGTCCTTCCACAATCAAACGATTGTCTTCTGACGTCAGCTCTGTTTACTCCTACTATCGCGGCCCGACCATTGCTTATGAGTGCTGACAGCTCCGTTTTGACAGGGGTTAACCTCAAGGACCTCTTGCTGTATGAGATGCTATCCCTCAGCTGTTGCCAGTCATCACTTTCTGCTTAGGAATTCATTGAAAAGAGACATGACAGTAAGATTCAGAGCCATTTCCTATTTGTAATGCAGTCTGGGACTTTTAGCCATAAAATGACCATGGAGCTGCACATTACAAAATGCTCCGTGGTTTGCCTTGGGGCTGGCCAATATGGCCAAAGTGTCAATCTCGATATTGATATATCTATAAGATCTATATGGATTAACTGCATATGTATGTGTGAAATAAATATTTGACAAATGAGAGGTACTAAGTATTTTCTCATCTAATCAAGAACTTTAGTGCATCAAATACATTGATATCAGAATTATTTTTTTCCTAATATGGTTATCACCAGTATCGGTCGGGCTGTAGCAATAATTAAATCACATTAGATTATAGCCCAGCCCTCGTTTGCCTCTGTTTGTTGTTTTGTGTGGTTCAGTATCTTGCTGTTTTCTCTCCCTTTGTCTAGATCAGCCTTTCAAGGGCTGCCACAACAGTTAATGTTAAAATGCATTCCAGGAATCGGTTTTAAAAAACAGCACCCATGACTCACCCTTGGTCTGATGACCTGTCTTCGGGTGCTCTGGGTTCTCAGGAGCGCATAGAGGACACACTTTCCCTGTTTATTTCCCTCGTTTCACCTCATTGCAGTGATTTAATGTACAGCAGTTAATTATGTCATGGGTAGAGCATGTCAAGAGGGCTTAAGATGTATGTGCATGTGTGTGGTGTGTGTGTGCACAGTCAAGATAGATGGTGTCTCCTCAGGTGGAGCTTCAGCTGAGTCTTTTATTTGCTTTGCACTCAGCCATGATGCAAACATTTGTCTTATGAACAGACTGATATCAGATTGAAAAGTCAATTTACAAAACCAGTGATTTAAAAAAAAAGAAGAAGCATTGTTTATATTCTCCTCCATCTGTTTTCTTTTGCATGTTGTGCAGATATTGACAGGGAGACTGTGGGAGTTCTCTTTAACTTAATGCAATAACTTGTGAAAAGCGAAAAGGGCAGAAACACACAGAAAACAGTGTTACCAAATAATAAAAATATATATTATTCATTTTTCATATTAATACAAGCAATCATTCTCTGCTCTGCATACTCATAGGGCTCGTTTGAGTTTCTATCAGATCTTGAAGAAAGTCGAAAGGTTTGTAGTCTTTTCTCCTTCCCCGCTGTAAACAAAGGAAGCACTTCTACAACACATAGATGTAATGATAAGACAGGCAAGCAGGCTTCTAATTAGTATCTTGGACCATCTGCCTCACATTATCTCTTGTATAGTTCAGTGCAATCAGGGAATATTGTGTGTGTGTGCGTGTGTGTGTGTGTGTGTGTGTGTGTGTGTGTGTGTTTCCCTCCAGTATATCTCTGTACCTTTGTGGCTCTCTGTTCTCTCGTCTGTCTCTCTCTGTTTTGGCTGTTTGGTGCAGGTTGATGGCAGACAAAGGCTTGGCTCTGCCGCTGCTTGAGAAAGGACAGCAGGCTGCCTGATTTATTGGGACACACTGTATAATACACCACACTGCTCCTCACAAGGCTTCCGTTCTCACCGCATCATAGGGTACCACGGCAAAAGACCGCATGAGAGACCAGATTCTGAAGAGCAACTAGGACAATATGAAAACTATGATATGAAAAATCACAATTATCCCGGCGAAAGTAATTGTGATTCAAGTTATTATCCTGATAATCATCAAAATGTTCTTAAAGCTCTTAAAATGGAACTAAAACATACATCAAATGAGAAGATGGATTTTCTGTAAGATAAAATAAGTTCTATCTGATTTGAACTTTTACTTCTGGGTTGTGGCCAAATTAATGGTTACATAAAAATCTGTAATAAACTGCAGTAAATTTGCTGGAGACCGCAGTGAATAAAATTCACTCTGGTGAGAGCAGTCAGGAATAGGATAAGAAGAGAGGGACCACACCACATAGTGCTAATACTATGCCATTTGTGGCAATTCAAAATATATCAGGAAATCAGCACAGGACTGTATAATAGCGAGCTAGACAAGTTTTTCAAGTCACTCGTGACGATATTCACGATTATTGTGATAATGGAAGTCCACAACAATTAACTTATTGTGAGTGTCTTTTATCTTGATCCACGATAATACATCGTCCTGTTCCGACTTGTCATTATGAGATTGACCCCATCTTTTTGAACGAATATAAAACAACTTGTTTTGTGTCTAATTATGAATCTCTCAAATAAGGCTGCATGAAGTAATCAAGATGTAAAGGCAGTAATTGTTGGAAATTGTAAGATTTTCTATCTGCCTATTTAAAACTCCACTTGTGTGACCCTTAGGAATAAAATGTTTAGCCATGTTGGATATCAAAATGCAAACGTAGTCACCAAACTTTTGATTATGATCGTATACGTTCCTCTCAAGAAGTTATTCAGGACAATTCCTGGCTTTAATAAAACGTTTTAAATTTTAAAGCACAATTTGGTGAATATCACCTTAGCTTTACTTGTTTATGTAGACCAGTAATTCAGCCAGAGAAGACACACCAAGTGATCCAAACTGAGTTAGTTATCTAGTGTTTAGAATAGAAGTAGAATACATCTTTTTTGTCATTGTTCATTGTCCTTAGGACATTCAAAATCTGTTTAGCAGCTCTTTAGCAGTCTGCAACAAAAAAGAAGCCTACAAGTAAATAAGTAAAGATTAAAAAAAATTTCAAGTAAGAAAGTAAATAGTATTCAAGTAAAAAAAAGTAGTAAAGGCAGTAACAAGGAGACAAAGTTTAGAGGTCCTGTTGTCCTGCAAAGGTGTTTTTAATTAATTTCTTCTCTGGTTAAAGGAGGGCATAGCTACACTGGATGTCACCAGACTTCATGTAGCAATAAGGAAGATAAAGGAGTTATTTGTCTCACCTGCAGGTTATGCTTTTCTTATTTAACATTGTGTTTAAAGTGTGATTTATAGGATATGCCTTTATGCCGCAAGCTATAAGGGCCTGGTAGTTTTTTTTTGTGTGAAGCCATTCTCTTTAACTTTGAGTGATTTAATGGGAAACTGAAAGATATAGATGTTAAAAATTTAAGAAGATTTTTATGAGAAGTGAAAAAGAATGGCTCAGAGAAGGATTTATATCCATGGTGTGCATAAATGAGTGAGACAGAAGGACGGAGAGAAAGAGAGAGGGAGATTTGCCTCTTCACAGACGGGGTCGTCAGTCACATTTAATGGTGTCAATGTCATTGTATCATATTTAGTTTTTGTCTACTATTGTTATAAATAAAATACTAAATGTAATGCTAAGTGTAGCTGTAGGCTCTGCATTCTTATACAGTGGGCTCTGTGGGCTGTGGCATTTCAGCTAATCCCTTTGAACTGCTGGAGGAGGAAATGTGAGATCACTGACACATACAAACACATTTGTTACACTGAGCCTCCAAAATGTTACATGCTTAACAGCTAGCAAGTGTGCTCGCACACACACAATATTTTCAAGTAAGAAATACTAACTTTTCATTAAATCCTATTGATTTATCCGTGGTGTTTGTAAAACA
The DNA here is from genome assembly GCF_030273125.1 of Centropristis striata. Classification (NCBI taxonomy): domain Eukaryota; kingdom Metazoa; phylum Chordata; class Actinopteri; order Perciformes; family Serranidae; genus Centropristis; species Centropristis striata. The sequence goes on from NC_081518.1 coordinate 11,309,044, forward strand.
ATGAACTAATAAGGCATACTTAAGCTGCTTTTTAGCAGTTTTTGGCCACTAGTGGGCAAAAGATCTCTACAAGCTGATAATGACTTCCCTGACACAGTATTACTTTATAATGGTGTATGGCTAACATGGTAGCAATGCTAGTTACTACTTAAAAATGTAGCAGACACAAAACAACAGTCCCATTGGGGTCACGTTTCTATACTCATGAGGAACACAAGTCCAGTATTCCCTCTTCTTTTTACTCTGTTTTTAGCTGCATCAAGTTAGAGGAAAAGTTACTGTGTCTTAATTCACATACTTCTGCATTTACACTTGTTATTTTGAGAGCATGAAGTGTGGACAGTATGGTAAAATGTAGTGCACCATGTCGTACACCAACAGTCAAACGGTTGAGTGGAGAATGACGGATTTTTCGCTGCATAGTGGAAGTGGTGTGGCCACCAATTTATTTCAATCCTGTGAAAAAATAATGTACACAGTGTACTACATGAAAGTGTACTAGCATGCTAACTGTGTAACTTTCTTCAGTAGCTAACTTTGTCCGCTGACTGGGGCCATGCAAGTATTGTACAGTGGGTGTATATAAGCATTTTTTGCTGGGCAAGGGTCCAATCTATAGACAATTCATTAAAAATGGAAAAAAAATGGAATTTTAGCCAGGAAAGACAGTACCAGCAAAGCTAGCACTTAGTTAGCTGCTCACCAACAACCCAGTGTAGGAAAACTGCTTGGTCTTGAGCAGTTCAGGGTTTTGGCAGGCTGCTCATAATGCAATCAAAACATGATGATTTGATAATAATAATAATAATGGAGATTTAGGAAAGTAAAATTGCTTTAATGAAATTGAAACTTGTGACCTTTACTTTCCATTCCAAAGTTTCAGTTATTGTTGGAGCAGGTGATAATTGCAGGACTAGCTGTTTGTTAAAACGTCTTTGTAGAGCTTCAGAGTAAGTTGATATTTCTTTGTGGGTTCTTCACTGCAAGCAACCTCTTCCACATTAAATGTAGTCATCTGAGTCAATGTTAATATAGAAAATGACCAATGAATGGTACATTGTTAGTCTGTGACCCCTTTTTTTAGTGTGAGAATTCTCATGACCACAACTATCAGAGCATTTTCATATTGTCATGTAAATGGGAGTATTCCCTTCTTTTGTGTGCTCTAATTGGATTGTGTGGAAACTGGGACTAGGCTGACATAATTCAGTATCTATCGACTTACGAGTTTTTGTGTAATATGTAAAGTGTTCTTTTTTTCAAAAGCAATACATAGCAGTGTAGCAGTTCATTGTAGTGACCATCAATCATATTACATGTAGTATTGCATGCAATTTCCTGCCATGTAGTGATACATAGCCATACATCCTTTCGGTGAATTGAGGCGGAATAAGTGGGATGCCACCCTCCTTGTTAGCAAAATGACCAAAATGTTAACCTGCCATCCCCCCTCTCCATCCCCTACTAGCAGAATGAGTGCAGGGGCAGAGGGGTTGTTTAGTTCAATACATTAGTCTGTTCTGCCTGACACACTGACACTTTATTTGACTGAAGTTTTGTATGAGTTGCAATCTGTGACTGACCCTAGCTCTGAAATATCAGTTCCTTAACTGCTGTGTATTGAAACATCCATAACTGCGTCTGTGGTACTAAAGTAACAGATAGATTTATAATTTTCTAATTACGCTTCTTTCTCTCAGTCCTGCCCTTCTGTCAGTTTAGTCTTGGGTCTATTATGTTCTCTAGACCAGTAGTTCTCAACCTTTTTGAGTCGCGACCCCCAATTTAATATGCATGTTGTCCGCGACCCCCGCTCACTGAACAGAATCTCACACGCACAGTTCAGATCACCCAAAAAAGAAACAAAATGACCAAAAGAGACACAAAATGACAAAAAAAGACACAGAATTACCAAAAAGGACCCAAAATTACAAAAAAAAGGAAACAAAATGACCAAAAAAAGACACAAATTGACCACAAAATGACCAAAAAAGACACAAAATTACCAAAAAAAGACACAAAATGACTAAAAAAAACACAAAATGACCAAAAAAAGACATTAAATGACCAAAAAGACTAGAACACATGAACACTTTAACACAGTGGAGACAGAGCTGACTTCCAAAATGATTTGGCGACCCCCAGAAATCATCTCGCGACCCCAATTGGGGTCGGGACCCCAAGGTTGAGAATAGCTGCTCTAGACTAAATAGCTGGGGTGGGGTTAGGGCAGTTCTGAAGGTGAAGGAAATTAACCGGGTCCACCGCCCCCTGTCGATATATATCAATATCAGCTGAATAATTCGTATTGTATTATAAGTTTCAGAAAGACATTGTGTATGACAATCAACATCAGTGTGTCAACCTCAGACATTGTTATTCAGCGCATAACGTGCCCCCATGTAGTGCCCCCTGCCCCAGACAGAGAGTTTGTTTGTGTTATAGTAGCTTGTTAGGTCTCTGAAACATCAGCGTCCCACTCGCAGCCTATAGATAGTCTTTGATTTTAAATCCGGGTGACATCACAGATTCAGGGGCTCGCTCTGTGATTTCTAGCTGTAGTGAAGCAGGTTTAGAGTGGAGGCAAAGATGACAGCGTCAGTGAAGCATCAGGAGTACTGCGGAGGGCTAAGCTGAACTCCGAGAGCATTAAAGTAAATGATCAACAGTTTTAGAAGCCTATCTTATTAATCAGTAATCAAGCTGTCGTAGGACTTTAAAGATGTTCTACTTACGGAATATAGAAGCGGTTTTAGTGCTTATACTTACTTTTATCCCATTTGGAGGTAATTTGACTTGCATAAACTAAATTGGAGTATGTTGTGAGACACACAGTGCTAGAATTTGACTCTAAAGATAGAATGTGTCATACATTTTTAATCACAGACAGGACTTCATACAGTACAGTATTTTTTGTAACACACACAAACACTTATTGAGATGCACTCACTTTTCTGCGCATTCATAAATCTAAACCATGTAGCATTTGTTTGATTCATGCCCTTACTTTAGAACGCTGCAGTCAGCCCTTAAGTCTTAAAATGAGACGGGCTGTTCCCCACAGGCCAATTCATTACTGGGATAATCCGAGTGTGTGGCACCACAGAGCTAACCCTCTGCATACACACAACAAGGCCTTTACACAGGCTCCAGCTCTTACTCATCTGTAGCATATGTCTGTGCAAGCCTCAGTGTTTGAATATTAGCAGTGCTGGAATGTAACTAAGTACATTGACTTAAGTACTGTACTTAAGTGTAATTTTGAGGAACTTCTAATTTACTTGAGTATTTCCATTTTATACTACTTTATACTTGTACTCCACTCCACCAATAATCAAAATGTTCAAATCGGTCGTAATATAATATATTATTCTAGATTAAACTCAATAGTATATCAAGTAATTAAAAGCTCAACCTTTATCAGCTACAACATTAAAGTGATGAATACATGAATGCATCAATAAATATAATCCAATAATATATTGTATACAATTCTGGAGTGAGCCGTACTGCATGATGGGTACTTTTTTCCATAGCATTTTTTACACTATAGTGAACTTTTGCTTAAGATCTGAGTACTTCTGCTTCTTACACTGTCCTCAATGACTCTCCATGCAAGTGTGTGTGTGCATGTGTGTGCGCGGGTGTAATTTGTGTCACGACTTGCTACTCTCAGCACTTTGTAACCTGCTGCAGAGAGAGAGCATTACTTCTGTTTTAATATTAAATGTTTTTTTTAATTATGGAGCTACTGTATTGGATATTCAATTTGTGCCTTAATATCAAGGGTATTGCGTCAATGTCTTTGAAGCTGCAAATACAGTACGGTGCAGGAGAGGATCTATTGCACAGGAGACCTTGAGTTCAATAGTTAAATTACACCAATGAACGTCTCAGTTTTTCATCCACCAAGCAAACAAGCAAACCAAATTAACAATTAATATTAGTGAAATGCAGTTTGGAGTGTGACCATGTGTGTTTCTGACTCAGAGTCACTTTGTGGCCTGTGAAAGTCAACAGCATTGTATACATGCATCTCAGTAATGATATTGTCACCTAGGAGACAGGACTCTCCCTGACAGTGAACGTCATTATGAGTCATGGATGGAGCCCATTAAGTGGTGCGTACTAAACGATGTTGTAGCGGCGAAAGGGAGGTGTACAAGTTCGAATTAAAAGACTGACAGAATATCCAATTCAAGAAGTAAGTCTGTGAGGACAAAGTATGCAGCTTAGGGTTGATATGAACAGGCAGACACTCTTTTGAGTAAGAGATGGATTCAAACTGATGGAAGAAAACTCTTTTTCATTCACTGGTAAAAAATTAAGAAGAGCTTTAATATTTAAAACCATGTATCAAAAAGCGTTGTCATTTTCTTGCCTTTTTTCTCTTAGAAAGAATAATCATAAGAGATCATACGTGAATGAAATAAGTTGCACACACACAAAGACAAAAGCAGTAAGAGAACAGGGAAAAGATCCAATTATTTCCATTTCCTATGTCAATTTCCTCAAAGAAACAGTGAAAACCATCCTACTTTTTCATGCATACACACAAGTAATTCATATGACACATCAGAAAGATGTACCCGTTTTGATGTGTACTGATCTGTCCTATTTTTCATTCTGAAAGAAACCTGCTCAAAGGAGGCTACCTTGCCCTGCTGGATAAACCATTCCTGAAAAGATGGCTCCCATGGGGGCGTCCATCCTCTTAATAGTATCTGTCTGCTCGCTATTAAACTTGTCTGGAATAAATCCGCAGCACTACAGTCGGCTACCGTGAGTAGATGTATAATCTTCATCAAAAATCTAAATGAGGACTGGTTCCTGCCAAAGAAAATCTGAAGACATAGAAGACATTTTGCTAGCAGATGGCCTTATTTGAACTCTGACACTTCCAACTGCTTGCGTTATTTGTTCACCCACATCTTGAATGGTGTCCAGGAAAATCATTTAAGTACCCTGAAGTAGACACGTTTTTAGTATTTAGAAAAATGTCGTTTGTTCTCTGCATTAAGCACTTTCAGTAATAGTCTCTGAGAGCTGCATTTTCTGAAAAAGTGCGAGTGGGGGAACAAAATCATAGAATAATATATCGACTACATTACACTTGTGAACTTTGAGACTCAGTCCAAGTGTTGATGTGGAGTTCTGTTTGACCTCACAGAAGAGCTGTCTTAACTGTAGGGATGTTATCTCTTAGAAGATTTACCTTTTCTATTTGCAACAGATGTTTTCAGCTCATATAAATCCTCATACATAAAGTGAAGACTCCCCATTTCAACTCTGTACTTCAAAAGAAGTGGAGCTTCTGTATTTTTCTTTTATTCGGCGATCCTTCTGATACCTACTAGTTTAAATCTAGATACTGTAAGTATTCATTCCTTTTAAATACCTTTGAGACCATGCAGCTCTTTTTGGTGGCAGGACCCACTCTGTGGGTTACGTTCGTGGCGTTTGCCCTGTCCTGTGCACAATTACGAACAGACAAGTGTCTGAGTCACGTGTTTGTTTCCCACTCACAGAGCCAGGGCTGGGTATGAACACAGATTTTTTTTCAATGCACAGAACAGCTAGCTAGTGGACCATGAGAGAGTATTCACAGAACTTAAAGAAGTCAACTTTGAACTATATTGCCACACAGACCCCCAACCCTGTGACATTTCATCATAGTTTTTCAAATATTATTTTTATTTATCATTTCAAAGTGCTTAAAGCACTGGAAAGAGCACATCTCTTAATGGCCATTCGACCTATTATATACTATTCTCTATCTATCTATGTCTTAAACTGTACTTATCTTATTAATTATAATAATAATAATGTTACAACAAATAGTGATTATACTAAATTGCTGTGTGCTCTTAAATTTCATTTATCACAAGAAGACATTGTTAAGGTTTACTTTGATTTACATCTCACAGTGACCAGGCTCTATTTGTAAAATGTGTAAAAACAAACAAACCCCAAAACAATTTACAATTTAAGACTTAGTTATTCTGCTCCTTCTGCCAAAACAGTTTTGAATGTATTATCCATTGATTTTGCAATTGCCATTACAGTAGACTGTCTGGATGGAATTATTAGCAGAAGCAAAATCTGTTTTCATCTTCCACTGAATATTGAGTTCTTAATCCACCACCTGGTCTCACCTCCGGTGCTGCACTCTAACAAATCCTCCTCTCTCTTATCTAAATTCTTAATTCACTTATATAAGATGGCCTTTGCAAAGCCAGGTTTTATGGTTTTAAATTCTACATGTCTGTTAACTTTGAATATCCCCTCTAAGCGCTCATTGTTTTTTCAACTGCCATAATTAACTTGCTTAATTAGTTTGTTTTTTACCCAGCTGAAAGGGCGTTACATAATTGCTTCTAAATCATTTAATTGCATGCTTTTCAAAATGGAGGAGAAAAAAGAAATTAAGGACTTTTTTTTAATCAGTCTGAATTTACAATTATACTATAATGTAACAAGTGTAACCTACCTGACAGTAGATCTATAACATCCAAAATTTAAAGAAGCCAACTGTACCCTTTGTCAAAAATCTTAATAATTTGCAATGGCTTGTAGTGATGTCATGTATATTTGAAGTAAGTAAAAACAATGCTATGGTTCCTGAAATATACACAAGATAAGAAAGATCACTGTGTATATGAGCACACTCATTAAAGACATGATGGCAGAATCTTTTGTGGAAAACATCACAGCTGTAGCTGCAGCGTGACACAGCCGTCGGCCCGGTGCTGTCGCGGTGAATTGAGGATGCAGCCGAGGCCGATGTTTGAGAGATCATCCATCATGCTGCCTGCTGGAGTTGGTGGTGATCTGTGTGTTTGCTCTGACTGTGTGGAGTGTCAAGGTCGGATGCATGATTGCTGTGATGTGAAGCATGAACAGTGTTGTGGCTCGAATGTGTTGTTCAATCTGGTATACAGCCGAGGTAAACTAAATAATGCAGCCATGTCTTGTTTTATTCTCACCTGCATGTCGCTAGACCTTGGATATTTTGTTCTGTCTCTCTGAGAGCAAGAACATGAACCCAAAACAGGAGGTGTTGTAGTGTAAACTGGTATATCGCATTCATTTTCTGGTCACAAGTGATGCAGCTGTACTTTTTTTTAAGTCCAGGAAATATTTTAGTGATACTGTGTGTTTCAGTTATTGCCATTTTAATATTTTTCTCTGACTCACTGACACAAAACACAACCAGCGGTCATGTTATTCTTAATGTGGTCTCCATGCACCTCCAGGGATGCATGAGCTACGGCTGTGAGTTTTGATTTATTGTCACGATCTGCCAGTTGTTTTCTCAACACATTCATTTGTCATTTGGTCTATAAAATATCATTAAAACTGTGAGAAATGCCCATCACATTTCCCCAGAGCCAAAGTAGGAATATTTAAATAGACAATTTTGTCCAAGCAGCAGTTACATTCACAGAGATTGTTCCAGTTCAGCCTAGTCGCCTTAAAATGACATTCCCATGCAATGAAACTCTATTGTCTATTACATTTAGAGGAAAATGTATTTTTTCCCAGATTACATTTGCTCTTGTCAAAACGCAAGAATGTTTTTAATCAAAGAGGATGACCACGCATACAGAAGGTTGAGATCGATAGATGGGTCAAACATTTGCATTTTTATCCTAAAACCAAGATATTTTACTAAACCTAACCAAGTGATTTTGTTGCCTAAACCTAACCAAACTGCAACACTTTCCCATGTTAACGGTTAATTTGGGGAAAAATTTATTTTTCTTGAAACGTAACTCAGAATGCAGATTTTTGAGGAGACAGGGTTGTTTACAATGGTAGAAGACTGATAAAAGAAGTAAATGCAGCTATGGTTGAACTGGCGACTCTGAATTGTCCATAGGTATGAATGAGAGCGTGGATGGTTGTCAAATGTTCAAATAAGAAATTTTTAGCATTTTTGTATTGGAAGATTTGAAAAATGATTAATTTATTCTCTAAGTAGTTCAAACTCAGGACCCTCTTGCTGTGTGGTGAGATTACTAACCACTACACTATTTATTTATGATTCTGTAAAAAATACAGAATTATTACTAAAATATATGGTTACACATAAAGTTGGAGTAATTCTGTTTTCAGACACAATCCTCTGTTAACTGTGGTTTCATTTTCATTGTGATATGTTCGGAAGAGATTCATTAATACACTTTATCTGTCAAGAATAAATCACATTGTCACAATCATTTCATGGAAAGAGGTAAAAAATATTTTTTTATTCCAACTTTATGGGCGACCGTGTACTTTTAAGGTCCCAGGTAAACACGAGCAACTTAATTTTTGGCCTACAGCTTGTAGTGACTCCAGATTATAGAGCGTTGTGATTGTATTACATACATTTTGACATTCTTGTGCTTGACTCCAGTGTGGATTTTAGAGGGGATCCTAGAGCTTAACAGGCTTATCCCACCTTGTTATCCCTCTTTGTCCTCTTCCCTCCATCCTCCTCATGCCTCTGCTCACCTCTGCTGCACTGTAGCCAATACATGCGGTCAGAGTCGGACTGCATCTGTTCGGTGTCACAAGCTGCTGCTTCCCATTTGGTTTCTGTTTGGTTGAGCTGCTCACCACTCCGTAGTACGATGAAGGTCAAGTGCAGGATGGTTTCATTTAAACGATTAGTGCGGCAAATACACAACTGCTGCAACATGTCTTTGTTATGTCACTTATGAGCCTTTCTTTTGCATCATGTTTATGTTAATACACTCAAGAGGCAATTTGGTTTGACATGGCGGCATGAATTATGTATCACTGTGACAGAATCAGAGCCACTTTATTCAGTAAGTAAATCCAGAGAATTTCTGCCCTAATGACATTGATGTCAAAAACTAGAGGTGCAAGAAATTAAACATGAATTACTTAATGACTAAAATATTTTGGTTAATAACTATTATTACCATAAATAAATGAGACCATTAGGAGGTTTTTGGCTGGCAGCAATTTAAAAGATGTTCTTTGGGAGAACAGGAAGAAAGCTATTATGCTTCCAGCGCACACAGACTAAAAGCTCATAAGCTGTTGAGGTTTATCCATTACTGTTTGTATTGTTATCAGTTCTTATCCTTTTTCTACAAAGCAGTCTCACAAAAAAGCAATGCCAAGGGAAGGGCAACAGGTTGCAACAAATGTACAGAAAATATGATTTGAATTTTCCCAAATAGAAGTTGAAGGTAATTATATGAAAATACTGCAGCTATCTTGACAATAATAGAGAAATAGAAATTGAAACATGTCGTACTGTGCCTTTAAGTGGGAATAGTAAGACCTCACATTTGTGCAGGAGGTTAGCACAGGACATAGGCTACAAGACACAGCAGGCACATTCAACATTCTGTCACTTAGATGAGCTTTGACGTCCTCTGAAGTCTCTCTGAGGGCCCAATTAGAAAGTCAGAGGCAAAGCCATGTGACTCCCCAACAGTGATACCAGAGTACTCTTGTGGAGTCTATTTTTCTTGCTCAGACTGTCACAGGTGACCAAGCTGTTACTCCACCTTCTCTCCCCATGATGGACAGGATTGGTCTTTTGAAAGGTAGATCGTTTTAAATAGGGCCACCAGAGTAGATTTTTACAGTAAAAAAGGGAATCTCTCGTAGCTGGCTACAGATCTAGCTCCAATTTGTGAAAATAGGCCCTTGACTTTCTATTCCTATACTTTTCCAATTTAGGTTGAGCATATAATCATACATCATGACCCAATACTGGAACAGCTGCAGCAGTTTAAATGACTGTTAGGCTTGAACAGCATCAAACAACATTGAACGTCATTGTAGTAAATGCACAGATTCCATTGTGTTTCTTACAAAACTAGAGATCTGTTGCTTGCAGATGTTATCATGATTGCTTTTTCAGTCATTTTAAAGCTGCCCTGTTAAGTTTTCTTTCAGTGTTCCTCTCTAAAATAAAGTGTTTATCCTTGAGATCTAACAATTGTGTTGAATGGATTTTCTTTCTCATAAAACATTTGAAAAAAGCACATTTTTAAGGCATTTAAAATGCAGTGACGTGTACATCCACATTTACTAGCGTGCACTCTGCTACTTTCTTACGTTTGCTGGTGCACTGCAGCAAATCTTGGAGTATTACTGCTGCTTGTATGTCAGTGGTTATAGCGTGAAACCATTGATAGCACTGTGAATTAGCACTGTGAATTACATTACAGGTGCATGCACATGCATGTGAATCCTTGTGCACATGCACTCAAACACTCTACTACTGCTACTAACAGGTCAAAAACTCACAAACATTGCTGCTGTTTGTCATTCAACCTTTTTAAAAAAAAAAAAAAAGCCCCCTTCATTTGATCTATTTACATTTTCAAAATTAAACTGTGCAAATTCATATCTCAGGATGAGACCTGCATGATAACTCAGTATGCTGTCCCGTTAGCTGCGGCGTCACAATCTGATGCCTTCCCTTGACCCCTACCTGTCATTTTACACCAACACCCTGCCATGTCAAATGGCTGTTGTAATCCCAAACCCATCACAGCCCCAGCATGCAGCTGAACTCCTACTCGTCCCCTGCTTGCTCTGATATGCAGACAGCCTTAGCTCCAGTTTGATTCGGTCCCTTCTCCCTATGTATGTATGTGTATGAGCTTATACCAGGACAAGAGGGTCTTATTTGAAGAGGAAGTGAGATGTGTGATATTTTTGGCGAGGATCCGTCCCCAGATTACCAGTCTGGTTTGGAGCTTTGTTAATGCACAATTTAAACACAAACCTAATCCCTGAAATATGGGTTTAACAAGATCAGAAATGTGATACTTTTCAAATTGTACTGTGTTTGTTCAACCTGAATGATACAACATTCTGTGAAGAAACATAAATCATTATATTTAATTTGTATGATGCTTCCATGACAAGACAGTCAATGTATTTACCTTTGCTTTTATCTCTACCACTGGCATGTGCTCTTTCTGCTTTCAACCTTGACAGTTCACAGGCCAGTATTGCCTCTGGGCACGGTGCTGAAGTAAAAGATGACTTACTTTCTGGTGGTTTTAATGGGATTGCGATTGCCTGCAGATCCTGAACTGAGCTCTCTGACTTGCAGTCACCCTGTCTGTGCCATACAAGGTCTCATCTGATCGCTCCATGCATCAAAGGAATATCTCACCCAGAAAATATTCTTACATTTTTATACCATTAATCTGTAACGATGCATTCGAAGTGTTATTTTGTGATGAAACGCACCCAGTTTCTCCTCAACTTAACTCTACTTCTAATCCAAGAAATAATTCTTCACAGGATGTACAGTGTCTTGATTTTTAAATCATGGCAGGAAACACAGGTGGCAGGTGTAATTAGTGACACAAAAAAGGAATGCGTTCCAGTTCGGAGAGTCTTATTGTTCATGCTGACCGCTGAGACACTTACTGGAGCTGACAAGTCACCGTAAAACACCTTTTAGGCTACGTTCACACTGCAGGTCTTAATGCTCAATTGTTTTTGTTTTTTTTGGTTTGATAGGATATTTTTGTTTGGCTGATTTTTTTGTTGGCTATATCAGACTCCAGTTTGAACTCCTCAGGTTCCTGAACTGACCCGCATGCACAGAAGTAAAATAACAAAGATGTCACACGCATCATGCTGTGTACGGAAGTGCTACAGCTACTGAAGTCAGCGTTGGCGGTTTCATTCTCAAGTTGTTCTGCAGTGGAAGCCAGCAAAGTTATGAGCAGATGATAACAAGGAGAAGGATGAGGAGAAAGAGAGCAAAGACATTTTTAACAGATGCTTTTTTTCTTCTTTTTTTTTTACTTTTTATTTATTAACATGTACAAATAACATGAGATCATCATGGGTGTTACAGTTAAAATCAGAATATTCTTTTACACATACATACACACATACATCATGGCATAATGTCACACTATTCAAGGTGCATACACGATCCATTTTTCCCAGCGTTCAGTACATTTCTCCACCTGAAGTCTTAAAACAAAAGTAAGTCTCTCCATACAGTAAATTTCTTGAATGATCCTTCGCCACTGGACCAATGTTGGGGGATCTACATGTACCATGTACATATACCATGTATGTCTTGTTTAATTTTGTTTATTCTAGTCAATATCTGAGGATCTTTTTGTTCCATGTGTCTGGTTTCTAATGACTTCATTTCCTCTTGTAGTTCAACAAGTCTTCTCTGTTTTTCCTTTTTCCGAAAAGCTGTGAGTGCAATAATTTTGCCCCGGACAACTACCTTTGCTGCGTCCCATAAAGTATTTGGAGACACCTCTCCATTATCATTATTTTGTAAATATGTTTCAAATTCTTGTTGAATCTGTTTCTGTACAGTTTTGTCATTTAAAATGCTTGTATTAAGTCTCATATTAAGTATATTTTTCCGTTGCTTAATTAAGTGCAGGGTTAAATACACCCCTGAGTGGTCAAATACATCCCTAATCCCTATTTTACAGTCCCTGACACTGTGCCAATCTGATTTATACATAAATAATCAATTCGTGAATATACAGAGTGACATGGGGAATAATAAGTGAATTGTTTTTCTCCTGGATGAGACTCTCTCCAAACATCAATCAGACCCAGCTCTGCAAGCATCCGCTGGACTAGAATGGCATTTGGACTTTTCTTTCGGCGCTGATTAGATGTATCTAATTTAGGTTGGAGTTGGACATTAAGATCACCACCACAAATTAAAATTCCCTGTGTTTCCAAAACTATCAATTCAAATAATTTTTTGAAAAACATTTTTTTGCTCCCTGGGGGGGCGTACACATTCAGTAAAGTTACTTCTTCATTGTCTAATTTGCCCTTTACCAAAACAAATCTCCCCTCCTTATCTTTCACTTCTGAAATAAATTCAAAATTTACCGCATTAGGGATCAGTATAGCTCGTTCAACTTCTTAGAAATTCACTTTTAACATCCGACCTGAGCCCACAAATCTCGTTATAGATAGCCTGCATGACGGGGTTAGCTTCTTCCTCGTTAGCGTCGCCATTGTTCTCATAGCTTTCCTCGTCACTACAGTATTTTTCTCCGACAGTCACTCCTTTTTCACGTCTTGAGCCTTGTTTACATTTAGTCTTTTTTGTTTATCCCCTTCCATGCTAAGTTTTAGTACAGTTTTTTTTAAAACTAATGTTCTTCAAAGGGGATACATTTCCGACCGGTTGGGAGTGGAGTTTTAAGGCTGCCATTTGCTTCAGCGTCATACCGGAAGTCTTAACAGATGCTTTTTCTGAAGCAATGGCTGCTACATCTTTATGGAGGTGTGTGTGGATGAGAAATCGGAGCCAGGAGTGGTGGGAATGTGACATGAATGGCTTCACAGAAACATATTTCATCCTAAATTTCAGGCTGTCAAGGCAAACCGTTGACCACACCACTTTTGACCAATCTCCCTGAGAAAGCACTAGGAGTTGGGCTGTCCGAGTGACTTCTGCCCCTGCGGTGACGTAATAGTTGCATGAATTGTGACATGAATGTTCAAATTGAGATTGCATTGAATAAAACATCATTAGAACTGCATATGAAAGTGGCCCAGGTCTGATTTAAAAAAAAAACAGATTCCATGTGATTTGTGCTGTTCATATTGTTCTAAAAAGTCAAAGCAACTCATTTTGGGCCACATTTGCCTGCAGTCTCAACGTAGCCTTACACACATGCCTTTGCGAAAGCAAGCAAAGGAAATATGAACGATTTTGTCTCATTTGATAGTCTGCAGTTATTTTGCATAGAAATAAAGTTTGAGGATAGTTACAGTAAGGGCAAAGGAGAGTCTGGCTTGTCTTTGCTTATTGTGTGCAGATTAAATCGAAATGAGCAGCTGGAGCTGTAGATAATGCAGGTTTATGTAAATAAACAAAGAAAAAAAAGGTTTATCTGAACCAGCTAAATTTACGATCGCCTCTTTTGACCTCGTATCAATCGTTAATAATTGCAGACTGATCTATAAGCTTTCGTTTTATGTCTTGCCAACAAAGATTTGTGAAAAAGCCTAGTATGGCTTTTGAACTGGATCTTGTGCAGTGTTATATGTTTTTTTCTGTAAAGATATAGGTTCCTTTTTGACTTTAGTCTACACTACAGTTCACTGCAATGCAAATACTTCAGTGTATTGAACTTCCCAGCCATCAGCACAGTAACCACTGGTAATTCATCCTCCTCCTCTGGAAGTGTAAAACAGCACCATATTTTATTTCACTGCTCTGCTGATGATGCTTTGGTGCCGTCTATCTAATATTAATATTAAATGGGCCACCCAGCCATTACGCCCCCAAAAAGTCTGAGCTTCTTCAAAAGCTCTTTCATCAAAGCCACAAATACATGCTGAATTTATCTGAAAACTGCCCTTAGGAGTTTTACTTTCTTTATCATTATTTGTCAGAAAGGGCCTTCATTGGTGAATTTTTAACAAGTGCCCTCTTGTTTCTGTCAGATGCATAATACAAATGGGGGAAAAAAATCGATGTTGACTCTAAAGGTCATTCATGCTTTTACATAATCTATATTCATACACACCTGACATAATAGTTGTTGATGTGATGGTTTATTTTAGGGACCTCACTGTCAGGCTGAAATGCTTCTGAGTCATCTTAGTGTTTATTTTCTATCCTCAAAAAATGCCCATAAATGTTTATAAGTTGTTTTATAAGTCGTTATAAGTTTCATTGTGAAACCACAATACATAATTAATTCATTAAGACAGTTTTTGAATGTGAAGCATGCAGTTTAACTTGCACCAGAGTCAGCACTTTAACAGTAAACACATTAAGAAGCTGGAAGAAACTGTCAGTTGGGGCCAGTTAGAGGACAGCATTTAACATTGTGGCATAATGATAAGCACATTTTTAATTGATGTTTGAGACATCTGGTCTTTTATATTTAGTAGCCTCATTTTATTTTTTATTAGACAGTTATTATCAGCACATTATGTTTCATTTAAGAGATTCATTCGCTTGACATCTATGCATGTGAAATGTACTTATTAATATATTTTGGAACACTTTTGTACCAATCATTAACCCAATACAGCAACATTATAATAGAGATGGGAATTGAATTTTTCTTTTCAATTATGTTTTTGGCTTCCAACGATTATGGCAAGAAGATAATTGAGATAAAAACGATTATTGTGCTGCATTATGTTTCACAATGATCCTCTCATTTTGTCTGGTGTTATAAATCCAGCTCCCAGTTTTCTTTACAGAAGTGTGTTTTTTCCCGAGTTACTGATTGGAATGCACTAAATATAGATTAAAATTCGATTTAAATATTTGCGCTAAATTTACAACATTTGTGCTAAATATAGATTAGCATTTGATCTCATTCATTTTGGTCTGATTTATTGTTATGTATTTTTTATTATTTGTTTTCCAGTTAGATTATATTTAAAGTTCAAGAAAATCCACTGTAAAAAAAAAAGTTCAATAATGCATGATGTTCTATAGAGAGTCAATGGCAGTACATTGGCTGAGGAATACTACTTCAAGAATGCAGGTTGTCTAAAGCAGGTGCAGTTTGATCCAAGGACATATCATGAGACCAAAAAAGAGAGAAGGTTAGACTTGTACTTAGCTTTGTGATCGATTACCACCAAAAACACCAACGCATACTGCTTTGCAAAAATTAAAAAGCCTTTAATAAATGGATTAGTGCCTATGTGTTTCAGCTCACAGTCTTCTTCAGGGCGTAAAGAAGACTGTGAGCTGAATCACGTAGGGGGTTAAGACCAAGAAAGGATTTTTAATTTTGGTATTTTGCAGTTATGACTTATTGATCACAAAGTACAAACATCTCTCTGTGGTCTTTATCTTTTAAGTATTGAATATTTTCACATTGTATAAAAGATTCTTATTCTTGACTAGTATGTTTTGTTCAGCAGAACCGTGTCTATATCATTTATTCACTGAATTGCTGCTCCAACTTCATTTCTGAATTTACATAATGAGGCACAAAAATCAATTAAGTTTGGCTGCTGTTCGTCCATTTTCGCCAAAAGGGATTGAGCCAGCAGATATATGATCCCTCATGAGAGTGTGGAGGGAATGTGTCCCCTGTCACCTTCCAAAAAGCTTGCTAAAAGCCTTGAATAATGGCTCTCTGTGGCGTTTAACTGAGCCAGTGCCTGCAGTAAAAACACAGAGATGCTCGATAGGAGACATTATCCTAATATATCGCTATGTATAGGGAGATTCAGATACAGGAAAGAATTAATGTAATGCCTAGTGTTGAGCTATTTAGAAAGTACAATGTACTAGTATGAGTGATAATTTACCAGGCTGAAAGTACTTCATGTGAATATGAAATTGCTTTTCTCCAACAGATCGCTATAACCTGAAAGCATATATCACCATATAACTAAGTCCTAAATGAGGCTAACTCAAACACAGGGACAAGGACAGAGAGGGAAAACAGCGTTGGTGAGCAGTAATAGGAGTGGACAGAGTGCAACAACATAAGCCATGACTACAGCGTCCTGAGCTGCATCAGGACAGAAGTCAATGTGTCGACATGTCTGGCTGAGAAAGACGTAGAGCCTAAGCGTCAGTGGATAGGCTGACTTTTATCTGGAGCGAGAGAGCAGGGGAGAGAGAAGGAGGACAGAGAAGAATAGAGAGCTCTGCTTCCCCTGAGTCAGTGGATTGCCCAGAGCTGTTTCTTCCTTTAAGTATTGGTTTCCTATCATTTTATCAATGAAAAGGGAGAGACTCCTCATGTCAATCTGAAGGTTGCTGTATTCTTAACTGATAGAAACATTCAAAACAAAGACGGATTTGATGTGGTAGTTCTTAGATGTGCACTTTGGATAAAAGTGCATAACACCCAGATGTATTAACTAAAATGCACTGAGTGCATGGAGTGCATTTCAATTTCAAGGTGACACAAGCTGCAAAATGTGTTTATTTTCTAGGCAATAAAAAGTGTTTACAGATATACAAATACACCTAGTGAAAGACAGTCATTTCTTTTAGGCACATTCCTGAAATGTTCAGTCGTTGACAATGAATTTCTGCAGAATGTTGCAATGTTAAGAAATTCTAAAAAACAAGTCTATGTAACAGTGCCCACTGTCCAAACGAATAGCTATCATGCACTAATAGTAAATGCTGAAATGTATCAAGTGGCATCCTCCAGGGCTGAAAGATTAAGCCAGCGGCAGTTCCTTAAATGAACACTTAAGGCTGGCTCCTAACGTGAGTCAATCCCCATAGAGCCCAATATTGTAATGCCCAACTGCACAGCAGAAATAAATATGTTTACAGCCTGATTAAAACCAATGTCTTTTTTTCATCTTTATAGCTTATTTTCCCACTAATAACAACTGTACAGGCTGAGAAATGTATATAACTCACCTGTTTGAATCATGTCAAGGCTTAAAGTTATGCATAATTAAGGGTGTAACGGCTTCTTTCGGCACACCTCAGCTCACCCAAGCTCCACCTCTTGGAGTTATAAGTTCTAGTCAGCATGCTGCCTTAGTAATGTTGATGAACTACTGCAGGGATGTCAAACTGATCTATAAAAGGTCCATTGTGGCTGCAGGTTTTTGTTTCAACTAAGCAGGAGCACACCCAGGGTTGTAGCAGGGAAAGTCCTAAGTGTGTTGAATTGAGCAAGGGTATATTTTGCTCATACATTTTTTTTTCATTTGTAAGAAGAAGAGTTTGTTGTTGTTTTATTGTTTTGTTTTTCAAAAGTTATGTCCTACTTTTAAAGTAGAGCCCGACCAATATGGGATTTTTGAGACCAATACTGATTTTACAGGGGTGGAAATTCATCGATAACATATGTGGTGGTTGATATAGTCATTTTTTGAGCTGGAATGAAAGTAGACCTTTTTTGTAGATTGTGCATCGATTTGTCACCACTGTGCAAATGTAACCAGAGAGCCACTTAAGTAATATTTAACATTGTTATACATTATCATACATTATAAAAACAATGTATAACATTGTCAGCCAATTCTATAAATGATAACTGAGAAAATACAGAATAAACAGGAATAAAAATAGCTAAATTAACATCATCACTGTTCAGTTTCACTCAATTGGAAAAAAATAATAGCTGACAATTCTAAATCACACCAAGCAACATTTTCTGCATCATATATTGCGTAAAAAAAGTTTTCATAACAGCACATATCAGACAGCATATACTCTGATAGGCCTTTGATATGGGCCAATAATATCTGTCAACCAATATATCTGTCAGGCTCCACTTTAAACAATTCCTGGAATAACACCACATACATATGGACTTTTTGGCCACAGACAAACAGTCAATCTGTTCAATCTGGACCAAAAACATTTTGTATCCTCCTTGTCAGGAGAAATAAATGAGTGAATGAATGAATGAACATCTCTTTTATTCCCATGTACTTCTCTGCATGGTTTCAGGGTTAAGTGTCCGCTGGGCTGTATTCCAGACAGCTGATGCGTGTCTCAGCCTGCTGTGCTGAGAGGAAAAAAAACAAAAACGCATGGTGCTCGATGCGTGTGACTTCCTCCCTCCCATCCATACTGTCACCTCAGCAGTGCTTGGCATCCTCCCTCCTCCTCCAGCCCTGATAACACGACGCCCCCATCCAAAGACAGAAACACAGAGGGCATGTGTAATACATATGTTAACACACTGTTTTTCAATCAAAATTCTGTCCTTCCAAACCTTCCTTCATTCCTACTGTTCAATCTAATTTCAATAGAACAACAACAGCTGAAAGCAGTCGTATTTCCTGCCGCCTTCCATAAACAGCCACAGCATAGGAGGGACTTCTGAGGCACTTCCTCAGAAGCAGTTGACAAGGCTTCTTAAATTTGTTTCCCTGCTCCCAGGGTTGCATCCACCTCACTATTGAATTATACTCTCTTGTTTACCATTTTCCTCACACAAGAGAACAAAAACAGCTCAAAGGAAAAGGAGAAGCAGTGTATAATAAGAGTGGAGCAGCGGGAGCCCCGGCAGTGTCATGTCTGTGTCCTGGTGGCTCAAAGATAGTGCTGGCTGCAGAGGGGGAAAATGAGTGTGGAAATGAGGTCTGTGGTTTGCGTGTGCTGGTTGCAGAAGGTTTTAGAGACAAGTTAGGATCGTGTAGCTGTCTATTGACTAAAGAAGCACCAAAACCAAACATTTTTTTAATCGATCATAGATGGACTGTCAATTTTCTCACAAGGTTTTCTTCGTATTTTTATTTCACCCCTTTTACAATCAATTTTCTCTTTTTATATATCTTTTTTATTTTTTCCTTTAAAATTGAGAAAAAACAATCTTTTCCCACACTGCCTGCCCATATATTCTACATATATTCTCAGTCTACATTTTGTTTCCATAGAAGGAGAGCTGTGTGTGTGAATAAGGTTCTAAAAATTCTGGATGACCGCTAGAATTCATTGTCACTCGAAGCCTTGACGAGAAAGATCCGAGACAACTGCTGGGTGCCAGGACTCATTATCAGACTGCTTGTGTAACCCGGGTCACACGTGACTTTGTTTGTATTATGTCTCAACCTCCTGCACATGCGCACATTGGATATCTCTGGCATTCATCCAGAATTTATAGAACATAGTTACTTCAATAATTCTCCTTCTATAGCAACAAAAAAACTGACAAAGAAAAAAACAAAGACAATTGAGCGTTAATTGAAGTACTGTGACATCATCTGTTTCTTTGCTTTCAAGGTTGAAGCTTGATGGAATGAGAAAGATAAATTGCTTTTAGAAAGGACCTGCAGACTTGTAGACTGCAGACACTTCACTGCAAATTCAATCATTTTCTCATTCTTGCACCACTCTTTTACCCAACTGCTGCACTTACTTCTATGCTCTTGGTGGGACTTTCTTTTTCACAGCCCACCCATTCTCATCATTCTGTGCCTCTATCACTATCTGCTCTTATCTGCACACCTACTCTTCTCTGGTTCATTGTTAAAATCCACCCATATGCTCAGCTCTGTCAGAGCAGGTGGCAAACCACAGGTGGACCCCACACCTCCGCTCGGAGTGGCCTCCGTCCCATGCACCCAAATTCGTGTTGCCACTGGGCACACTAAGCAGGGGTGGGAGGGTGTCCAGGAAGTTCTCTTTCAGTTTGATGACCAGGTGGTTTGACTTTTCAGTGGCCTTGAAGCAGAACACATATCCTTTTGTTATCTAGCTCTTCGGTGAATACAGAAATACATTTCTCCTCTTCCCACTCTTTGTTTTACATCACCGTTTTTTAAGAATGGATTAAAATGTGCAATATACCAATTTCACTAATCACATTTGAGCACATTAGTGATTTATTGAAGAAAAGGAATTAAGTGGGATCACAGATAGAGCGTGAAAGGGCTGTCTTTAAGAAATGAATGGTGGCTGTTAATGAAATTCAGAGATTTATTCCTCTAAAAACAAATTATAAAAAGCATTATGTCATTTCTCTGCTATATCTGGTGACATTTAAGAACACATTCAGAGTTAGTGACCTGGAACCTTTACTGAATTTGTAAGCATTAGAGCCTAATACAATTTACATTTAATGGTGAGGAAATATCTACAGACAAAAAAAAATGTTCTCAGATAGCTTTACAGTGCCAGCTGTGTGAGTACACACTGCCTTAGGGTAATCATCATGTGTGTAATTCAGAAAACATGGACTCAATCGCTTCAGTAATTTCCACAGTATGTGCTGGACAATTCTCTGAATTTTACAGTTAATGTTCAAAGGGTGTATAGAGCGCTGCAGGGATGACGTATTTTTGAATGGCAACCTGGAAGTTAGCATCGCTCTGGTTCCCTCGACAAAAAAGCCAATAGGATTCTTCCAGTGGATTTTGGATTACTGCAGAAATTAAGCTCTGTGGCACACAAAGGTTTATAACACTTCCATGTTTTGTTCAGCAAGATAATGCAATTGCCAGAAGTAAAAACGTTATGTTAGTCTGACCTGCCATTGGTCAAGTCTCTCACACCACATTCTTCTCCCCCTCTGCTAACTCTGCTATCTATTCTGCAGGGGCACTGTCACTGCATCCTGGGCTTAGAGCCTCCCAAGATGAATGTGATTGGTTTAAAGAAATACAAACAAGCTGGACTGTTTTTCTCTTATAGCAGAATGATAATGGGTGTAGCCGGACCTTTCTGCATCGCTGACACGGCTCTCTGGAGATAGTTCTGGCTATGCAGAACTAATGTTTGGCTATATATGAACTCCACCACTATCATGTGACTTCTGTGCTACCACTGCTAAGCTTGATGTTTAATGTCCCTAACAACCAGTAGTCTCATTTAACCACTTGTTACAACCATCATTTTTTAAGACATCTTAAATCTTCAAACTGCAAGAGTGATGCATTTTACTTATATATTATTTGTCATAGAACAAAATGTGAAAACTTTGTGTTAACCACAGACCTTTTTTGAGCCATCTAACCAAAATCTTTTTTTTTTAAAACCATTGACTTTGAGAAGAGGGTGCAAAAATGCTAAATCATTCCTGCAGCATTTTCAGTCAAGTGAACTGGGACAATAGTATGACTGATATGTGAGTATCTTTCATCATTTTGCAGCCAGGTACATGATTGTCAAAGGTTCCCTCCCAACACTGAAGCTGTTGTATGTGAGTGCTAGCTGGATGCACTTGAGCAGGAGAAACATGCTGAGGGGGTGGGAGGTGTGACAGGACTGCAAAGCTTTACAAATGGATAAAAGAACCCCTCTGTGAATGTGTCTAGGGTGTGCTGAGAATAAAAGGACAGGAGAGGACAGGGACGGATGAGACAAGTCCATGTCAGCCGTCATGCTGCAACGATCACCTCCATGATAGTAACTGTAATATAAACCTCTATATCTCTTTTCTCTTTTTTGCCTTTTATTGAGGCATAATTTCTGCAAAGGCACAAACCACTGCAGTATGAGTCCATTGTGTGCTATCTTAGCTGTACTTGAGCACACAGCTGCCATCTCTTGAATAATTCTATTTGTTCCACTTTGAAGATGGTCTCTTTTTCTCTCCTTTGGGAATACATAAATGTCTGCCCTTGGTGTACAGTACTGTCTGGGAATATTAGAAAGATGTGTTTACACCTCAAAACCTGACGTGTGAGTAGTTTGTGATTTGTTTTCACCTTGGCATATAGGTAACTGATTACCACTCAATGGTCAATTCAAATATTGCACCAGAGAGTCAATTTTTTACAATTTTTTTACAGCTCTGACAGCCTATGTAACACCATCAGAATTGATCTGTGCAACTCTAGCCATCTGCAAATATGTACTATTTGAATCAAGTCTCTTACATGGTTGTGGGACATACCTGGCTCTTTCTAATGGCTTCATCTGTCATGTTTAGAGAAGGTAATTCTGTGTCGACATGCAGGCTGAATAAATATGCACACTGCTTAGGCAGTCTGATTTTTCACACTGCCAGTTAATAGGATGGAACATAACTGTGTCATTTTATACAGGGTTTTTTTGCTTATAGACTGCAGGAATGTGGTACCACTTTGAAATTAAGCAACATTTATAATGGCTTTGTAAGTTGTAAATAATGGCTTTAATAAATCATTGACTAATGCTTTATAGATCCATTCTGAGCTATTGAGAAAAACAGCTTTTGGGTTGCCAGTTTGTAGAGAAACAAATGGTCTTTGAATAGCTACTAGGAAGAACTTAGGGGCATTTGACCACCTACCTTCTGGAAAGGGGTGCAGAGCATCTGAACCAGTATTAAAATTCACAGCTGCAGAATAAATGTGATCATAATTGAAATACCCTTTTTTATTAACGACTTACTAACATTTATAACTGAAGACCTGATGGCTTATTAACCCAGAATTTACATTTACATTTAGTCGTTTAGCAGGCTAAATATAAATGTAAATGTAATATATGAGCTGATAGTTGTTGTTTTTCTGGGTATTATTATATTATCAAGAGTCCCAATTATTGATATCAACCTTAAAAAAGATGGTACCCGACCGGGCTATAATCACAACCTGGCAACCCAAAAGTATGTCATCTCATCTATAAAGGATTAGTAAATGGTTTATAAACCATTAATAAAGCCAGTGGTTGCAACTGACCTTTTACAAAATGACCACCACAGTGCTTACTACTGTTCCATAAAGGTAGGTTTCAGAGTGATCAGATACATTTCAGTTTCTGCATTTCACCCTATAGAGCTGTATTCCTTGTTGTTTGCTAAGTTGTGTAGACCAGGCCTCTGTGGCTGAGTTATGTCAGCATAATAAACACATGTGGGTATAGCATACTTTTCTATTAACATACGTCATTTTACATTCACATTCTTAATTAAATAACCATCAAATTATTTTTTTCTTATATGTAACTCTGACAAAATGTTTGTAGCATGAGCTGCTATCCATACTACTTGCTAGTCATGAGTTCAAACTGTTAAACAGGAAGTTAGGCCTTCCAATGGGCTTTCTAGCAGGGGGTGTTTTATTGTTGCAGGGAAAAGTCCCTTTTTTGTTGTTGTTTTTATTACATAGAAAAGTTATTTAATTGATTGTTGACATACTTGCCTGTAAGAGGAGCTTCCTGTTTGAAAGCAAGGGTCACCCCTTGCTTCTCAAGGGGAGTTTATTGTTGGAGTTGAAGATGAATCAGTTCAGGGGCAGACCTGCTTGAAGCTTGCTACTAGCTGGCCAACAGTCATAGGCAGAGTCCTACTTTTCTTTTGTTGATTTATGGGTTTGCTTATTTTTAAATGTATTCATATTTTTGTAGGCTATTCTGTTTTTACAACCTCTCCAAAACCAGCCTGACTGTTGGTGTTGTGTAAAAGCATGTGTTCTCCTTCCACAACTTGGCCAATACTTAACTAGTTTGACTAACATATACGAACATTTCAATGGAATTATTTGGAATAGAATTAAAAATAACTCCAGCTTTCCAGGTACAATTACTAACATTAACCTGTCTTTTCACTTTCTTTTCTGATAACAGAGAAGTCCACCTATGATGGCTCCGGCTCCTCGTCTTTACCAAGCGACCCCACAGTCACGGCTGCTGGTGCTCATGCAATGGCTGACCTGTCGGTGGCGGAGGAGGTGCCTTTCTCAGTTGTCCATTCCGATGGTGACTCAGAGTCTGAGGGGGAAGGTTTATCAGGGCAGCCTGCCTTTTCTTCTGTCTTAACCGTCATGGCAGGAACTGTCAAACATCCAGTGAGCCTGGATCAAAGTAGAACCTCGCCAACCATCACCAGGGACGAGACCCACACCACCCAATGGCCTTCACGTAGTTCCAGCCAGGGCTCAGAGATGTCATCGTCGTCTGCAGGAGACAGGATGCCCCTCGCCAGCTCAGGTCTGACTACCAGCATGTCTTACCAACACAACACACCACCTCAGACTGTCTCCAGGCCATCGCATGTGTCCTTTATGGACAGAGACATGAAAGTCTCATCCTCAACCGTCTCATCTTCTTCATTGTCATCATCAATGTCTTCATCAGCTCCATCCACTTCCTCTGTGTTATCATCCATATTGTCTCTGTTTTCTCTGTCATCTTCTGCTGGATGGATAAACAAAGTCAACACATCTCAAGATCAAAAGATTGTGTCCAGTCTTGCCACTCAGACATCATCACCAGCAGTGTCTCTGGGTTGGACCGACAGTCTAACAGCCAAACTCTCCACTGCTCAGTCAGTCGTTGACCTACCAGCTGTTACACAGAAACTGCAAAGCACAGCAACTAAACCATCACACTTTCTAAGTGAAACCAGCATTGAAAAGAGCAATGAAGTGACAAAACAGTCATTATACTCATCAGTGGGTAAAATCTATAAAGTGAGTGGAGCATATATAGGAGGTGCAAGCACAACAGTGATGAAAACGCCAGCAACCAACACATACACATCATATTCCCCTTCTAACCATGGAGAAAATCTTTTAAAGATTTTATACGAAACTACTCAGAAACCAGGTATGAACTCTGTATCAGCCAATAATCTTGACATTAGCACCTCAGTTCCCTCCAATCAAGAGAGTCAAGCTGTTCAAAGACAGCAGGGAGCTTTACAAAACCCCCCATCAGCACTGCTGTCTGCCCATCCTAAAGGCTATTCAGTTTCTAGTCATGTCACACAGCAGATGTTAAATCAAACAGCATATGTGGAAAAGCAAAGCAAAACAGCGGTAGATAGCCAGACTTTTGTTCACAAAAGCTTTAGAGATACAATCATGTCACCTCTCAGTTCACATGTTGTAAATTCAACTGTATCACCAGCGATGTCACTCAGAGTCACTGAGACTCCAGCAGGTAAAACGTCTCTCTCTAAAACTGCAATCACACCTATCCACTCTGGCATGGCGCCCTCAGAGCATGCATCTAATCCCGGTGATTTACTGATGGCAGAGGGTCACAGAAGCCCCGCAGTTTCTACCATCAATATAAATTACAACCAGAGAGAGATAGCAGCAGCAGAGCTCAAATCCATTTCTGCTCAGGCTCACCTGAATAACTCACTTTCACTCACAGGACCGAGGCCGGAGTCCACCACTGGTTCCATCCTCAGTTTGATCACCAGAGCGGGAACAACCTCCTCCACATCAGAGTCAGATTTGCTTCATTTGCCAAGTAATGGAGGCATAAACGTCCAAGAATTTGTAACACAAACAGGGTCTCCCAAGGGCATCACTCAGGAGCCTAGAGGATGGAGAACGCCAGACATTAGATTTTCCTCCAACAGTGGGACAATGTCTCTTTCTGTTACAGGGTTGCCAGTTAGTTTAGCGAAAGATATGACATGTAAAACCACGTACAAAAGTATTTTACGTGCCCCTCGCCCTACATACTTATTGCCTTTGTTTCTCAGCCCCAGCCCAAACAACACTGATGACAACACTGGCCTATCTGCCAATAGTGTGATTAATTTGCCAGATCCACCCACAGCTTCATTATCTCCCCAAATTACCCCAACACAAAGAACTTTTCAAACTTTACTCATGTTTCCCCACAAGTTTTATACAACATCTGGTCAAACTCCACCTCCTAATAAATCTCACCAGACAGCGTCCTCGGCTGAAATCTCTGCTCACATCATAAAATCCGAGCGAGCTGGTCGCAGTATAGCTTCAACTTTCGAGGTGGAAACAAACGCAGCAGACAATAAAACATCATCTGTCTTTGATTTTCACAGTACACATAGAAAGAAGCCCACTGAGACCTTCCAGAGAAATGCTACAAATAGTTCTCCTTTATTTAATGGGAATGAAGAGTCGACTGTAATCAGAAACACTGTGTTTTATATCAAGGGTTTCCCATCAGGGCAGTTCACAACAAAGTCTCCATCTTTCAACACTACTAAAGATTCATTCTTGTTTAATAAAGGCTCTGAAGGTTCTGGCAGAGGATCTCTCACTGAAATTCCCTTTACTCCAGTAACTTCTGATCCTGCATTAGAACCTCTTAAAACTCTTTCTCGTAAAGACTATGTGACATACTCGAGCCATTTTCCTTCCTCCTGGTCTGAAATCATCCTGACACAGAGGACAAGCTCTGATTCCCGCTCTCAGGGACCAATCACCAATGTGAGAAGTGATACATCAAATTTTTATTTTGGCAGACAAAGAACCATTCCCTCCACCGCTTCCTCTGCTGCAACTACTTCCTCCAGTGATGGACAAAACAGCAGTGAATCATTGAACGCTATTTTCAGCTTTGGCACGAAACTAATGGCGCCATATACAAAGTGGAAAGCCACCAAGCCTGTGTCTTTTCAAAGCACTGCCTTTGAATTAGAAAATACATCTACTGGCTTTGAGAGGGCAAATGCAAATGTACAAGCAGATGGCCCGCCGTATGAACATCCAAAGCTGGAAGAAGGACAACAGGGTAATGTGCATATATTGAAGTCAACTGATCCAACTGTAGCCGCTAGTGATCCAAATTCATTTCATCCAACTGTTGGAGAACATCCTTTTTTAAAATATGTTAAAAGCACATCAGAATATAAAAAACAGAAACTAAATGTGTCCCCAGCTAATCTCAGATCTGTTATGTCCGTCTATGCACAGCAAGAAGCCACTGTAAACACTGCATGGGGTTCAGATGGTTTTCTGCCCCTCTTTCACACAACTACTGACTCTGTAACATCTTCAAAAGCTTCTTCTCCTGCATTGGTGTATAAGAGCAAGCACAGCCCCCCTCCGGCAGATGCTGACTCTCTTGAATATGCATTTGATGCTGCTGTCACACCCTCAAACAACCCTGCACTCAGTTTCTCTGACACTGATACTATCAATAACACAACGGATTTGAAACTGAGGGGGTTAACCCTTCCAACAGAGCTGGGTCCATCGCTGTCTTCGTTTTATTCATCATCATCCTCAGAGATTTCCCCACTATCGTCCCTCTTACATATGAATTCTCTCACTTCAGTGTCTTCTAAAGCTTCATCGAATCCATGGTCATCATCACCATTACATTCAGCTGGTAACATATTGTCAATCAAACCGACCATTCACCGACCAGGCACTGCATCATCATCCTTGTCTGTAAAAGCCACATTTTCATCTTCATCACCTGGTCTGAGTTTATCAATAGATCTTGATCGCTCAGAAGAAGTGACTGAGACCTTTGCTGTCCTTACAGAGGCGGGGACGGACGAGTTAACCGCTGGAACATCCAGAGCAGATGCGCTCACTTTCCCCAAAGAAAAAGCGGCCAGTCTAGCCCCCTCTCAATCAGTCAGAATTACCCTTTCTGCTGGACCCACCGAGAGGACATCTCAGGAATCACCTCTGCCCCCTCGACAGGACACCCCGACAGACTCTGTCCATCCCGCCACCACTGTAGCTTCAACCACCAAAACCAAACACCCAACCTCTACCATGTCTTCCCCAAGAGCCACCACTCAGTCTGCCACCATCACCACACCGCAGCCTGTAACCAGGAGAACAACCACCACCACAACCGTCAGGACTCAAACCAGCAGGAGAGCGTTCACTCCACTTGTCCCCAGAACGAGCCCTCCCAGGGGGTCCACCACCATCTTTGTTTCCCCTTTTACCACCACCACTGAGGCTCCACCACAGCAGTGCAACATCACAGAGAGATTGTGGGTGAAAACAGGTAAACAATACTTTTGCCAAGGTCTTAAATAAAGTCATTAAATTGTTAAATCTTATTATTTATTTAACATGTTTTGTCCGGTGTATGTTTTTCTCTTCCCTGTCTGTCTCTCTGCCTCCATCCTTAGTTGTTTCCATCTATGTGAGGAGAAACAGGCTGGACAGCATTCAGAGGCAGAACCTACGAAGGGGACTAAGTCAGGGCCTCCGAAAAGCTCTGAATGACACCACCGCCCAGGCACAGGTCAGGCTGCTATCAGTTACTGTTAATCACCTAAGAAAAAAAGCTTCTTTAATTAATGGCTAAAACACTTAACATCCATTTATCTATATGTATAGACTTAAATATGCCCTGTGGAGTTTTGTCCTAAACAAACAGAATTATGTATACATTCACTGTTTCTCATCAAAACACAGCATGTGTATCCTTAAGGCCTAATAATTCTGCTGAATGCATTACCTTCCACCACCATTTTTTCCCATCAGTGGAATACTGTGAAACCATTGCTAGGACTGTGTAAAGCACTTCTAGTGATGAAAAACTCTACAAGGTACCATTGATATATGTTTAAACATATATAATAGGATAGCTTTGAAAAGGTAGTGACTCATGTAAGAAGTGCTAACAATATTTCTGATATTATCTTTAAAGCAACTTTATGCTGAAGGACTTATCTAACCCTGAAGGTATATTCAGGTAGCATACAAAGTTTACATACAGATAATTTTTTCTTATTGGTCAGTACTGGTCTGGTCTCTACAGCATTAACCTACCCTGGGGGCCAGAGAAATCTGTGTGCTAATGCTTTGTCACATATTTCATTGGCCTTATTGGTTGTAGGTTTATCCAGTTGCATCCAGAGGCATTTGGTCTATGGTTGTTGATAACGCTCCTTGAAAATGAAAAATGATGCACGACTGGCATCAACCAGCATCAATACAATACATCAAAACAGTTTTCAAACCGTTTTGACCAGTTGCTAAAATCTAAAAACTATCTCTGTCATCTAAAGTTAAATGCAGATGAAATCATTTTAAATGAATTCAGAAAGGAAAACTTGTTTTCTGTTGTCAACTTTGTTTTGGGAAATGTGTTAATAGTTCTGCCACATACATTTGGTTTCTTGTCAACCAAGAAAAGTGTCCATGGACCATGGGTAATGTTAGTAAAAGGTACTCAAATTCACAGCTGTTCAAGCCTATTTGAAATTACAGTACCGCTATATTTGAAGCTTTTAACTCACATTATATGTTATATTCAATGTGTATAGTAGATTATTTTTTTTCCTTTAAAGCAGTTAAAATAAGTGTAATTATGACATGTTGACTGATTGACAGCTACTTCTTAACAGGCCCAAACTGTTGCTCAATCTTTGCTGAATAATTAAGCAATTTTCTAACACTGGTGAAAAGTGAATGGTTCCTAATTGTGCCCTCAACAGACATCTGGAGGTTTATTAGCGTAGAGCGAATTAGACACTTATACCAAGGACCCTCATGTAGGCTATGTGAGAAGAGATGAGGACTAATATAGAAATTAGGTTGACTGAATGTGTCCCTGAAGGCAGTGGGTGATGTGCCATATTTGAATAACTGTACCAACACTGAAACACGATGTAGATTAGGACTGTAGCGGTGCTGTAGATAAGAACTGTTGCTCCAATTCCCTCATATTTATTTATTCACAACCAGAGAGTCTAGAGAATCCATCCACACTTCACCAAAAGGCAGGCTTACCACAACAGAGCACACACCGGATAGCAAATTTTTTTTAGCAGTAAACCGACCTCAGGATTTCCCCTGCAATAATAACACAAGCAGATCCAGTGCACACACAAAGATCTCTGTGTCTGTGGATTAGCCATTTGTGGAACCAATCATGGTTCCCACTGTGCCAAAATCATTCTGTCTCTCCAATAAGCCTCTAATACCTCCTCTCACTGTGACTTTGTATTAGGAGCACCTCTTGGCTATGAAGGCTTTGCTAAAATGCAGTCAGTGAGAAGTGTGCAAAACGGAGAATTAAAGACTTCCTCTGGGAATTATTTTAGCTAGTTGGTAAAATGTTTTCTGTGCATACCCTGATTATTGGAAAATTGAGGATTACTCAACCCCCCAAAATTCTCATTTGCATCTTAGTTAACCTGTGTCACGTTAAATTTGTGAGGAAAATGTTTTTTTTTCTCTCCAAGGTGAACTAAGAATCTGAAAACAGAAAAAAAATTGATGAATTGAAGTTTATGGGGGCACATTTCACTGCAAAGCTACCCAAACATCCATTTACAAACTCTCACACAACTAATGCAATATATTACGTCTCATTTATTCAGTCGTAGGCTCAGTGCTTTCAAACAAATGCATTTTCGCTAAAACCTTGCTATTTATGTACGCTTTACTTACCTGTGTACGAGACTGTCTATGCACAAGTGTTTTAAATATAACTGGGTAAATGAGACTTGTATTGTATTGCATGAGTTGTGTGAGAGTTTGCAAACAGATCTTTTGATATTGTTTTGCTGTTGTTAAACACAGCCCCCATTGACTTCCATTCATCCAGAGAATTTTGCTATTTTGTGATTCTTCGTTCACCACGGAGGCATACAGGAAAAAAGAAAGCTTTCTTCAAGAATTCAAGGTAACATTAGATGAGTCATTGATATATAAATGATCATTTTAGGGGTGAGGTATTCCTTTAAAGTTTTTGTAAAAACAGTTTGCAGGGGAAACAGATGAAGCAGTAATGGGATTCATTCCCTACAGTACATAAAAATAAAAGTGATCTCAAGTGGGTCGGAGTGACTTTAGAGTGTTGCAATTTTGAGCAAGTGTTAAGTACATCTGTGTGTGCATGTTTCTGTGTCAGTGTGTGTGTGTGTGTGTGTGTGTGTGTGTTGTATATCCGCAATCTGGTGAAATGTCTCGGCGTGTTGTATTTCTCAAAGTGGAAGTATCAAATAATTGAGAGTGAGGCCTGCGTATTTGTCCTGCCCATGTGAAGGTCAATGCTCTCACATGTTCACTCTCTCTCCCTCTGTAGTCTCTAAAGGTATCTTGCTTCAGTGCACTCCTGTCACCCATTTCAACACTGCTTGGGTTCCTTTTAGTAGCACTGCTCTCTCATCCAATGGGAAGCAAGCTGTTGGCAAGGGAAATTGCTTCTGTGTTTAATTATAGGTTATAAATGGTTGGGAGGAGAGCGATGTGCCATGCTGATGCTAAAAAGATGATGAGACGTAGACTAAATGAATTGAACCAAAAGGCTAAAAATGATTTTGAACCTTTAAAGAATACATAAAGATAAACTATTTTTGTTTTTAGGGCTCTCCAGTGACTTGAAACTTTTAGAAAACTGACTAGATCTGTCGGGTTAATCTGTTGGCAGTCTTTCACACTCTTCTAGAGGGTGTGTTACCAATCTCTGGCTTGCTGGAAATGCAATCTCTTAATAACACCTTCACATGGGTGAAGCCTGAGAGGATGAAGTGATAATAAAGGGCTCTTTTCACAGAGCTTGTAACAAGGCTGAATTGTGAGGAGGCAGAGTGGTGACTCTCAGCTACAGAGAGGATAGGCTCTCAGTGTTTTGGCCAGTGGTTCTCCTTGTCAGCGCAGGCTTTCAGATAGTTTTAGATAACAGACCTGAAAGGTTTCACCTCTCCTACACACACCTAGTTTCGCTATATCTGTCATCATTCCCTTTCCGGTTTCAGTGTAGATTTTAAGCAAAGAGTGAAACTCTTACTGACAAACACATGAGCATTTGTCAGAGTTATGAAACACACATTTCACCTGCGTTTCTGTGAGGATGAGAACGCAGTGATACCTGGCCTCTTGCGTTAGAAGTGAAAGAACATAAGCCTCTTTGTCCCAAACTCCCTATTTAACAGTCTCTCCCATGTCTTTACTCTCCTCTCTCTCTTTGCAGCAGCACTTCAGTCCCTCCTGGTTCTCCCTCCACATATCTGTATTCCATAATCACTCTCTCTGCTGTTGCTTTCATTAGCGAATGGTTGGCATGCACTCTTCAAGTGCTTTATCAATCCGAGACAGTTCAATATCCTGTCATTCAGCTCATTTGCTACTGTGACTGATTGACACTACCTTCTGATCCTGTTAATATGTTTTTACTCGTTAACTACAAATATTTTACATCACGGTTGACCATTCTTCCAAAGACTGTGTACAATTTTAGTAGTACATGCAAGGAAGGTGTCAGCATGGGAAGAAAAATGGCACTGATGATGATGAAAAGCTGTCTTTTGCAGCATTTAACCTAATTAAACATGTTTAAAGGTAATTAAAGTAAGTTTTGTGTTGAAGTTTGACACTATGCTTTTTTTTTTGCAAATGTATGTATATCGGTTTCAAATATAGGTTATCCGTCTACTTGCTTTCTAATCATCAATATCGTAATGGGCCCTAAAAAACTATTTCTGATCCCTAAAATGACTGTCTGCTACAATCAAGTCTTTGTCTGTCAGCGTGGAGAGTTGTAGTGAGCTAACCTGCCGGCATATTTCATAACCATGCATCAACGGTAGCCCCTTTAAACCTGCATTCCTAAATGCAGGTTTAAGGAGCAACTTCATTTTTAGCTACTAACTTTAACTTCTCACCTTGCTGACATGATGCACAAGTAAACTTCAAGACCAACAGTTACACTTCTGACAACACCTGAACCATACGCATTAGTGATTATGAATCCCCCTCCTTTTCTTGGCAAGAACAACCCTATGTAGCAGCCCGATGGTTAAGGGTAGGCATTAACTTCAAGTACCTGAGGTCACGATAGCCCAGTGGTCAGGGGATAAGACAACAAATCATTCCCAATACCTTGTGAGAGCATGTATACCTCTTTAATATCACCCTTTCAGGTACAGGCATTGTGTAATTAATGGGCTAAAATGATACAAACTACCAATATGGCTCTTTAAAGTGATCTTATTATCTTCTCTACTTTCCCTCCTCAGGTGGAGACAGTATTTGGTTCTCCCAACATGACAGTGGCTTATCATGTGACCGGAGGAGACATGGTTTACCCTCCTTCTGTCGTGCTGGATGGCTTGGGCTCCTATGGTCGAGATAAGCTGATTTCAGACCTGCGACAGTACCTCCCTATGGTAACAGCTCTCCCCCTCCCAGTTGCTTTATGGAGATCCAGCCCAGCCACTGGCTTCCAGCTGAAAACAGGTCAGTGAGTGTTCAGCTAGGATAAAAGAAAAAAATAAGTCAGAGATCAGCTTGAGACTTACTGTTATTTGTTCCTGCTGTGATTGTGCACTGAACTATTTCAGTGGAAACTAGGTTTGAGGAGTAGTACAATAAAATAAATCCAGTTGTACCACATCAATGGAGGAAATGACAATATTGCGTGTCTACTCAGAATGAAGATACATAAGAGCTAAAGTAATAAAGATCATATTCTCAGTGTCCTCAATATATACACTGCCAAATATAGCAGAAACACAATGTAGCATCCTTAAGAAGATTCATTTTATTTTGTTTTCATGTTTCAGTGCTGCAGTTTGTGGGAGAAGGCGACGATCCTCGGTCCTGTCGGTTCTCTCAAATGATGGAGCAGAGGCTTGAGAAGGTGTTTTCTGAAGCGCAGGCCAAAGTTCTCAACAGCAACAACAGACTCTCTGTCCAGGTACTGTGGTCTAACAGTTGTGCTTGCTTACTGTTACAGTGTTATGCTGAGATTTGTAACATATTACCAGTGTTGAAACATGTGAAGTGTTCATTGTGCTTAAATGGATCAAAACAATCTGAGTTTTGACTTTTTTTGACATTGTCATGTATACAGAACAATCCACCTGCTCAAACAGTTAAGCTATATGGCGAATACTACAGTTTGTTAAATATCTTTTGCGGCACATTAGAATATATGTTACTTAAACAGTTTTGTCCCCTGTTGCACATCAATATTTTTCATGTGGTTGAGGTGATTTGGCAGCTACAAACAAACAGATACAAACTGTGTGCAATTTGTGCAAAATTGTCCCCTTCAGGCTTTGCTTTTAAACAAGAGCAGCTTCTGAGATGCAAATTAATTATGTTTAGGGAGTCAATGTTTGTATTAATTTTAATGAGCTGCCACATTAAAGTGCACCCTATATTAAAGCTAATTTGACAGTTACGCATGGATGAAAAAATATGAATGCTCTAATACTTTTGCACTCTTTCATGCCTTGCCAATTTCCCAGTTGTTGTGCTTCTTGATGATTTTCATATTTGTTTATCCAAGACAGCAATTTATTTTTCTATTTTTCATCTCTACTATGTCATTTTGTGATTTGTGCTAATCTTTAAGATTAGCACGTTGCAGTAATGTAATCTGAAGCATTTCATGGGGTTATGTCTACGTTTTTCTGTGCCCTCTTCTGACTCCGAGCCTGTTTTTTTTCCTCTCAGATGCTGAGTGTCTCCCAGTCAGCAGGCTCTCCTGCTGTGTCATTGGTCTACACTGTGAAGAATGGGACTGTCTTCCTTAATGGCACCACCGCCTCAAACCTCCTTGGTCAGCTGTCAGCTGAGCTGGTGGGCTACTTCCTCTTCTATCCACCACTTATGATTGCTGAGCGTAAGTTACAGTTTGTATTCAAAAATACGTCAGTTAGTCCGGAGCAATCTAACAGCCTTACAAGAAGAGACAACAAAAGTAGTTCTTGTGTTCTCTTGGGAACTATTTGTTCTCCAAATACAAATTAGATTCACCAAAAAAGCAAGTGCTGTGCTTTTACTATTTTTTTTGTTTCTTGTGTTGAAGCCTGCAAGAGGTTTTATATAAAATTTTCAGGCTGTATCTAGCAAAACATGCTGGGCTCATATCTTCGGTTTTATGCTCCTACAAAAACACACATACATTTTTGCGTCTTTTTGTTTTGTTCATGTAGTTTTATTTTCTTAATATTTTAATTCAGGATATTTTAATATTTTTT
This sequence comes from Centropristis striata, assembly GCF_030273125.1. Taxonomy (NCBI): domain Eukaryota; kingdom Metazoa; phylum Chordata; class Actinopteri; order Perciformes; family Serranidae; genus Centropristis; species Centropristis striata. The sequence continues at coordinate 11,344,068 of NC_081518.1, forward strand.
TTTATAATTTTGGTCTTTGAAATGGTGTTTTTTTGTAGTTTTATTTATTTATTTTTTATTTATTATTATTTTTATATTTTTTTCACATTTCAACTCCAAGTATTATTACTTGTCCTTGAAAGGCTGTACTTGCATTGATATGCTTGTATATTATCATTATATCAGAATCATAAAACAACAATAAATTATTAACAATATCATTTATTGCATTTATTTCTGGGAAAATAATTTATCGTCCAACAAAAGTAGTTATCAAGACTAGCCTATCTCTATCTAATCCTATAAAACTGATTCTTTTAGTGTAGTGAACATGGTTGTTTTGTCTACATTTTTTTTGCGTTCCCATGGATCGAACTATCTCAGGTCTATCTAGGAAACGGTACAATTCAAGAATTGAATCGCTAATCCTGACCGACGTCCAGTTTCTCAGTAATTGGATGTTTGCGACTGTTCTGCTGCTTTTTAATGATTGAGTCACTGAAAGATAGTTGATGCAAGGACACAACTAAGCCCATGCCTTTCATCTCAGCCTCCTTTGAGGGCATACTCAGCCAAGCGCTCCATCTTTGTTAGAGTTGTTCTCAGAGAAAAACAAATGAAGAGTGACAGAGAATCAGTGGGAGTCTAAACAGCAATCTTAGTAGATTCCCAATGTGTAGCCTGTTTCCAGTGTGATATGTAAACTGCTCAATAGAGGGAGATATGGCCGATCTGAGACACAACTGACATCATTTTTATGGCACTTCATTGATCCCTGGAGGAGAGATTCACTGTTTTCTTGACCTCGTTTACAGTAAATCCACATTATAGGTTCAGTAAAAGAACCGGGAATCTGCAGCTGATTTAGGGATTTAAGTGACTTTTGCACACACAGTTTCACAAGTGTGTATACCGTGACCCAAAGCATTTGTTTGAGCTTCAGATCCTTTTTTCTTTTGTTTTATGCTTCCAACTTAAGTGATTGTGTTATGGGCACTGAGTGCTGCCAAAATGCAGGTGACCTACACTCAGCATTGTGCCTGAAAGCATCCTGGGTAGACACTGAACTGCTGCTTCGCCAACATGCTGCTCGCACTGTGCCTGCTGTGAAGACACAGCGTTACAGGCTCGGGCCTCATTGTCTTGCATAATGTCTTAGCAAATAATATTTTTTAAATGCAGATGATACCCAGGTTTACCTAAGCTATGACCCCATGACCTCAATGAAATTTTTTGCATTCAAATGGCTCAAAATGTCCCTCAACTCAACCCAAAAAACACTCAAATTTCAAACATACTTCTATGTTATTACTCCACACAGTGCAGAGACCTTGGTGTGGGATTTGACAGCTACCTCACATTCAACAGCCACATTAAATCCATCATATAGTCATGCTTTTTATCCACTGAAGAAGTTTTCTAAAATTAAAACATACAACACCACCTTGAAACAGTTGTTTCATTGTGGCTAGATTTTTGCGAATCCCTTTTCTTTGGCTGCATAATAATGTATCTCTCCTCTCTACAGTTAATCCAAACTCAGCCGCCAGGATTTAAACCAGAAAACAAGAACACATTACACCTAACCTGTCATCTTCGCACTGGCTGCCTTTTAGATTTTAAAATTTTACTCATCACTTTTAAAGCACGGAACAGTTGGCCGCAAGCTGTATTTCCGACCCTTCAACTCCACCATGGGTGTTATTATTATTATTATTAAAAAGTTCAAGGAGATCAACTGGGTCAAGCAGGAAACACAGAGGTAGCGACTGTATTGGCCCACGCCTGGAAAATGCTCCTGTGGTTAGGTTTGTCTTCAAGCAGAAATTAGTCTTTCCTACCAACTGCAGTGCTTGGATTTACCCAGACTTTGGTCAGTTTCACAAGAAAGAGCGTTGGCTATGCAAGATCATGCTCAGGACCACAGCAAAGTCGATTCTTGAGCCAGGAATTAAGCCAGGTGCTTCCCTGTATTACCATCTAGCTGAGGCCAATATTGAAAGAACATTCTCTACTTTCCTGTTCGGCTTTGCAGAGCCAGATGGGTAAATGGGCTACAGATCGTTTTTAACCTCCCAGAGTGTACCTGGCTGGAGCACATTTAACAGAATTTAGAACCAAAAGTTCATGTTCAGTCAAGTGAAGTATGTTAGATAATATCTGTCTATCTGGAAAGACACACGCTGTTTCCCAATGAGGGGGCTCTTGTGTCCTTTATGGGACGTGAAAGTGAGGCAGAAACTGCTCTTCCTTCCTCAATTAGATGTCTAACTGCACAGAGAACAAAATTAATGGTGTGTTTGTGCGCTCTAACACCCTGTGACCTGGTGTTTGAGATAAACGATGTCCAGGCTCCAGACAGTGGAGGGTTTTTTTGCCTGGCCTCCTTAATTTACCTCCTGCAGTGGCTTTTTCATTGCTCCAGATGTGATTTATGTACAGGTGCCAGATGACCAGCTGAACAAAATACCTGGTAAATAAGACACGGTTATGTAATGTTTCCCCACTTCCCAAGCTGATGTTCGCAGCCACAATGCTCCATTACACAATTGACCAGATGATGGGATACTGAGGGCCACAGAAGATACAGCTATAAGACAGAAAATTTGGAGGTTGTTTCCTTTCAAAACAAAACGATTGCAACATGCAAAAGGCCCATCCACCTCTCCTACATAGGGGCAAGACACAAAGTTTACAGTTGTTTAGCAACTTTTGTTAGTTTGTGTCTCTCTGTAATCATTACACATTTCTCTGTGGTGTTGTGTCTCTTTGAAGCTGTTTTGCATCTGTTTTTTTGTTTTTTTTGTAGTTGTTTTGGTCTCTTTGTAGGCATTTTATGTTTCTTTGTGGCCATTTTGCATCTCTTTCTGGTTTCTATGTGTCTCCTTGAGTGATATTTTGCAGGTGAAGGCCAGATTTGCCCCCACCATACATAATATTATGTCTGGTATTTTGCCTCTTTTATAGTTTTGTGTTGCTTTGCAGCTTTTTTCTTGTTTATTTTGTACATGTCTCTTTGATTGATATTTTGCAGGTGAAGGCCATATTTGCCCCTGGGCCTGTGCCCAGTAGGACCGTTCAGTAATCCACCAATTATTCTGGGGTTGCAGCCATTAAATCAAGTATTCTTAGGAAGCAGCTTCTGAATTGGAATACAGCATCAGTGTCACTGAGGGCGGACAGCAATTTCGGTTTACACACTGTTTAAATCAAGATGAATAGGATTTCTGCTAGCGAGCATTAAATTAAAACTCACTTTGTGTTGCGATTGAATTAAGTTATAAAGTGAAGTTACCCACAGGCAGGGTGATTCAGTTGGGGAGCAGAGAAAGAAATGAGGGGAGGCAACATAGTACCAAGAAGGGTTTCTAAGAGAGCATAAGGTGACACAGAGACACATCCAGGAAGACAGGAAAGTAAAAGAAAGAAGAGAGAGTGTATGCGGTGATTTTGCTGTGTTTATTTTGTAGGCTCGCCATTAGTGATATTACACAGTTTGCATGAGCTGTGAGCATATGCTGGCAGCGGCTGCCTTCTCACTTCAAAGCCAATTATCGCAGTAAATAATTAACAGTGGGGGATTCTCATACCACCTTGGGCTCTGCTCTGACAGAAAAGGCCCGGGATCTCACACCACTCCGCAGCGCCTGTTTGTATCACCGAGTACTCCGCTGTTCCTGTGGCACTTGTGTAGGCTGAACGGCTGCGCTCAGCTGTTTTACTCCCCCTCTGCTCTTCAACAATTTCTCTCAGGTGGAATATGAGTGGAGCTGTTTGCAAAATGTCTCTTTTTAAACTATAACAATCACTGAAAACCACAACCCCAGCACTGGTGCAAAATAAGAAATATTCTTTTAATAATAGCCTCCTGTCTATGAATTCAAAGCCTTTTTTCTCTTTTTGGAATGACTTATAAATGGTGTACAAATGTATCCCCCAGGCTGTCATCACACAACAGCAAAGGCTCATGTAAAACCTCCTCGCCGACTAATATTCCACATGATTCAAACTTATAGACAATGTTGGACTGACTTTGCTGACAGCCCTGCAGCCCTATCCATTAACAATGCTAAAGCCCTTACTGTTCCTCTCCACCTCCTCCCCCCTCTCTCCTCTCTCCTGTCATGCCTGAGTGTACATTTCTGTAGCGAGCCTGCTTTCACAGGCCAGTGATACAGCATTCCCCCAAACACTGCACCAGCCTCCAGCACAAGAGCTTAATCAGGCAAGAAATAGATGTAAAAGAACACAGAGACAACCAGAGCTCAGGCAGCTGAAAGCTCTCCTTGCTTCTGTATTTGTCTGACATGCAGTGATAATGAGGATTTAAACTGAGATTTCAACCACACTAAACTGTTCCCCATCTCTTCTTGAAGTTTTTTTTTCACATTTGGCCCAAGTTTATTAGCAATGCTTCCACAAAAATAAAATGTCTGCTTTGCAAGACCAACACTTGTGGCAAAAATAACAGTTCCACCAGTGGAAATGTAAATCTTCTCAAATGATAATTTATTTGGGCAGATTTAGGGCTCATTTAGCTGACTGACAGAAAGCTGTATATATATATATATATATATATATATATATATATATATATATATATATATATATATATATATATATATATATATATATATATATGTATATATAACCCATTTCTCAGGTTTTTTCTTTAATTAATTGCTATGGTACGCTATCAGCATGTACCCCACTCCTCTGGCTTTTGCTGTTAGAGCTTCTTAATAGGGGAGTGATGAATGAGATATTTAAGATGTTTAATGGGCTTATTAATAATTTCTGATACTTGTTATTTACAACTGTTGCTAACTGTTATAGCCACTAATACAACCCTGATTCCAAAAATGTTGGGTTTAAAATCAAAAGTTTATCAGTTTTTTCCTGTACAGTTTTTAATGAATACATGGCACAAAGGACGAGGACATTTTTCACATCCATTTAAAAAAAACAAAAAAAACAACATTTTAGACAATATCCTAACCTTTTTGGAATCAGGTTTGTATTTAGTTCAATGTTCAATTGAATGTAATGTCACAGACATCATATATTTAACTTTTTTTTTTAAAGTTTATTGTCCCCTCCCTGTTTTTAGCAGTTGCTAATAAGGGGAAGTTATTTAAAATGATGTGAGTCTCTGTTTTGATTGACTTTGATAAAGATGTCCCTGGCATTGAAAAGTTAGTCTTCTAATTAATAATATTTTTAGCTTCAAGTCTGTGTGTTTTCTGGTTTACTTTGGACCATATCTCTTAAAGTCTCTCCTGTCTCATGGTATTAAATAATGCATTTGAATATTGAATGAAAACCTCTCCATAAAATGAAGTTCAAGGAAGTAAAACAGTTTTGTGCAGATTAAAGAGAAAAATAAAAGTTTTTAGTCATAAGGTTACCGATTGATTAATGTTGGTGCTGACAGAGAATAATTATGCTTTTCTTTCCTTGCAGCACTGGAGTATCACAATCTGAACACCTCCATTGCTACCAGAGATTTCTGGGTTATTACAGGTAGGTGAATCATTAAAAAACTAAATATTGATAAACACAACATGTGCTCATGAATAAAAAAAGTACACATAGTTACTTTTCCTGGACTGTATGTTTGTGAAATGCACCTTTACAATGATGAATTTCATGCAGAAACTTTGAATATCCATCTGCTTATGTTTATAATCTAAACTGTCTCCCTTTACAGGAGCAGTGAGGTGCACATGACTCATAGATTGTTTGTTGTTTAGTATTTCAGCAACATGAATACATTTGGCAGTGTTCAAGGGCACAGAGACTGCTATACTGTATAATGGATGGGCCTTTCAGATCAGGCTGTTTGGCTCCCCTTAACCCTGCACTTACTGCAATGAGAGGCAGAGTCAGTTCAAGGTCATCCCCTATATAATGGGATTTTCTCACACTGAACAAGATGTATAACCAGGATTATTGCTTTTCAATGGTTGATAAAGTGGAACAGATTAAACCTGCATTAGTTGATGTTCGACCACTAGGGGACAGGAAGACTCCAAAACAAGCTTCCAGGAAGCACAGGCTGAATTTGTTGTTAGTTTTTCAAATTATTACCGCTTGCATAATCATCAGACAGAGCAACATGAGCTGTAGTTTTGTAGTTGTAGTTGTAGTTTTACTATTGCAGAGATTATGTCAGCAGTGTTATTGTGTTTCCTCTGTAAATGGCGAACATATACCAGAATATAAAGACAGGACACCACTCAAGTGTGTTTTTTCTTACACATGCTCATTTCTAATTTTACCTCTGTCTCTTGTTTTCTCTGTGTGACTCTCTCTCCTCCCCATCAATTTATTTTCTCTCTTAATAACCATCTGGCCATCCTCTTTCTTTTGTCTACATTTGCAGTGATCCAAGATGTGGATAACGGCAGCCTGGAGGGACAGTACCAAAGCTTTGCCAGTCTAATGGAGCAGCGGCTGGCAGAGTTGTTTGTGTTGGCAGGGCAGCAGGGCACTCGTTTCAGACGAGCCACTGCTGTAGGCAGCTACACTGTCCAGGTAAGAAACTGGCACAGCGGCGCATGGGGACTGCCAAGTCTGACTTTTCTCTGGAAGAACAAACAGTCTGCGACGCTCAGGGTTAAAGAGTGAAAAGAGTGAATCATTCTTATTCTGATGTTTTGCCTCAGTGCCCTGGCTTATTAGTCAGACGTCTAATGAACACATTCAATAGTTTTGTTGGCATATTTCTTAAAAGTATGAATATTTCATGAGATGTACACTTTGATGCCCACTTCTGCACATGATTACTTGTGGTCAACCCATGATAATTAGGGGGATTCTCAGCTCATCATCTACTAATTGCTCATCAAAACAAGCCAGAGGTTGAATGTTTTACTAAATAAGTACTCTCTTCTGCCCATGTAGTTTTCCATCTCATGAGACTCCATGCCTAAATGCATGGTTTTCTTTCTGAAATGTATAACAACACAACCAGCGATTCAACATTTAACATCTGATAATGACTTCTTTTCCTATCAGATGGTGAGTATCCGTAGGGTGTCAGGGTCGAAGAATCCAGCAGAGATGACTTACTATGTCCAGCACAATGGCATTCCTTTATCCGGCACGTCCGCTGCCAAGGTCCTGAACACAGTGGATTCTCAGACCATGGCGCTCACCCTGGGCTACTTTGTCCAGCTGCAAGCAGAGCGTAAGCACAGCATCCTTCTAGCATTTGACAAGTAGGCAAATAGACAGAAACAACAACAGACAGATATGAAAACCAAAACACATGAGTCATGCTGGGTTTAGAAAGAAGAGCTGGTGCTGGGGTGAGGGGAGTAGAAGAAAAGGTTGAGAAAGCTCTTTGCTCTCTAATCTCTCTGAAATGCTCCCGGCAGGACTGTGTTTGTTTGGGCTGCAGTGCTGCTCGCTGCTAGCAGAAAGGCGGAGAAGGAGACGGAGCTGGTCAGGAGAAAAACAGAAAGGGCATGCTACATTCTCTTATGGATTCTTGCCTGCAATAGCTGAATCAGGCACACTTTATATCAGGTTGAGCTGTACGCAGTGTCACTTAGCGTGGGTGTAACGGAAGCTTCTGCATGTTTTAGCAGGAAAAGTGGGCTGTGCATTCTACTTCCAATGGACTAATTGTTATTATGTAGTGTTAAGAGTTCATGGAATGAAGTGATGATGGTTAAAAAGTGTTTTTTTGTTTTCAGCTGTGGTCAAGAACCCTCCTAATAATCTTTGGATAATCGCTGCGGTGTTGGCCCCCATCGCTGTAGTAACACTCATTATCATCATCATCACAGCCGTGCTGTGCAGGAAGAATAAAAATGACTTTAAAGCTGACGCCATCGGCAACCTCAATCCCCGAGCTAAGGTATCTCTTTCTCTTCTATCAGTTCCTTCTTCATCACTTAAGCATTTATTTAAAGTTTATTTGTTTTATTCATTTCATAAAATATTTTCTTTAAAACACAAAATGTAGCCTAATATGGCTTTTAAAAGCACTATATTTGTGCAACTGAAAGATAATATTATTGTATGCATATTTTGAAAGCAATAAAAATGTTGATTTTTCTAAAAATAAATTACTTGTTAATTTTCAGTGACCAGTCCTATTTTCTCTTTTCTATATTAACTATTTATTGCTCTTTAATGAAGCAGAAGTATTTATCTTCAGATTCAGATTAATCGATGGAATCGTTGGTAGAAAACTTAATTTAAAATATTCAACAGTGAGAGTGACTCTTTTCTTGGTTTTGAGTGTTGTGACTGTTGGACAAAGCAAGATATTTAAAGACATCACCTTCTGCTTTGGGAAAGTATAATGTTTCTGATGATTTAGTAAGAAAGTAATCAGCAGATTAATCAATGAAAACGATCAATAGTCGCAGCTCGCCGTGTAACAATAATTAAATATTGATTTATTGAGGTCATGTCCGTATATCGCATAGCCTTACAAGAAGAGACAACAAAAATAGTTCTTGTGTTCTCTTGAGGGCGATTTGTTCTCCAAATACAAATTAAATTCCACAAAATGTATAGTGCTTGTGTTGAAGTCTACAAGAGTTTTTATATAAACTTTTCAGGTTGTGTCTCACAAAACATGCTGGTCTCATATCTTTAGTTTTAGACGTTGGACAAAGAAACTGATATACAGTATATTGATATATACAAGTAGAAATTAACACCCTACGAGGCCTGTCACAATAACTACACAATCAACTTATTGAGGTCAACAAGAATGATCAAGGCCATGTCAATATATTGTACAATATTATGATTGTTTGCATAAGAAGGTCATATGATGGCAAAAAACAGCAGGGTCTTTCATACCATTAAAAGATTTGGCACAGTGCCTAAGCATTTTGTTTTCAGCATAGGCGCAGCTCAGGCAGCTCCTACACATGCACAAACACAAATAAAGTGAAGTACAGATAACGTTTAGGCGAAAAAGTGTTTTGACCATTTTATTTTTTGTTTAAGTTGTGTGCTTTTATTTTATTCATGTTTTATTTATTTATTTCACATTGCAATTCCAGTGTCTCCATAAGAGTAATAGGGATAATGTGCATTCTAATGCATTATTATTAATATTATTATATCAGTGGCATAAAATTATCTTAAAATGACAAAAATAATGTTAACCGCAATTATTAACAAAAGTACACGGTCGCCCATAAAGTTGGGATAAAATATTTTTCTACCTCTTTCTACGAAATGATTGTGACAATGTGATTTATTCTTTTCACATTAAGTGTATATTTTCTCAAAAGTTTATTAATCAGTCTCTTTCAAACATATCACAGTGAAAATGAAGCAACAGTTAACAGAGGATTGTCTGAAAACAAAATGAGTGTGTTATTGTGACAAACCTGTTGAAGTTCTGCTGTTGCTGTTAGTGACTTCATAGCGACTGTGTTTCAGTATGTGTCAGTAGATGATGTGTGGGTGACTTTCTTATAGAGATTTTTTCATGTTGTATTGTGTATTATCTGCATAATGTTGTCTGTATTGCCTGTGTTAATGCATTGGTAAAATCCTAGTCAGTCTTGAAACTTGACCACATGCAGCTAAAAACATTTTCTCTTGTTTTCAGATGGCGTATCGGAGAGATGTGGGCTATTATCACCAGGTATCTGCCTCTCTGTATTTCTTCTCATTACCGATCTGTGTTTTCATCTTCAGGGTTTAACTATGCCAACAGTGGGATTTGAATGGGATTCTGGGCAGATATAACCTATGCTATATTTCAATAAATCCTGTTGTGCTGATGAAAACAAAGGATACAACAGCACTTTGGAGTAACAAACCTTTCACAATGGGATTTTCTTGGATGAAGGCTGGTATTGCCTATTCTTCTTTACAGAGAGTGGCTATTATGGAGATTGTTGTTCCAGCAGAATAAGTGCGTGTCTCACACTTGTTTGTTTTGTGTAGAGAATACTGAAAACTGTTTCCACTATTTTTGCATCGAGAGGGTCAGTACAATGCTCTGATCAAAGTTATCTCTCCACCTCTGTGTTTTCTGCACAGTTGCTCTCGTCACTGTTACACAACACTGTAGATAAATGGAAAAGCAGAGTATAATACTCAGCACATCCCATGCTTTTTTAATGAAATTTCATTTAAATTTAAAATAAAATCTTCAATATTGAACTGCCACTTCAAATGCTGCTTTCAGAGCAGTTACAGCTACACAACATCTAACGTCCTGCAAAGTCTCATCATGTAAAAAGAATACCAAAAAGCTTATTTGGTTAGATAATGAAATATAATTGGGTTGCTTCTGACAAACTTGCATTCTAGGCAGAGATATCGCCGCTTCTTTCTAATAAGTAATGTAAAAGTGGCTCCTAAAAATGTAAATGAGGCTCTTTCACTGCCTCTTCCGTATTTCTTTCACTGTCTGTAAGCCTCACACTTTCATCACACACCCTTGTTAGAGTTTCCACTTTTAAGACCAGCTGCAGAAGCACTTTTAGTTAGCGAGAAAACTGGATCCAAAGGCAATCTCCACTCTCTATATGTGTAGGAGAGAGAGGATGCATGTTCTTTAGTCTGAAGAGAATCACATATTGATTTTGACTGCTTTGAGGCAGCGATGTGTGTGACAATTTATGACACTGCAATGAGAGTAGTCCTAAATATTTCAGGATATCTCTGTGTGTAGTAGTGTGTGGGTTTTAACTATTTTGGCCTTTACATTAACTATAAACATGTTGATGAACACCATGAATCCTCATCCGCCTCCTTATAATCCTCTGACATTTTACTTCACTACTAGATTTCTGTTAGAGTCTGGAGATCTCATCTTGTCACCGCCTACTGCGAGTCATTTATTTGACAAGAATTTGGAAGAAGATGAGAAAGGGCTTCAGTTGAATCTGTGCTTATCTATTTCAAGGCACAGCAGCACAGTAATCCCAGTTCTGCTCCTTAAGTCATCTGGACATCTCTTAAAAAGATACACTTTTGAGCTATTTTGAGATACATGACACTTTTAGTTGGCTATCATATATCTCTTTGTTTCTCCTATCAATGGCTATTTTATATGACGATGTGAATAGAGCTCAAGCTTACTTAAAGCTGTCTCTTTTTGTCTTTCTCCAATTTTTTTACTCCTCACTATCTGTCTATCAGCCAGTCCAGGGTTTTGACTATGCCAAGCAGCACCTGGGCCAACAGGGAGGAGATGAGGAGACCCTGCCTGCCAGTCAGGATACATTAGTGATGTCTCTACAAATTCGGGACACGCCACTTTCACTAGAAAAAGCCCTGCAGCAAGACGGAACTGCCAACAAGAAGAGCCTTACCTCTGACAAACACAAGAGGTATCATTGTATCTACACATATTCACCTTCTCATGCTGTAATCTGTATTATGGATGTGGAAAAAGAGATACAAATAAGGAAACTTTTGGACAATATTTATATTCAAAATCTGGACAGTATCTCGACGTTGCTAGCCTAATACAAAGTTTTACTGACTGGATATAGGTGAAGCCATACCTTATTGGTATTCAGTCGAACAAAGGATGTGATTTGTTTTTTATTTTGGTGGTAAGATTAAACACTGCATGATTATTATTTATAATAATTATAATGTCGTATTCATTTGAAAGTCTATTTACAAAGCATTTTCAACAAAACTGAGTCATCACCGTCGTCTTTACAAAGCTATCAAGGACACAAAACCCTTTAAAACATGAGGAAACTATTTAAATAGATACACACATTTTGTCTACAGATGTGTGTGTGTACTTTTGCAAATGGCCACACTGATAGATATTATGAGAGACAGCTCCATTGCAAACAGTGAAAACATTGTCTGAGTTTATAAAATCTCGTAATCACAAACTTCTCTCTGGAGAAGTGCAAGTTAATGTATGATATTTGATTTCTCCTTCTTTTTTTTGTAAGAAAAAAAGTGCCTAATTAGGATAAAATAGTTCTTGGACATGTGTGTGACATGTGCATTGAATCACCTTCCATAGTGTGCTCGTGAATGTAAAACTGTATCCTATGAACACTTTTTCCTCCCTTTAATCTGTAACTTTAGCTATCATCTATTAGCGGTTCAAGCCCACTTTCAACAACTGGAATGTGCGCACTCAAATTTATATGCCTTTCAGAAAGGAGGCTAGCATATCATGCATTCAATTGCAAACAATGAAGAGTTGCGAAAAGCAGCTAAATATGATTATACATTATGCCAAAAATAATTTGATAACCCGGTAACATCATAATGTTTTCTAAAATGCTTGAAAAAAAATGTATGTAATGTGAGAGTGGCACAGGCCATTTGATACTTTTGATACCTAAATCAAAAGGATTTATCGTCTGCACATAGGAATTGCCATTACTGTTTTTCCTCCATAGTATTTTTCTATGTTTTCAACCGCAGAGTCAGGCAAGACAACCTGCATCCTGTTTACAGTGGCCATGCATTTGAATGGTCATACAATGTGCACTTCAGTTAATATGGATGGAGATTATTTCTGAAACTGTGACAAAACCCTTGGTAATCATTTTAACTTTAAAACAGCATTTTAAAAGGAAAATTTATTAGTGTGGACAGAACCTCAGTTAGAAGGAAAATAGTTGCTGAATTTATGATAAGCAGCTCGATCAAATCAGTTTGTTCAAGAATATTTTAAGATTATTCCTTCAACTGAGACTAAAGGCAAGCAAGCTCCCAAAAGATAGTCCATATGTTTACATTATGTGTTATCTCAACAGTTGCACTGCTGCTCTGTCAGAAAGCTCCTGGGTCACATCGAGAGAGGCAGGGCGATAAAACACAAAGATCCCTCCAGCCCTATTGTCTGTCCTCCTTCTACCCTTATGCTGAGTGATAGGCGGTCATTAACGGGGCTCTCTGTGTGGGCAGGTGAAATCGACCATTTTCCTCATCTGACAGTCAGCAGCGCTGCTTCGGAAATTAATTGCCATGTTAAATCATGCTAAATTATTTAATCAAGAAATGCAAAAGGGCGGAATTTTTCAAAGCCATGCAGGATAATGAGATCAGATGAAATGTATGGGACAGAACAGGGAATCTATAGACTGGAGGTCGTGCAATAATGATTGTGGAGAGTCCTGAGGCAGCAAAAGTTTTTAATTTGTTATTTATCAAAATGTTGCTCTTAAAGGTTCCCTTCTAGTCATGAGATCAAGTCTTAAATCACCATTCCTTAGTTATCAGGTTTCCAGCCAGCTCTATTCTGTTATCTCAGGACGCAACAAGCTTGTTCTTTAATGTCTCTTCCCTGATTTTTCAGATAATAACACCAGAAATGAAAACCGAGAGATTAAATATAATGTAGCACATTTTTTTTAAAGTAGCCTGAGCCTGGTTGACTTTAAATGGGGACACATTTTGCTCATGTTCAAGTTTATATTTGATCGACCCAATTAACGACCATGTTAGAACCTTTGCAAAGGTAGCTCTTAAGCTGTGGTTGGAGATACTCAGATGGGGGCAGTATATTCTAATGAACCTTGATGTGACATAGGAACGGGAGCCAAATCTGAAAACCATGTTTTCTGACTTAGGTAGCCCACAAAATACTGACTAGGTCGTCATTTTTCGCAGGTGTGGATTAGTAAGCACTCCAGATTCCTAAAGTGTGCACAAGCACTTTTCATCTTGCTGCACAAAGGTAGAAAATTTCGATTGTGTTGATGTTGATTAAGTTGATGAAATCAGGAATATGCTAGTGGAAAGTAGCTGTCCTGCAAATGCAACATGACTTAAGCTCTCTACTTAATACAAAGAATATTGACAGGCGAGTGAATCATTCAGTCAGGTGTAGGCTCACAGTTCTTCTTGACGTATGAGTGAAGATGCAACCTGTCATTCACCTGTTGTACAGCTGGTATAAAATAATAACTGTCCCAAAATGCCTGTTGAGCTCTGCCGGAAGATGAGAAATTTGTGGGATGATGCCATGATGTTAAATTCGTATGTATACATAAAGATCTAAATAGGATAAGTTATGCATTCATGAGTTCAGGGCTTGGATGCTGTTATGCATGTTGGATAAAAACATGCATGCAGGCATGTTGTACACAAATTGTTTCTAATCTGCTTCTTCCTCTCTGATATCCATTAATTTGTACCAAGGTAACACATATGTTAGCCTCTACACACCAACACAGGATCAAACATACAGTACAGTCCTCTCCCAAGCCAGTGTATATGTGTTCTATACACCTCAATTAATTATTACACATCACACGTCTTTGTCTGGAGCACGGAGCTGGCTCTCTGCAGCACTGCCTCAACCAGAGCAGGGAGGGCAGCCGCTGTTCCTCTGTCTCTCTTTGCTGTTATCATTTTTACCAGACAATTAGGGGACAGACCACGGTGCTTTGATGTCACTGTCAGCCTCGTGGTCCTCTGAGCCGCTGCTTGATCAGCGCTAATTCCAACTACAGTACAGCGTTTGAAGCCTGTGAAACAAGAATTGGATAAAGCAATTGTTTGTCCAATTAATAGAAAAACCAGTCTTGCTTCACACTGGACACACTGGTTTTGCAAACATGCATGTCGCTCACTAAAGAATACAGAGAGTAGAGGAGACAGGTGAACAGAAATATAGACAAGTTTTTTATTACGTCAACATGATAATGACACAGCTTGGCATGAATTCAGCATTATTATTATTATACAACTTGAAACCAGCTGATGACTGGCTTAGACTATTCAGAAAGGAAGGATTGAATAGCCTTGATTTTCTTTGAAAGCAGGCAGTGTGTAGTGATGGTTTTGTGGTTTTGATAATGAACACAATTTATTTTTTCATTTTACAAAAAAAAAAATGCAGTAATGACACATTATGTTTACTGGACCCAAGCTTGAGGGAGGGAGCCGGGAAGGTGAGGTTGTTTAAGGGAGGGATGACATAACCTGGCTGTGAGCCCAGCATCCGTAGAGCTCACCGCCTTTTCCTGTTGCTATGGTTACTTGCAGCAAGTTGCCGAGTGAGGACGGTTCCGTCATCAGCAACGAATCAGAGAAGCTGAATTCCGGCAGGGGCTTGACAGTGCTGAAAGTCACAGCACAGCAGAAACTGACAAAGGAGGAGACGCGCAAGAGGGATGGTGAGAGTCGCACACTGATGCAAATACAAATAATTTATTCTACTGCTCCTTTGCAGACAAGGTCAGGGGTGTCACGAATGCCAGAAGATCTTTTTTTTTTTCCATTCTCTCCAGCGTGAAACCCTTTTCCACTCTCTGTAGCTCATGCACACAGGTATCATGAGAGAAATGCAAAGCCACTGCAGCTTTTTTTATAGCCAGAAAGGTAGCCACTCAGCAGTGAGCAGAGATGGACCCTCTGAATATGCATGAGACAGACACTCTGCTGACATGATACAGTATGTCAGAATAGTGGGGCTGTAACACACATACACACTCACACATTCAATGATCCAAAATCACAGAAAGACCACAAGAAGTCACACATCTCGTGCTCTAGAGCAGTTTAACTAAAAGCTGTTCAGACACTGAACTATTCTCTCTTCTATTCTTGTCCACTGCTGTTAAATGTTCCACATGTGGTGGGCGTGAGTTAAATTAATCACATTCATATACCCTTCTTGTAAATTGGATCGAGCTTGCTAGATTATGATTTTGTTAATGGGTGGGTTTGAATAATTCATCAGCTGAGTTAAGGGAAACTAGAATTGAATCCAGTTTGTCTGATGTCAGATAAGGAATGAAAGTGCAAAGTCAGTTCCTTTCATCTATCACAAAGATGCATTGGCACAACCTTTTGAAGCCAACGCTATCTTTGTGATCTATCGCCTCTGTCCACCACTTCATTTGCTGACACAGACGAGGGATGTTTGACATAATCCCAAAGTGTCAGCCACGGAGAGACAAGGTGATGTGAGAAAGAGAGAGAGAGAGAGAGAGAGAGAGAGGCAGACAGAGAGACAAAGAGGAAGTGTGACAGTTTGTTCCCCTTTTGACTGACAATGTAATGATTAGAGGTGTTTGTAGTCTCTTTGTGAGTGAACTCCCTCTCTGTTCTTCAGATCCATATGACACCTCCTCTGGCTCCCTGCAGCTCATTTCCATAAAGCCCATGGCTGCTCAGCCCCACTACACACACCCCGCGTCGTCTGACCGCAGCCAGGACTCAGCCATCGTCAATGGAGAGGTGATGCACATGCACACGCCCGTTTAGAGGATGCACAATTTTTTTCTGTGAAAGTTCGAACTGTTTTGTTTAATTCATATGTGAGATTTCTTTATGTTTTTTTGTTTTTAAAGAGCTCAGCTGAGAGAAGCTTCTGTGCACCTGTCACAGCAAGTGTAAAATGTGTTGCTTACAGTATGTTGCTAGAACTATCAAACAGATTTGATTCAACCACAACATAGTCCTGATGAAGCAGATAAGATGGTATTTTGAAAGTTCTCCTCTTAATAAACTAGAAAAGGGCACTTATAACCTCTTTCCTCCCAACAAGCTCTGGTTCTTCAATAGTTAGGATTTTTGGAACCTCGGTGCTATCTAGCAAAGGAGCCAGTGTTTCTACCAGTTTTTTTTCATTGTCACAAAAAACATGAAAGAAATAAACAGTAGTAGAAAGACCACAGACTGCATTGATTACTTGCAAGCTTTTGTTTGGCTGTTACATATACAAGCATGGAGCAACTTTTAATGGTAAGAAGACAAAGAAGACGCTATCTTCTCTTTCTAACCTATAGAATATGACACGCCAACTTCAGTTCACACTTCAGGTCAAGAAAACCTGCTATTTTTTATTCCAGCTGGGAACCAACTTTTTTTTTATGTGTCAAAACGCTAATAGTTCAATATCAGGTACGAGAACCAGGACAGAACCCTATCCATGTTGGTTTAAAGGGGTGTCTGTGCAGTGCAGATCTTCAACGGATGTGTCTACCCCTCCACTCCCAAACAAGGAAAAGTTTAATCCCACTTTATTTACTTTCACTGTTAGCATGGCAGTAGAGATATCATAAACAAGGATTTATTCATCTCATATCGTGCCTTTACTTTAGTGGGTCACAACACACCAGGTATGGAATTAATCTGTAGATAGGCTGGTAAATAATGAAGCCAAACTTTTCAATGGATGTCAGTTTTTGAGCAACAACAAAGGCCAAAATATAACCTGTATCAAGGCTAAGAGACTAGGTAAGGCTTGTTTTTAACCAAGCCAGTTGCTATGTTGTTGATCACTACTGTCCAGTTCAGAGGAGTAATGGTATAAAACAGAGCAGATATTTTTTTTCCCCCAGACATTGTGACTCATTGCAACCACAAGAGATCCTTGAGCATACAGTTATAAATATGCGCAAAAATATTAGGCTGATGGGACCAGTAGTATGAGAGAATAGCTGCAGACAGACAGATACACACATGCATGAATGCGAACGAATACATAATCCCCTCCAGGCTTACGCCTGCCGGAGATAATAATAACTAAAGAGGTTTTCAGGGCTTTAATCAATTATGTGAAATAGAATTTTATTTTTGTGCCAGAAAATGTAGAGAGTCCATTCAGAATTAGTTACATGATTTGTGGCATGGTATGATTTTGTCTGATGAAACTCTGACCTTCAATGACAATATAGTGATTTAATGTAAGGTCATCCAAGTGTTATTCCCCAGAAAATATATATAGAACAACCTGTACTGTTAAGTGATTGTTATCACTAGATCAAGCAAGTTACAACTAAAAAACGATTGATTTACACAATGCACCATATTTTTTTATTTCATCTGTGAGTTTTTTACAGTTTATTACAGTGTAATAAACTAATAATGATAATAAACTAATAGCTATGTTCTAGATTTTTATAATGGTGATTATTGCATAACAGTTTGATTTTCAGAGCTTCTTATTCTCTGATCTTTCATCTACACACGCCTTTTAAGACAGAGCAGAAACATACCACATACAGCAAAAAGAACTCTGTGTCTGTTTTCTTTCTGATCTCCTCGTGTTTCTTTGCCTTCTGTGCTCTTTCCTCTCTGCAGGTGAACTTGGCTCTGAAGCAGAAGTCAGACATTGAGCACTACAGGAACAAGCTGAGACTGAAGGCTAAGAGGAAGGGCTATTATGACTTCCCCTCCACAGACGGCAGCAGCAGCAGTCGAGCCGTGGTGCAGAGACAGCGGCACGGCCATGAGAGGGCAGCCGGTGAGCATGGCAGACAACTGGAGCCTGATGATGAGCGAGGTTCCACTTATGTCAAGTCTCACAGGAGGTGAGGGGAGAGTGGAAAAGCAAGTGGAACCTGGGTTTGGCTGAGTGTAAACACAAGGGTGTGAGGATACAATTTGAGTAGTCATCAGGTGACATGGCAGTTCATATTGATGGATTGAGTTTCTAACCACGGCCAGTTACCCATCCCAACTGACCCCTACCCTGCCTAATTAGCTTATAGATAAGTAAAACTGTCTCCTTTAATGTTGTCATTATCCTGTCTTAGTAGGCAGTGAGAGACCCATCAGGCCTGTCTGATTAGTTTGATCCAAGTCCTGAGCCTCCATAATGGAGATAAGAGGATTGGCAAAGAGTCGGATGGTCCACTATGCTGGTTCTGTCCTACTTCTGCCTAACACATGCACATAAAGAGGGACAGAGTGTTTGGTTATTGCAGACTCAGATCAACATCACATGATATTAACATGTATCCACAGGAGCTGCCTTCAAAGCAGAAAGCAACATTGAAATGTTTTGCTTGTCGCTATTTTTTATATCCCCTTGGCTAAGCAAGATAAGGATTAAGCTATTTACTGTTGAAATTAGTGAGTGGCTGATCATTTACACCAGCAACATGCTTTGCCTGATTAAAGAGATGGCTTTAATGCAAGTTTGCTGATCTGCATCTTGTCCTTTGTCATTTACTGTACATTGTTATTTTGTTTCACTAGAGGCTTTATCAGTATTGCCTTTGCTGTGCAAAACTTCAAGAATATCCTCATACCTGGCATATGGCACAGCATTAAACTGTTGATTCAGCTCTTCTACTTGAAGTCCTTATGAGAGATCCGAGCATACTGTTTGCATTTGGTCTGCAACGCAACTTTATGTAAGAAAAAAAAAGGAATCAGATTCCCCCACTGTATTTTCCATCTCCTCCACTTTGCATCTGCCTTTCACTGGCAGGCACCACAACTGAAAGTAAGAGAGCTGAATTGAAAAAGATTTCAGTTAATGAGGACTATACCTCAGGTTTGATTTGTACTGAATCCACCCTTTACTCTGATTGACAGACACTCACAGGTAGGGCAGACGGCCTATCGCAGCAGACAGAGTCTGAGCAGTCCCAGTCCTGGAGGAACGGAGATGGACCTGCTTGTTATGAGGGAGAGACCCAGGAGAGGCATCCGCAACAGCGGCTATGATGTGAGTCACATGCCATCACCCACTGACCCTGTCCCCCAGCGAGATGCAATTAAATTTCCTAAAAGAATTCATGTTAACCATACTGAAAACATATCATCTACTCTAGCGTGCTTGAAAAAGTAACACTGTGATGGTACTTTCATTATTATTAATTTAAAAAGCTTGTTGCCAAATACAGATGACAACTACAAGGGCAATTAGCTAAACGTCCACCAAAGCCATGCCCTGGAGCCCTGCACGGGACTGTTTTCTAATTCTAATTTCTGTTTTATAATCTCATACCCGTAAACATTCTGACCATACAGAGTTCATCTTTAAATGATTACGTTTCTCCTGATTGGTTTTGGCATACTTGTGTTTTGGTAAAACAGCCCCCTCTCCAGCACAACAGTCTCAGTTCAGGTGGAGAGTAGTACTGCAGAACTGGAGAAAACAAGACGTTTTTTCTTAAACAAAAATCTCCAAAATTATAATAATTTCAGATTAAGCTCTGTGAGAAGTTGATTAGAGAAAAGCTACTGAAACACTGTGTGGTGTTAAAGTGTTTTGTGTGAAGGATATCACCCTCGCCAGACTGCTTTTCCTTTCTGTCCATTTCACGTTAATCAGAAACATGGCAAATCAATACTTTAAACAAGCTCTTTTGTGCATTCTGTGTTTGCCAAATTAGACTAGATACTTGAACATATCAGAATCGATGGAGAATCTAATTTTATCGGTACATTTGGTTGGCGGGTCATTTAAAAATAAATAAATAAATAATGTCACTGTTTTCAATCAAGTAAAATGGAATGTAAAAATAGAAAAGATCATTATCAATCAGAGCTTGTCAGTGGCCATATTTCCATCGCTGAGCTAGAAATCTGGCATATTCTACTCAGTTGTGGTATCAAGTATGCTACAGCAAGCCTGAGGAAGGGAAGTGGTTCATTCATAATTAAAAGTTAAGATTTATAAGGTCCTGTCGTTTTGATATGTAATGCGTCTCAGGATGGCTGGTTTATGCCTCCACTCTTTTATTGTTCCATTACGACTCTGTGTATGGCTCTTTCTATCATGAAGTCAGAATACCAGTATGTGAGCTCCAGAGAGTAATTGAGCAGACCATTTCTAAAGAGTGTTTTGAGCTGTCCTTTTGTAAAAAATATGAGCAGCGGTAGAAATATTTCACTGAACTGTCACTGACCTGCCAGCTATTTGGACCAGTCTGAGCAGGAGAAACACAGGTGTGACTGGCTCTGGTATAGCTGTACTGGCTCACTGGCATGGCTTATTGGGAAGCTTGGGACGTATGGTAAATAGTGTTACGAAGTAAATGTGTCAAAGCCTAATTCATGTACCAGCTCTGTGCTCGATTTATTGTTCAGTCAGTCCACAAAAATAAATAAATAATAATGAAGAAAATTCCCCACCCTCTAGCTGCTATAATTTTCACCTGGGGGCGGCTGTGGCTGTGGAAGGTTGGTGGTTCGCAGCCTACATGTCGTATCTTGGGCAAAATACTGAACCCCAAATTGCTCCTGATGCTGCGTTCATCAGTGTATGGAAAAAAAATCCTGATGGTAGCAGGTGGCACCGTTTAGGGTAGCCTCTGCCACCAGTATGAATGTGTTGAAGCACAGTGTAAAGCGCTTTGAGTGGTCTCAAATAAATGCAGGTCCATTTAAGGGCTATATAAGTACAGGTTCATTTACCATTTACCCTAGGATGGAGGTCAAGTGTTTGGTCATGAATGTGTGTGTGTGTGTGTGTGTGTGTGTGTGTGTGTGTGTGTGTTTATTCATACTAATTGGCAGGAAGACTTATGAAACTTATGAGACTCTTGTGAGAGGCGTCATTGAGAGTTCTTTGTTCAGGGATGAAGGTTAACCTCTACTTCAGTCATGCCTCCTTTCATAACTTATGAACCGTTTGTCATAGAGCCTTGTGGAAGGCGTCATTGGATTTGGCAGAGTTCCTTTTTCATTGATGTGATTTAGTCCAGCCCCCTTTACTTAAGCCCCGGAGGTCAAGTGAGGCTGTGTGTGTGTGTGAATGCATGCATGTATGCGGTCACAGCTAATGTAAATATACATTTGTTTTGGCTCTTGTGACAACAGGGTGCTACACTGAGCAAAAGGCCAAAGGTTTTAACATTACAAACTTCTGAATGATATTACAGATGACTCTTGACCAGCTCTACAAATTAGGTTATACAGACAAATACTAATCCCTTTATACTGACCTCCCGTTGTCATGACTCTTGGTCAGTTTGCCATTTGCTGTGGCTAAACTCTGAGCAGCCAACTGTTCAGCTCTGTCACAAATATGGCACATTAGCTGCCAGTACGAGCTACATGGTCCTTTTTCAGAACTCCTGGCCCTCTTGATTATAAAAGGTCTAGTGTGGCTGCAGGCCCCTTCACTGCAGATGCGAGCCTCATCCGCTCCGTGTTGCAGGGCGGGCTGATTTATGAGGTGCACTACGCTAGGTCTCCTGTGGCTACCCTTTATTCGCACAGGAAGTAGGACAGCCTCAACTCATATTCATTTATCACTGAATATAAGGACTGGATAGATGGAAACAGAAGGAAAGAGTACAGGGTCTGAAAAGATGGAGGGGCTTTGAAAAATATGTGAGAAAGAGGGTGGGAAAAATACAGTGAGGTAGCAGATTAATAATTAAGATGACGATGCAATAAATATACATGTGATACAGGGTGATGGCTAAACCATGTATACTGAAGTGAAGATAAGCAACAGAGAGGGAAGATACAGAATAGCATTAGAACACATACAATAGACCTCCAGGAACTGCTTAACCGTTGTTGGATTGCTGCAGAAAAGTGCAGGTTAGCACTCACTGAAACAAAGAGCCTGGTGCTTCTGGCTGAACCTACTGTGACCAGGCAGTTACACAGCTGGATCACACTCTTCCAGCTGACTTTTCTCAGGAACTCTGCGTAACATTAAACAGCCTCTTCTAGCTCAGTCAGCACCCTGTCAACAACCCACTGAGAGAATGACAGGAGATGTTATAGAGCTTGTAACTTCCCAGCTTTTTCAAGGTGCATCTGTTGATATCTTGCTAATTCAGCAAGGAGAAGTTTCATTTTCTGATGTGTGATGCAGCTGTAAATCAGAACATTCCCATGTGGCCACTGCTACAGATTCACCCACTTAAGCCATATCCATAATCAAATTTAAGCACTTTTTGTTATCAATTTAGTTTACCAACATTCAGGTATGACATGATGAATGATATTTTGGCGATTAGAAAGGCAGGTGTGGCGAAGATAGTTTAATATGCTATATACACGGTTGCCCATAAAGTTGGAATAATTTTGTTTTCAGACACAATCCTCTGTTAATTGTGGTTTAATTTTCATGGTGATATGTTTAGAAGAGATTTATTCATAAAAATTTTGAGAAGATATACAATTGATAATACAATAAATCACATTGTTACAATAGTTTAATGGAAAGAGGTAAAAAAATATGTTATTACAACTTTAATGGCGGCCTTGTATTACTAAAAAATTATATTTAATAATAACAATAAAAATAATTATTTTATCTTATTATAAAAAATAAAAAAATCATACAATTTGCTGATGCCCCTGGTGTCCCCAAAATCACTGTTGTTTATACTGTTTCTAAGTATTGTGTTGAGTCTCAATTCATATCCTCTTGTGAATGTGTTTGTACATGTTTCAGACTGAGCCTGAGTTGATCGAGGAGACGAATGTCGACCGTCTAATTGGGCCACGGGCTGCATACATGTATGGCCGGGGCTTGAAAGGCCACTCGGAGACATCCACTCTGAGCTCACAGCCGTCCATTGATGAAGTGCGACAGCAGATGCACCTGCTGCTGGAGGAGGCATTCAGCCTGGCTTCAGGGGGGCAGTCCACATCCGGAAGGCACTCCCATCACCACAATCCGCCTCCTGACCACTACAGCCCCGCGCCGCCTCCCCTCCCCTATGCAGACGTGGTGACCAGCGCCCCGGGTACAATGAGCTCTGGGCGGGGAGGCCTGCAGTGGGTACCATCCTACGGCTCAGAAATATATCAATGCAGCCTGCCCAAACCGGTAAGTTGGATGAGATTTTTCCCCTCTCTTAAGAACTGTGTTAGAGTTTATGTAACCTTAAATGCCTTTCACTATCTCTTTAAGGCCTTTCGCTTCACCCAGCTTCCTGAGATGGCCATGGGATCTCCTCCCCCTTTACCGCCTCGCACTGGACCTCCTCCTGGGACCTCCTTAAGACGGTAAGGTTTGAATAGGTCACACACACACACGCACACACGCACGCATGCACGCACGCACGCACGCACGCACACACACACACACACACACGCATGCAGACATAGACAATCTACACACTGTCTGTAGCTTCCCAAAGCCCATTAGATATTCCACATTTATTCACATTCAAATTCATGTTCTGGGACTAGATATGCACCAGGTAATGTGCTGTAGCCAGGGTGATTTTAGGCCTTGTTTAAATTTGAATATTGAACTAGTGCATTGAGAGATGGCAAGAATGTCAATGAGGTACAGAGTTTTCCACATGGAGTGTGTCTGCCATCTAGTGGTACTGACAGGGTATTTCAGTAACTCTTCATTTATGTCTCTCCAATCTCCATCCAATTTAGTTCGACTTCTGACTTGGGGCCTAAGGGAAGGAGCTCAGAGACATCTGTCATTGAAATGCAGAGTCAACATGACAACAACCCATATGGGCCAACAACTAGAGCAGCACTTCCATCTATCACTGCAGAGCAGCCTGTGTCCAACTACTCAGGTAAGCATGCAAGGAGACAACTCTGGATTTTAAAAGAAACACATAATGCACTTTTCCATGCCAGCATACATTTTTCAAGAACAGTAAGACGTCCCTTGACAAAAGTTCGTCAGTGAATGTAAGCCTCTCTTCTCTTCTCTGTAGGA
Source organism: Centropristis striata (assembly GCF_030273125.1). Taxonomy (NCBI): domain Eukaryota; kingdom Metazoa; phylum Chordata; class Actinopteri; order Perciformes; family Serranidae; genus Centropristis; species Centropristis striata. The sequence continues at coordinate 11,368,369 of NC_081518.1, forward strand.
AACCCAATAACAGCCGTCTACGCCATCCCAGCCACCAGGCCCGGCTACTCAGAATACTTTGTTTCCACACCAACCACCTCCTACCACAGTCCCTCCTGGATGTCCTATCCACCTGAACCTGAGGATGTTCCGCCACAGTGGGCAGACTCTGTAAGGGAACCTACTTTGCCTGCTTCGGAAGCACCCGATCCTATTATCCTACAATAACTATATGAATAACTAAAGATGAACAATTTAAAGAGATAGAGTAATGTTTAGTTCACACTACACAACTGAAGTCCTGATCAGAGTGCCAGATCAGAGTCAAATTGGCATATATGTGCTCAAGTGCAGTGTATCACATGTTCAAAGTAGAGGCTTGCCACTCGGTTGCAGAAACATTCCAGAGTGCAAGAGGTTTAGGGGAAAAATAGGCATGGGATTGTCTGTGCAACTTTTTCTCATTCACAACTGGTCACATACAGAATCTTGGTCAGGCCCCTTTGGCATCACTTAAACCTCGATGTGTAGCTCTATGCTTCGGTTTTAGGCAACAAAACATATGAACTTAGGAAAAGATCATGGCAATAGGAACAATACTTATGTGCTGTATTTGAACAGTTCAGTGAGCTGACGACGTGAGCTGAAAGTCGTGTAGTGTGAATCAGGCAAAAATGTGACCAGCTGTCTTGATCAAACTTGGGGATTCCCGGTTTTCAAGCATTTGTCCCAGTGCATTTGTCCCAGTGCACCTCCATGTCTCTGTAATGTAATTAATAATTAAACCTTTAATTATCGCAAAATAAACTTTTCTAAGTGACTATTGTGAAATTTCTTGCAGAAGTTAAGTTATATCCAAAGTGCTAAAAGTGTCCTTAGCAGAAAAGGAAAAGTAATTTGTTTCTCCCTTGTTAGTGTAATAGTAAGTTTAGACTCAATCAGTAAGTATTGTTAATTTCCAATAAGACAGTTTTCTAGCTTTATACAATCCAGAACTCCTGATTATGTAATTTTCAATATAATTCAGACTAATAAAACAAACAATATATAGCTCACTAATATAATAGCTCACCCTTACCTCCTGGTTTATCCCATTGCTTCTGGTCACTCTATGGAGCCAGAAAGTGAGCTACATCACTGCAACAGCCAGAGCTAAAAAGGAATAAACACTGAGAAACACAAAGTAGGAAGATCAGTAGGGAAATATATCTGTTATGTGTAGGCGAGATTGTCTCTGTATTAAAACATTGTCTTTTTCAGACCATCTCACTATGGCACTGACATAAGTCCTCCTCCTTCCTCCTCCGCTGTTTTTCATTAAAATTAGAACGGTTCCATTCGTCCTGTCAGATCTGTTATAACCCATGTGACCCTCCCCTCCCCTCCCCTCCCCTGCACAGGAGTCTCCTTGTTTGTATGGAATGTTCTCTTTTTTTCCCTGTCTGTTTGCCTGTTTCAACCAGATGCCTTCACGCAGTGTCTTTTTGCAGAACCAGTGTCATTTAGAAACCATTTGCTGATCTGAATTTATGGCTGCCGTTGGACACAACAAAATACCGGGGTAGTTGAGCACATTTCCTAAATGAACACCTATTTTACTTTTTATTACTTTTTTCTTTTTCTTTTTGTGGTGTAAATCTGACACTTCGATTTTTTATCAACATTCAAATGTAGTCCATTTTGGAGTTCAAACACAGTTTGAACCAAAGTCCATTTCAATATCATAACACTCACACAGTAGAGCTCCACACTCATCACTTTCCCTGTAAGTTTTGTTCATTCATAATGATGTTTCCCTGATACAATTGTGTATGTTTCCCTTATCACCCATTTGATTCTTTCTAGAATAGTGGTGCAAGAACAAATGTTCACTCAGCAAAATAAAAACCTATCGCATATACTGTATCCTTCTAATTATCTAAATTGGCATTTTTTTTCGTGGGTAGTAATAGTATTATGAAGTTGCTGTAATACTGATTTCATGTCCACCCTGTTTTCCAGGTGCCCCTGCCTGGGTATGTAGAGGCTTTTCCTCATCCTCGCTACCCACAGGGGAGCCCCACCAGGCTATCCCTGCAATACAGCCCGGCACTGGAGCAGCCGCCCACTGCTCCTAGCACAGCATCCCAGCAAAGCCTGCCCCAGGTGGTGAAAAACATGGACAGCATGCCCCTGAGCAGCCTCTCCACCTCTGCACTTGTGCAGGCGATCCGGCAGGAGGTGGCCAAGCTGGCAAAGAAGCAGAATGACGTCTTTGAGTTCTAGTTTTAGTGTGTGTGTGTGCGGGAGATGGTTAACTGTGCATTGGTCTTCAACAGAAGCATACAAAGACGGTGCTCCTTCAGACTCATTTTTGATGTTTGTACTGTAAAATGGACTTTACCCACTGATTACCCACTGATTGATTTCTTCTCACCGTTGGTGTTTTGCAGCTCCTGACTTAAAGAAGCAGAAAATATTATGTTTTATTTTTAGAAAAAAACCCTGCCATCCTCAATCGATGATGTCCCAAGTAACTACATACATCTCTTCTTTGTAGATATGTCAATAGGATACGCTAAATATGGAAAATATAATTTTTTCCAAGATAAGACATTTTTTTGTGAATCAGAATCAATTGAGAAGAGAGAAAAAGTAGCATTATTGTCTGTACTGAGAGGGCCAAATGCTTCCTGTCAGATGGTATAAGTATAAACCACAGTGTATATGAGCATGTACAGTATTAGGACATCATGTATCTTATCTCGTTTTATAGACCGTTAGCTTCAACAAAATGGGCTACATCAGTATCCGTTCATTCAAGCATCCATCGCACAGCAAACTACCACTTCACAAATCTTCAGTTTCTTTTAACATCACATAATGACATAACACTTACAACAAACACTGACTGTCCTTGATTATCTAATGATTTTTAGAGATTTAAAGTACTTCCTAGTAAATAACAAATGGTCTAAAGAATATATATAGTATGTATCTGCCTTTTTATGTTCAACTCCTCTTCAGTTGCATCCATTGTGATGTAACACATAGATGGAACTGTTTGCCTTTACAACATATGCGTCTAAAATAGAAGAGAAGCTATCTATTTGTTTGAGTTTGCACAAAGTATGTTGAAATGGTTGATAATGAGTGAATACTTAAAGGGACAGTGCACCCCAATATCAAAATACACATTGTTCTCTTATCTGTAGTTCTATTCATCAATCTAGATTGTTTTAGTGTAATTTCCCAAGTGTTGGAGATATAATTAGCTGACCTTGTTGTGAGCAGCTTCATGTAGGAACTATACTAAAGAGAAAATAGTCTCTATGTAAAACTACCTACAACAATTCAGTGGATTATATTGAGTAACAGGGTTATGATTTCACCAGACACCACAGGCACAGTGCCATATAGTTCTATTATATCTTAAAGAAGCCTGACATCTCTATGACCCATGTCTCCAACACTTGCAAACTAAAACAAAACAATTGAGATTGATAAATAGAACTACAGGTTCTTCTACAAGAGAAAAATATGTATTTTTGATTTTGGAGTGAACCGTCACTTTTAAAACATTTACGTAACTATCTATTTTTTCTTTATTGAAGAAAACCACAGAAGCACTTTGGCTTTCAGAAACCCACCCGAGAAAGTTAATTCATATTTGCACAGAGTAGCAGTTTTATATCTCGCCCAGTGGTTTTAAGATGCACAGATGATTCAATGCACACAACCCCGAAAACCTTTGTGACAAAACAATTCTGTTTGCTGCTCGGAGTAGTGCCACAGTTTCTTGTAAAGTTGAACTATAAAAACTTGTTTACTGGCCTTAAGACATCTTTATGGTCTCAATGGGTGCATTTCATGAGTACAAAACAGAGTTCATGTAAACTATTGACCTAATAAGAGGTCCCAGATCACTACTCCTGTTCTAAGAAGTTATAAGTGCACAAACCTTTGTGGAACATTGTGAATGTCTGCCAGAGAGTCAACTCAGATTGAGTGTTCAGCACAGCACTTTCGGAAGCAGTATGCTCAATGTGAATATATCAGTGTGGAGCATAATTGTATATATACAGTATATACTGTAGACTGTATGTATGCAGTATATGTTGTGGAGCATGATTACGTCCTGGAATCATCCAGTTTGTAAGGTGCAAAGAGCTTAAATGCTGAGGCAGACACTAATCTTTGAAAAGCAAATGTATTTATCGCAAATTTATTTTAATTCTTCACATGAGTCACCAATGTCAGTTATGTTTCCAATCATCCACACAGGCATGAGAACATGACAAAGGCAACCACGGATAAAAGACAGTAATTAAGGGTTAGGACCCAGACATCCAATGTGATAGAAAGTGCAATATAAAGTGCTGACAGAATACAGTTCTTTGATAAAAATGCAATTAAAGTACATGTTAAACAAAAGACAGAGCTTTCAGAATGCTACTAGAATAAAGGAGACTCACGCTTCCAGTAGTATTCCAGCAGCAACATGAAAGAAGGAGGTCTACTCTTTATTTCGTGTTAGATCAAGACATTCAAGCATCCGGCTAATCTTTTTGATCACATGCTTTAATATCTTGAAGCCGCACTTATTTGATCTGAATCACTTAATTGTCCACCTTAAACAGCTTTTTCACCTTATTTTATTGCCACCACACCAGGGCACTGCACAAAACAAAACTATAAAGCATTCAATAAAACTCCCATGAAACAAAAGTCATTAAATCACTGCACACATGAAAGCAATTCATCTCTCTTGGAAAAGACTCGTACTCATATTTCACTGTGGCATAAAAGCTTTCAATAGGTTATGATGAATTCTTAATGCAGAATTGCTGGCTTGGGGATGGAAAGTTGGACTGACTGCAGATGAGTGCATGTAGGCCTATAGCAGGGGTGCTGTAATATGTTTGCACAAACATTCAGATGCTATAGATTGCCTACTTTTAATATATTATTGCAAATCACATGGAATGCTTTGCTGATTATTATAATCAATGCTGTCATAAGACAGATGGCAGATGTGACATATGAAAGACAACTATGAGTGAAAATGCCTTGAAATCATTATTTTCTTTCATAGAACAGTATTGCTTCCACAGCAGTCCTGAACGAATTTACCCTTTTTGCATTCTGACTTTTGAACGAACCCTCCCCCCGTCGCCCAAGAAAAGTTATTTTATACTCATGCCTGTTGGTGTCTAAGTAGGTATAAGGAAATACTGTATGTCTTAAACTCAACAAGAACTTTGTTGTTGCTTGTTTTCCCGATATTCCTTTTACCCATTATTCAGAGGAGCACTTAATGTCTTAAGAACTGTACGAAATACAGTGAAACCATTTTTTGTGTATACCAGAAGTGAACACCTTTCCACATTCTCATGCTGGATAACTGAGAAAACTTAGCATTCTTAAATACAAGGGTTTTAGGTTGGTTTATTGGTTTAGAGAAATGAGTATTTATTCTATAAAATGAATCATGAAGTGAGCTAAACCTATTAAAAAATCTATGTCTTTTTGTCTTCCTGACTGGTTTCTCATTTCCTTTTTCATCTGCTTGATCTTGTTATATTTGATGTTCCTCAGAGATTGATTTGACAGCGAGACTGTGGGGCAGATGGAGAATGAAAGAAATATTAGCCTACATGATTAAAATTAAATAAAAGGTTTTATTAGAAGAATCAATCATCAATCCGTGTGTTCAATACCTCTTTTACTCTGCATGCCATGTGTCCTGATGAGCAGTATAAAACAAGTTAAAGCAAGTGTTGCACTGCTGCTCCACTCATATAGCCTTCTCTGGTATTTAGTATGCTATTGTAATACAATTTTACATCTAATTAGTAGTTGGATTGATTATTATTACCACCTATTTACACCACAGGGACTTTAAAAGTCTTTTGTATTTCAAAGCATAACACTAAAAGCTCCCTTGCTCCAGGAGGCAGATTAATGATTGAAGACGAAGGCATTTAGAGGTCGGTATTTGTGTACTGTTAAATGACCTGCTGTCAGCCATGATGCTGAAGTTTCACTGAGACGCAGAATACACACACTTTTAGGTATTTTGCTGTACTGTAATGACTATAAGAGAACTCATTGCATTCACATATCAGCTCTCACTTAGAGACTGGAGTTAGTCTCATAACTTGGACTACTTTTCACCAAATGTCCTCATGAATTTTCACTTTCCAAGAGCACTGGTTCGGTTGCTTCAACGGCTTCCAGTGCTCCTGGAAACAACTGTTACCCACATACCCTCTCCTACTGTACATAATACTGTTTCTTGGGCACATCTGTAATGATGCTCTATTTGTTTGGCCTGGTTCCATTCAGCCCTCAAAATTTTTTGAAGGATGCACACAGATCCAACTGAGTCCTGATCCTCTGGTTCATTAGCAGCTCAGCAGGTGTGGCTCCAGTATTGATCTAGAGGCGTGGACTGATATTTCAGCAGAAACCTAGATGACTTTGTTTAAATGCCCTCCTGCTGATGCCATATTTGAGCACCTGCACTGCATGCTCAGTGCAGCCACTGGATGATGATACCATGGTGCTGCTGTTACATGCTTGATAACATTCCTTTTAAGGAAGTGTTTGAAGTCTGTGTACAGCAGGGATTCTGTGGGTGAAGAAGACAGTTCTTAATTTTACCAAAAATTATAGACAGCGCTGGGTGAGCTTAGAATGCTCAGAAGCACCATACCCAAAACAAGCCCTTAAAAATCGAAATTAATTCTCATCCGTGGTCGATTCAGCAACTGTGGTTCTGCTGCTGAAATAGTTTGGTTAGTTGGCATGCGTGGCATGTCTGACTGCAGACTCTAAATCTGCACCCATTTTTCTCACCATCAAAGCTGCGGGCCTTCATCCTTGAAATCTCTGGGCCTCATGAAGTTCCTTCATCATTATTTGTTGTCCTTGCGGTAGAATCATCAGCCTGCTTCCCCACAGGATGCAGCCCCCCACCACTCTCATCTCGTGTTGTTTTCTCACATAAGGCTGCCTGCCAATCAGGGTCCATACACGCCGAGTGGGTCTGGATAAATGCTAAAAGATTCACGGTAGATCCTCCAGCTGTGACTTCTACATTCACTTTAGAAAGTTTACCTTCAGTGAGGGTGTGAGGCTGTTTACTCAGTACATTTTAACTGATAATTTTTACTTTGATCTTAAATGCATTTTAGTGGATTTACATATTCCTTCTTAAAAGTACCAGTCATTTTATTTGCGTATGAAGAATCCTTTCCTCCCTATTAGGTCTTTCTTTTGTGCTTCACAATTACTCCCTAATTTTGGAGCCACATAACAGACTCCCTGATCATCAGCTCCACCTGCACCCATTGGAAGACTAACTGAAAGAAACATCACCTTACCAGAAATTAAAAGAAAGGGTTTGACGTCCACTGAACCTATAATTCCTTTAAAGGAGCAGTGTATAAGATTTAGAGGGATCTGTTGATTTTTTGTTTTATTGGGACCTTTTATTCCCTTTCAAGTTAATGTAGCACTAAACTGGATGTAGTTGGCTTGACAGGCATAAGCCTCTAGTGTGCTTGCTCCATGGGCACAATGATGAAGAAAATCTGGGCAATCCCACACATGGAAGTTGGGTATATAAGGCAATTACACATCTTTCATAGGAATAAACCGGCTCCTGCCTCCAATGCACTGTCCAGTTCTCTTTATAAATCTATGGCACACACAACCACAAACACTAGCTCTAGAGAGAGCTTTAGAGTTTATTCGAGTTACTTGGAGGCCACCATATTTGTCCAACACGCTTGGAAAGGATAAGGTAGGCTACAGTTTTCTAACCTCATCGCTGGATGTCACTAAATCCTGCAAACAGCTACAGAAAATCCCCTATTTATTCCTTCGGAGTATTGGCTGTTGTAATCTCAAATCCAGCCACCAGTGGCAGCACTGAGTGCAGTGCAGTGAGTTGTGATGATCTAGTAGGCGAGCGAGGAAGAACCGTGCACCATCAAGTTACTTCTGTCTTTAGGAAACCACTCCCTCTTCGACCAGGTGAGTTTATTGTTTTAACATTTTCTACAACAAATTTTATGAATGCCGAATCATTACTAGGCTTGAAACTGGCCTCGACAGAGATAGTGCTGTTTATAGAACATAGACTGTAGGAAAGAGGAGCATTAGTGGTTTCATGTGTGAGTTTGAAAATTATATAGATATGCTTAAACTTGTAAACACTAACTAAAATGATATAATAGTTTATTTTTCTTTCTGTCTTCATTTTATTTTTGAATTTATTTCTTTACTGTTATATATTGTTATTATTTATCCATGTAAAACTAATTAGGGCCACGGGGCAATCGCACCGAGCACTGGTCCCATACAGCAATAGCTGTAGGGACCAGTGCTCGGGGCAAATGCATCAATAATTATATTTATTGATGCATAAATAATTGCCTAACAATAAATACAAAATATATAAAGCAATCTATTTATATATTCACTTTTTAAATTGAATAACTGACATGAATACATTTTTCTACAATATTCTAAATTATTGAGATGCACCTCAGACCCAATATGAATTCTGAAAGGATTTGTGAAAACGCAGTATTGGGCTGATTTTCAAAATAAAAGCCCCACAAAGTAACTATACTTTACAGTTAAGAAGAATAAAAGCATGAGGTGAGTGTGCCTTGACAGGAAACCCAGAACAGGGCTGTTTTTCAAAATATAAGCCCCACAAAGTAAATAACGCTTCATAGTTAATCAGAATTCAGTAACTGTGTTTGAAATGGAAACCAAGGCCAAGGCTGTTTTTCAAAGTAAAAGCCCCACACAGTAACTATATCTCAGTCAGTCTTTAGTAGAATAAAAGCATGAGGGGTCAGGAAACCCAGGAGAACAAGAAGTTGTTGCAAAAGAAATAAAATCTTAATTATAAGTTCCTTTGAAAATGCCATTTCCAAAATAAAAGAACTATTTATTGTCCTCATTGATATACTTTACAATATTTATTTATTGTGCCTTTAATTTAGCAGGGGATGGACTCGATCCATCGACCTCTGGGTTGTGGGCCCAGCACGCCTCCACTTAGCCACTCCGCTATTAGTCATCAATACTTATTTAAGTAAAAGTATTGTTAATTGTTAAACACTCCAGAAAAAAAAAGTGTTGTGCTGAGGAAATGTACATTATACTCAATTTATCCAGAGAACAGATACATATGCAGAGAACAAGGACGTTTTTTTTCCCTAAACTTCAAATCAAGTGCTTTTTTTTGTGCATTATCTTTCAAAATATAATTGAATAATTATTAATTTTAAATGCAAAATTGCCAAAAAAAAAAAAAAAAAAAATGCTCTTGGGATGTTGTCCTTTCAGATAGTTTTAGGATTCATTTCATAGCCTTATTTGTTCATTTATTTAATTATATTAGTTTATATTTTATATATAACTGTCTGTTAATAATTAACTTCAGTGAATATTAAAAATAAAAAAAATAATCATCAGCCCATCATGACGTGATGAGGGTCACATGTTGATTACAAAACAGTATGTAAAATACCATTTGGAACGTTTTTTATTCTGTAAATTCATTTTGTTTATCAGTTTAAGTGTTTTTTGAACCATTGCATCATAATGTCACAATATTATACCCTCTCTATTAACCCGGGCTTGGGACCGGCACTGATGCTGCACCAGCGTGTCTCATCAGAGGCTAGATTGGTTTATTGTTTTTTCGAAATATATACTATATATTTGCGGGTAAACCTGAGCGATCCAGGAGAAAACCCTATGTTTTTTCTAAATATATAGCCGACTATATATTTACGGGAAAACCTGAGCGATCCAGGAGAAAACCCTACAGTAGATACTTTTTTCGAAATATATAGACTACTATATATTTGCGGGTAAACCTGAGCAATCCAGGAGAAAACCCTATGTTTTTTCGAAATATATAGCCTACTATATATTTACGGGAAAACCTGAGCGATCAAGGAGAAAACCCTACAGTAGATACTTTTTTCATAATATATAGCCTACTATATATTTGCGGGTAAACCTGAGCGATCCAGGAGGAAACCCTACGTTTTTTCGATATATATAGCCGACTATATATTTACGGGAAAACCTGAGTGATCCAGGAGAAAACCCTACATGAGAAGCATGTGTTGAAGCAGATGGTGCAGAGGGGGAGAGGAGTTTTTTTTATAAATATATACATTGGGCCAATTCAGAGTGTTCAATTAGCCTATATATTTATGGGAAAACCTGAGCACCAGGTGAAAACCCGACATGAGATTGTCAGAGAGGGAGAGGGGGAGAGGAGTGGAGGAAGAGAGAGCTACTGACAGGCAGCAGCCTCCTCAACCACTTTATCGTCATAGACAATCCTATTCTTCTCCTTCTCTTTCTTTTCCAGCTCCTTTTCCTGCATTTTCCTCTTCATTTTCTGCAGCTCCGCATCTCTGTCATCGACCTTCTTCTTGAAAAACAAGAAGCCTTTCCTCTTGCTGTATTGGTCGAGAGCGATGTCCTGCCAGATCTTTGTCTCGGCCAGTTGGTCCATGAACCTCTTCTCCAGGAACTTGCTGTCTTCCCTCATCCCTCTTTCCCTGGCCTCCCAGCTCTGTTCTTGTTCTGCTAGGTCAGTGTCCCTCTGCCGGACTTGCTCCATGACCTGGTTATTATTTTTTGAACGACAATGCAAAAAAAAGCTCTTGATTTGAAGTCTAGAAAAAAATGTCCTTGTTCTGAACTTCACTCTGCATATTTATCTGTTTTCTGGATGAATTGAGTTTAATGTACATTTCACAATTAACAATATATTTTTACTTTAATAACTCTTGATGACTAATAGCAGAGTGGTGCAGTGGAAGCATGCTGGGCCAAGAACCCAGAGGTCGATGGATCGAAACCATCCTCTGCTGAGTTTGTAATCGGAGGGTTAAAATCCCATAATGTGCTGATTTCTAACTGCATTTCCAATGTATTGTTGTTGAAGTGTCCACCGTTCATTTGTTTCTAGGCATGAAAATGTTTTTTTCTGCATAAATTTAAAAGCATTCTCACAGCTCACATCACATTCTTACATTATATTTTTTACACAGCCTTTAATCTTTGTGTTTCAATTATTTAAAAAAAAAATGCTGGCCCTTACACTTTCCTCTCCGTGTCCTTGTATTTCACTGCAATATAAAAAAAATTCTCTGTAAATCTAGAAATAAAGAAACATAAATATATATAATAAATAAAGAAAATCAAGTTGAATTTCCTTTTTAATCGGAATAAAATTGAATTTATATGTAATCACTTTTCCAAGTGCACATAAGTGTCATGAATTTTGGAAAATAAAAAGTGTCTCCACATATTGTACATTTAAGCTTTGTGTCGGGCCGAACAACGGCCCTTATAATACAACATACCACGGCCTGAAGTGAGCTACTGCTTTTATAAAACGGTTACCAACTATGGTAATAATAAAGTGATGGACATATTCCATTTTAAACAGTGTCTATTAACAAAAATCATCCATAAAGGATTTTTCTTACAAAGAAATTGGTCCTCTTGGTCCCAAACAGCAATAGCTGTAGGGACCAGTGCTGCACTACTGTTATACTGTGGATTTTTTCTTCTTCCTCTTCCGGACGCAATTTCATCCCGCTACTAGTCCTAGAACTTGAAGAGTTGCATGACGGTTTGATCAGGATCCGTGTGCTATTACTTTTCTCTACAGAATACGAAATCTGCCCAAAATTTTGCATTGAAAGGAATAGGACGGCCGAAAAAAAAGGAGCGAAAAAGAACAATTATTGGAGTTTTTTAAACGTCTACTTCTCCGGCATAATTTCACCGAGAGACTCCATTTAAACTTTAAACAGTAGACACAAGTGTATCGGTGTATTAATCCATGTTTCGATAGGTCATATAGTTTTTTATCAATCCCTGTTCAATGACCATGATCATTTGTGGAGAAATTCTGAGATTATAATGGGTGTGTATTACACAGAATGTTCGTGTCACAGTGTGTGACATCATCGCCAGAGTGTAGAGGGAGAGAAAAAATTGTCAAAAAATTAATTTGAAAACTGCACTCCAGGCCGCAAATTCCACTCTACAGAAATAATTTATACATAGAAAACATAGGAAAATTAGTTTTCTCACTCACAATCCTCTGGTAAAGCTGTCAGAGTTATAGTTTGGGTGTAGGACGCACAGATGCGCCACCAACACGCACCAACAGCCTCATTGGCTCCCATATTAAAAATGCAGGAAGATTTCTGAAAAAGGGAGATGTTTGAGGCCAGAAGTTCCAGTCCATGATTTTAATTACACACACACACACGCACAGGTAACTTAATGCGATTTTCGCTACACACACACACACACACACACACACACACACACACAAATGCGTGCGTAAGAGCACACACTCCTTCAGATACACGTTTCACACACACACACACACACACAGACACACACACACACACACACACACACACACACACACACACACACACTAATATGTAGCATTAAATAGTAATTGAAATTACATTTACAGTTCCAATTAACGTTCAGTCCAATTTGCTGTTACCCCCTAATTTAGTTAGCTAAACTGACCCTTGTCAATAATTTTTTTAGTTTTATATTTATATATTATAAAATAACCTAACAGATGGTATGTCGAGCTGGGCTTAACAAACCAAGACAGCCATTTTTAATTTCTAGACCCAAACTGCTCCAGTTAGTCTGCCACACTCACACACACACACACACACACACACACACACACACACACACACACACACACACACAAACTCAACTGAACCAACACACGTTTTGTTTTGACAAGCTGCTGCATAACTGGTCAGCATATAGAAAGCATAATCTCAGTATTCTCATTGTGTTTTCTGAGGCCACCATATAAAAGTGTCACCTGTGACACACGTACAGAAGCAGCCATCAGGATTTCATATGGCAAGCATAAATCTCATCCAAACAGCCAGACATGACATGTAGAGTGATGACTCCAGATACCATCCTGATGTGACCGATAGCACCACAGCCACTGACAGATAAAATACTGTTGTGTCATTTTGACTTGAGTAGATACACCAGCATAGAAACTATTTGACAGCTGAGCAGTGAACCACAAGAATGTAGATCCAGATATAATATTTTATTTTCCATGGATGCTGTTAACAGTTGCAATCCATGTGAGAAGTATATTTTTAATGTTTCTATGTACTACTTATAAACCTTTTTTTCTATATTTTTCCAGAATTTGTAGGGGTGGATACCCTCCCAAATGAGGGAATCTGTTATGTACGAAGGCAAGTTAATGGCTCTGTTCAGGCCCAGAGTGGGACTCATTTTCAGGCCGGGAGTTTCATGCCTCAGCCCAGTATGCCCGAGGAGGTGGACCAGCCAGCCACATGTCAACTAACTTCCTGCTGCTGACCATCAAGCTTGCCACTGCTGTACTTTTAACGGGGTCGTCTTTTGTAAGTAAATAATATTATTACATCATTCATACATTCATTTATTATCCTTATCCGCACTTGGATCTTGGGGGGCTGGAGCAGATCCCAGCTGACACTGAGAGAAAGGTGGGGTTCACCATGTCATTCACACCTACGGGCAATTTAGAGCACCAATTAAACATAAGTGCATGTTTTTTGGACTGTGGGAGGAAGCCGGAGTACCCGGTGAGAACCCACGCTGACACGGGGAGAACATGCATACTCCACACAGAAGAACTGACATTGGGCGAGATTTACTACAAGCTCAGTGCTCCATGGGTACTTCCACAAGAACAGTTTTTTTAAGGCGCCAAAAATTCTGTCAAATTTATTTGACTTTGTCAAATTTGACAAATATCAAGGAAATGTCACCTCCAACTATATATACATTGTAATACCCTGATGCTTCAATAGATGTGCTGGACATTTGAATGGTTTCCTATTTGAATTCCCATATATATGAAAAATTAAAAAAAAGCATTTTTAACCGATTAAATTATTTATATTTAGATTAAATGTCAACAAGGATGAATCAACTAAAAGCTCAGTCCTGCTCACATATTTTTTATAAACTTGAAACTACTCAGCCAGTCTCCAGGATAAATGTTTTATCCGAAGATAAAAAAAAAGAAAAAAAGTGTGTTGATTCAATGTTTTAAAGTGCTAAATGAGTTAATGTGTAAGCTTATCTGCACAAAGGTGTAGATAAGGTCTTGCCAGCACCACAACCAGATTGTTCCATCTTTGTTTGTCTCTTATGTGTCTGTTTGTACAAATAGTGCCGTAAATCTGTAGTTCAGCATTTTCCCACCAGGGCTCAGCCTACAGCCACACAAACAAATGTTCTCTGTCAGTGAACGTAGCATATCCTTATCTAAATGGTAAATTAGCCTAGTCAGAACATGGCTAATTTGATTTTCTACCAGAGAGCAAGAGCTGTGCATTCACTGGGTGAACAGTCTTGCTTGAAAAGTAACATTGGGTGGACAAAATAACATGAACAGCAGTCAATAATGCATGATATACTGTGGTTTAATACAGTAGCCACCTCTTTGAAGTTAGTAATGTTCCAGTTTTGATGATATTCTGGATGATTGTTGCTGATTCAGCTGTGTGTATTTGTGAGGCTTAAGTCTGCTTTGGTGCTGTGTCAAGATGCATTAAATTAAATGGTATACAAAAATATTGCAGCTCTTAGTTCACCAGGGGTAGACTGTAAAGATCATAAGCTCATGGGTTAAGCCTGGGCAGTCATGAGGCTGATATAGATAATGATATATGCCAGAGGTAGATTTTGCACATATAGTGGATTCATATTTCATTATTTTGACTTCTTTGTTCAGCTATTTAACCGAACCTGCTATTATTTCACATGTGGCTGTTTATAATTAATCTTCCACTTCAAAAAATAAGGAATAATTAGGAGAAAGAAACTCATGCTGTTAGTAATATGCTTCTTCATGCCAAATTGGACAGAGTGATAGAAGTAGTATAATGTGGTGTTCTATTGTAAATGCTGCATGCAACCAGCTAAAACCTGGCACTGCCACTGTCAGAAAGAAAATTGTTTGATAACGTAGCATTCACAAAATATGGCTCCATATCTCTACCTAATCTTGTTGCCATTTCTACACATTGCAAATCAGTTCTGTGTTTCTGCACACCAAGAGTGTCTCAATGTCTGTGTCGAGGGAAATAATACATTAGTGTTTGAGCATTTCCTTTGAGATGTCTACAGTCCTCTGCTTGTCTGTTTTGTGTGCCATTTATATCCATCTCCTTATGATAAGCTCCATTTTAATTCATCGATTTGTACAACACTTGTAGAACGACTCATGCTTGTTTTTGATGATGTCTTCTCTCCCAGGTAAAGTGTAGATAGTTAAAGCCTAATTTGGCAGCTGTAATTAGATGTGATCTAATGCTGAAGGTCCATTATCTCTAATAAAGGCTATTTAAAGTAATTATAGTACAGCCTTCTTGAGCAGACATCCGCACAGAGATTAAGTAATTACCACAATGGTCAGTGCAAGGACAGGTCAAGGAAACACACTTGAAAGTAACAGTCTCTGACACTAAAAGGACTGCTGCCATACTCCGATACTCAGGAGTGTACTTGC
This sequence comes from Centropristis striata, assembly GCF_030273125.1. Lineage (NCBI taxonomy): Eukaryota > Metazoa > Chordata > Actinopteri > Perciformes > Serranidae > Centropristis > Centropristis striata. The sequence continues at coordinate 11,383,961 of NC_081518.1, forward strand.
ATTTTCACATCACCCTCAAACTGGATTTAGACTGAGGTGCTGACTGGAAGCCGGGGGAAATAGACGAGGCTTGTGAAATGAAGTGAAACCAGAGATTCTCTGGTCAGAAGGTCTTGATGAGACAAATGAGACAAATGATAAATCACTTCACCCTTAAATGATCTAGTGACAATGGATATCCGGAAATATAGTCTATCCATATCATTTGATATGGGTGAAAGTGACACATAGTTTTCCACTGACTGAACCCCAGTGGTGCAATTTTAATATGTGAACTCGGTGGGTGGTGGATTGAAAGTCAGACTCCAAACCAGACTGACTGAGTCTCATTAACTGAGGCGCCTCTGAACTACACAGTGGAATAGAACATTAAGATTATTTTATTGCCTGTCGTGCCTCTGCAACAGATGCTCTGGTTCAAATGAATCATGCGTGTACAGTAAATAAAGCTTTAGCAACTTTTTTTTCTGTGTCAGCGCACTTGAGCTCTAAATAGATAAACCTCTAGGGTTTTCATAACAGCGGTTTCTGTGTGGCTCAGCCTGCTATATCATGTAATTCTATTGATTATTTCTCTGCCTACTCCTGTCGGTACACCTCTGCAAAGTCCAGTCCACATATGTTGTCCACCTCCTCAAAAAATGATCAGACCACTGCTGTGACCTGGTTACCGTGACTGTAAAACTCTCTGTGTTCTTTGTTTTAGCATTACTGCACAAGATGCCTCTTTAAAGTCAACCCCCTTCATTTGCTGCTCTCTCTGGTTGTACTGGCTCTGTGAAGACACTAGGGGCTGTCCAAGACACTTAATCATGCAGATGATAGGTACCTTACTGCTGGAGGAAGGCAGTCAGCTGGAGACTTTTTCCTCAGCATACATGAATGTATCTTACACAGATACATTATATTAGTGTATGCTTGACCAACACTTCTTTTCTTTTTTTCTTCTTTTCTTTCTTCTTTTTCACCAAATGGGCATCTGCACGCATAACCTAGGTCAATACAGTCATTTTTTATGCTTCATAAATTGTTTTTTTATATGGCCGCAATCACTTTTTATCTCGAGTATGAAATAATTAAAAAAAAAAATTTTTTATCACCCACCTGTTTGTTTTGTTTTACTGTCTATAAAAAACATGCATGTCCTTTAAGGGAGCACAGTGAAGAATAAGCTGAACAATTATCTCACTGCCTGTTGTTAGAGGACAGGACAGTGCAACTTTTAACACCTTAGCATTTCTCTGCAGATTTCCGTATGAATACAGAGTCAACTGAGGACTCAAATAGTAAAGTTTATCATTTTTGTTGAATAATACTGGTTTAATAGTAATGGTCTAGGTTGATAGCTTTTATCTTCTGGCAGAGAATAATTCATGATAATTATTGTCCGTTTTTGACATTTGTGCAACCCAACTGATCTTTACAATTACTTATATTGTATTGGGGTAGGGGCCAATGTCTCTTCAGTGGGTATTTAGAAATCAAAGCCAAAGTATCTGCATGCCCAATGCCAGCCGGCTCTAAAGGATAAGCAGGTATAGCTAATGGATAGATGATGTTTAAAGCCTGATTCATTTTTATCTAATTCTGCTTCACTCAGGTGCTCCAGCTATCGTGCTCCATTAGAATACTGTTAACATTTTCTAATGCACACTTAAGGAAGAGCAAATGGAATGGAGCCAAAGGTTTAAATGAATATGTATAATTGGTATAATGCAATTTTTACATCATGGCTGGATAAGGAGAAAAGACTGATCCCCTTGAGTGCTTAAGTAAACCCGGCATGGTTACTGTGTGGCTTTGGCATCTTAAAGGAATACTCCAATAAAAACATTTGCTTTAAACGTGCAGTGTGCAATTCTAGCTGATCACAGAGTCTCATTCAAAGTTTGTCAAATGTTGACGCTTAGGGTTGGTGTTCTCTAATGTGTCAATATTTGAAGACCTGGGAATGATGCTACACAGTGAACTATCTTTCTCCAGATCCTCATACTGCAGCTTTAATAACAATAGCAGAGGCTGTCATACCCCTTTTCCACAAAGGCAGTTTGAGGGCCGGTTCGGAGGCGGTGCCTAATCTTGTTTTTAAAGCCAAAGAACCGGAAAATTGGCACCAACTCTTTGCTGGTCTTGAACCACGAACTGCTTACGTCAAGGGCTGGTGGTAGGATTATCATGACCAACAAGACCAACTAAAGTGTGTATCATTAATTTAATTAAATTGTTTAACTGCAATGTGATAGATACGGTCTAGCGTTAGCGTACAACAAAAGCTAATATTTACATTGTATGTTAAATGTTAATAACAATGTAATTGTCGTCCATATCGATCAAGACGAGCAGCACAAATTTGTTGTCCCAGTCAAGAAGGATTGCAAGTTGAACCAACTGGGCAGCACCAGAACCAACCCAGCTGTGTGTCAAGCAAGTTCATTCAACTCCTATTGGGAGATAGGAGACATAAACATTGCACTTACTGTAAGAAACAGCTGCACGAATGTCTGTGAGCAGCCCCGAGCACTTTCACCTACATGCAGCCCAGAGAAAATAAGCATAAGCATTTAGTCAGCACTGATTAATGGTTTTTGCAGTGAGTAACAGCAGAAACCACTTTAATAGGGGGAAAAAGTATTAAAACATCCACAGTCACTCCTGCATCATAATCCGCTTTTATAGTCTGTATGTTGAAGACGCTGAGAATTTTGTAATAATGTGACTGAATAAATGGACATTTTTTTTATTATAAGTATGATAAGCCAATACTTGTGATGACTCTCTGCTTCTTTAAGTGGGGAACATGTTTTATATGGTTGTTTTTTAACTGTAACAGTCTCTAACAGCAAATCACATTTGTGTTTCTCTGCCAGTCAATTGTGTTTATCCTCCTGTAAATAGAATACAGAAAGTAAGTACTTAGTACAGGTATTATTCATTTCTTTTCATGTGTATGACTTCCCTTGTCTAATGGTAGGTGTACTGGTAAAAGAACATGCTTCCTGTCAACTTACTGAAAACATAATCTCATTTAATTTTGTTGGCAAGTTGCTTAAGTGGCTGTGACAACCAAGAATTGTTTCCAATCAAAGAAAAATGTCAAACTGTCAGCACACTGAAACTCAAGCAAATGACTGAGAGGAAGCTGATTAGCTGTTAATTATGCATAGGTGTGCACACAAACACACTCATGTACGAGCTCTCCATCTTGTTACCACTTCAAGCCAGACAAAACTAAAGCAGCATTGCCCTTGTTCTTTCAAAAAGCTGATGAGGCAAAGCCCCCAAACTTATAATTCTCCCTGAATGCAAACTCTATAAAACCAGTTAAGCCCATTCTCCCATGCTATCTGTGGGATGAGTGGCTCAAGTGTCTGATTTGGCTCAATAGACCCGGCTGTAGTGTACGGGCTCAGAAGTATTATAAACCTCCTGCTGGTGAAGCTATCATGTAATGGTTCTTTAATTCTGGTCCCTGGTCCAACATACTCTTTTACGACGCACCCCTGTTCTGGGATTTTAACTATTTGGCCAAACTGCAAAAAACAATAATAAATAAAAAGGAAATTTAGCTTTTTGTTAGCATCTCAATGTATAGTTAAGATTAAGCACAGATCTAAAGATCATAGACCAGTGAGGTTAAATTTAGAACTGGGTTGGAAGCAGTTTTGTGGTGAATGGCAGACTGACTTTCCTTCTTTGTTGCTTGGCCATTAAATTACAACTCTGTCTCAGTTTTAATTGAAAGCATCTTTGGCTATGTGGGATATTCAGGGCTTTGGCGAGAGCAGGAGCAGAAAAGCTGGCAAAGCTTACTTCTCTTATTTGGATTAATATCCCCAACACCTGTCTTTGGGGAAATTAATGGGTGTTACTGTAAGCAGCTTTCTTTCTTCCTCAATCCTTTTCTGCTGATTTCTTACTTTGTTGACCCTTTCTGCGAGCTCTTTTTCCCTCTCTCTGGTGTCCCTCCCATACTTTCCCTCTGTAGATTAATTGCTCAGTGATACCGTATGTTAAGGACTGCTGTGAGTTTCCCTACCCAGCTGTTTGAAAGAGATGTAGTCAGCAGTTTTGGCTGCTTGGTCCTCACTTGCCACTTCTTGTGCAATTCCTTCTCTCTTTTCCAATTCTCCTTCAAGGCTCCGCCTCTTGTCCTTTACCCTTCTCACTCATCTGCCTCCTTTCAGAGCACTTTTCCCTGCTATTATTATAGACATGATGTGGCCGATTTTTGCAATATCATTGCTATTTCTGTTGTAGCCTCAACAATTCTCACACATTTTATAAAGGTAGCCTAATCAGACAGAGCTTTTATCTCCGACTTTAAAGAATTAAAATGATTTTTAACCATCTCTGTACATATTTAAACAATGTTTTCATCTTGTTATAATATTCTCTGCTTCATGACCTCTAATTTACTGCGTGAGGGCTTTCACCACTAACCTCTTCATTTCAACTCTATGTGTTTAGGCTGTTGTAGAATCTGTCATTCCCTGGTGCAGACAACATAGCTGTTCCAAGACAGGGATTTTCCTTGATACGTCAGAAAATGAAAATGAGTCACAACAGATGTGTCTCTTTTTTCCCTACTGTTTATTTTGGCAGTTCCGCAATAAAGAGCAAGTGAAACGTAGTGACAGCTGTGACTATCCTTCTGTGATTTTATGGGAAAAGACACCCTGTTATTACCTTTGTTGGTTATTCATAGCATGAGGTCAAGTTTATACTAATAAAACTCATTATCAGTTATCAGAGTGGATAAATTAACAGGGGGTTAAATTAGAAGGTTCAAGAAAGTGCTCCAGTTCAGAATTTGATTTCTTCACCTGTCTATCCGTCATTTGACTTCATCAAAAACTGTCTGCTATGTCTTTGAATGAGGTGATGACCTGATCAGTACGTATGAATCCACAGCTCTTAGTTTGGTTATACTTGATCAAATAGAAAAGGCAAAATATTTCTGTCTTTGGGTGGACCAAATGAACAAAACTGCAGGAGTGAAAGCTCCAGTTTAAACCTTTTACCATCACTTAATGGGGTATTCTGACCCCGGTGAATAGTATTTGTTGTTGCCTCTAATAATGAAGAAGCAACTTTTTGAAGTTTTGTATTTGAGTCAAAATCTGTTGCCTTGCAGCCTTTTTATATTTACGTGCTGTGCAGCTGAACAACTTTGCAGGGGCCTTACAGGGACTCAGTGTGTTACCGGTGCAAAGCAGCCAACCATTACTGCATGTCCATGGTGCAGTTGCATCCTCTCTTACCTTGGACACTTTGCTTGGCAGATTCCACTTCCCATGCTGTGACTTTTCTTACTGCGGCTGTCAAGAATAAGGAAGTGAAATGAGGGGAAGGAGGGAATGAAAGCCAGGGAGGCTTATTGAATACATAAATCACTTCCTGGATAGAGGGTATGTTGTTTCATTGCTAATGGATCTCTGCCACCACTCCGTAAATCACAGTACACGCGACCAGACATGGTACTACTAGGAGGCAGGACTCCTCAGATAGAAGACATTATTCTGTTGCTTTCTATTTTCTCTTCCTCCTTTCCTCCCATCCTTCTTTTGCTGGGATTTTGGGTTCACACAGAATTGCAAAACAAGCAGTATTTAGCTTACTGCGCTCACTCCAGCCTTTCTCCTCTCTGGGTAAATAGGCACTTACTCAGCTCGGAGGGGGTGGCATTAATCCCTGATGCTGAACAAAGTCACCAAAAGTTCATACCTGACCAGGCAGCTGAAATGTCCCAGCTTGTCCTTGTGAAATATTTCCTAAAACAATAGGAAACTAGATACAAATTGATGTTATTTTCATGGAGCCCAAGTATATGTAAAAAATGTTATTAAATTTTTTTTTCCAGATGCCACAGTGGTAGGGTTGTTTCCTAATTTGTATGTTAATGTAATCAAGGAGGCCATTTGTGTAACAGCAACAATTTCAAGATGTCACATAAAAACAAAAGCATGCTTTTATTTGCCAGTTGATGGTGTGGTGTGCTGAAATAACAGAAGAATTGCATGCAGGATATTCAGTATATGAACCAAAAAAATGTTGGCCAACCATAATTTTCACCACATTTGTACTAAAACTAAAATCTAAGATGAATACTTAACTGAAATCTCAGCAGCTTCTTACATTCCTATACACTCAGTGTAAACAGATGTTTATCTTATCTTGTATCCAGAATTCTTCTCATGGCAGTAATCACGTTTCTGTCTGTAAGTCTTCATCTGAAGTGCGAGACATGAACAAGCTTAAAACTACATGTGTAACATGCATATTATGAGCAGCACTGATGAGCAGTAGGCTATACAGAGAAAATGCAATAATTCCAATGTTCTGTATAAAATGGCCTGTTGCCCGTTTTTTTTGTGAAATATGCAACATATTTCACAAAAATGAAGTAAGAAATATGCTCAACATATATGGTATATTAAAAAACTTGATAGCAAGGCCACTGAGACAACTCCAAACTGAAAATCTAATTGAAGTCACAGTGTCCTGACACACAGAGTATACGCTAAGTACGCTTTTACATCTCTGTGACAAGTTGAGAAGTTAAACCTCTGGATTTAAGAGAAAAAAAGCTTCTATGACTTCTATGATAATTTATCATCTAACTATATTTTCATCTGCTATGGGAACCAATATGAGCTTAAATCTGTTCGATTTAATCTTGATTTTGTGAGCATTTTCACAACCATATTGCTCCCCCAATATTTCTTTATTAACTTATTGTTGTTTGTGCAGTGAGAAATCTAAAAATAATGAGTCAGTGTTAATCAGATGCGCATAGTTCCTGCTTGCTGCTCTTTAAAGGTTGACGTTGATCCTGACCCAATCTGTCTGCTTTCTGTGAGGGGTGACTTTGGTTTTGTGCTCCTGGGCTCCTGACTCCTCATGCTTCACCAGCCTTACTGCAGCGGTTGCTAAAATCCCTCAGCCGGAAAAAGCTTCATTAGAAGAGGAAGATAGTTAATGAACTCTGATCCTATATCCACATCTGACATGTTGCCTTCACTTCCAGCTTTCACTACTCTGCAACCCTTCAACACTCTTTTCCTTTGGACATCAGTCTTACTATCCCTTCTGTAGACCATTGCTACATATGAGATGGCTCTTCAGTTGTCCAGACTTTTCTCATACAGAAAAAAAGGAAAAGGACAATTAATCTTGACTCCCAGGCATGTGCCTGTTAAGGATGTATGAGTGGAGTAGCCATGTTTGACTTTCTTTAGTGAGATGTTTGAGCTGTGGGAGGAATATTTGGCCGCTCTATCAATTTAGTTTAGTTAGTGCTTTGTCTTCCTGTGATGGGGTAAAATGTTTGATCATTTGTATTCACAAATTTGTAATTTGTGTCCTCTATGAACAATTTGTTCTCTTAAATTACTGCATTCATTCTTTCACATTGATAATTTGTTCTTTTGAGTGACTTCATAATTCTTCCAAATGACTGACATAATTGCGTTAAATTAGTCTTAAGGTATTATAGTAGTACAATGAAGTTGTCTGTTGTTGTGGCTGTAGTCAGTCAGCAACAGGCCAGCAGCTGTGTTTTAGTAATGAGGTGAATAATGTGCAAGCAGCCTTTACAAGGAGCTTTTCTTTGTGTTGGGTAATCTTATTTTTCTCCCACAAACCACTGATTGAGGCTGTCATTTAGTTTACAGGGCCACTTTTAATTTATCTGTATGATAAACAAAGGCATCACAACATTAGAGTAATGTAGGTTGAGTGTGGGGGCTGCTCTCATATTTGTAGCCTAAAAGAAAACACATCAGACTAATAATATTGAGCATTCATAAAAAAAAAAAAATTCTATATTGTAGAGAAGAATGAACCAGAAGCACATGGTAACTGGTTATTCCAAGGACACAATTACTGTAGGCTCATGTTTTTTACAAGAGGAAAGTTAGTCATAAGAAAGAATAACCTTTTGTTCTATTACATCACTGTGTAGCACTCAAAGTCTACATAGGCACCAATTAACATTTGTAGTGCCAACCCTCGTGTTTGGAAACTTTCTTTTGTGCTCCCTCGATTTAGCAAAAGGCAGCATTCTCCACATAACAATTAGTAAATGGAGTTGGAGAGAGCAACGCAGTGTGCTGTCCATTATAAATGTACAGACTCTCACCCCTTTGCTTCCCGGGAATGATGGCTTTCTCATGCTGCTTATTTAATTCATTAAAAAACAATGATTTATCTGTGCCCGCTGCTCTTAATTAATATATTTTACCCACGCTGTTGCTCTTTCAAAACACCTTTGTACTTTTTGTAAGACGGACATGCACTTTGCTCTTTAATTTATATAGGCACAAAATTGCAAAATGAAATAAAAGCTGGGAGCACCTGACATTTCATGGCTGTCAGAAGGTGAGCATTATTAGCTCACGCCTTTCAAGCATACTGTACAGTTATCAGCTCTGTTCAGGGTTCTACTTTTGTTTTGAGTATACTTTTTTTTTAGTTTTGACAGTAGAGATATTTAGAGTGAAAGGGGGAGACAGAAGGAAAAGACATGCGGGAAAGGGCTCCGAGCTGGACTCAAACGAGGACTGGGCCTCTGTGGTATGCACTGTACCAGGTGTGCCACTGGGAACGCCCCAGGTGTGAGAGAGAGAGGTATAACTTATGTTTTAGTTTGTGCAAATGGAACAAGAGGCGGCACAGCTGGCAGAAAGCTAGATAATCATGTTTTCTGTACAAAGATTGTAATTGCATCTTTGCATCAAAATTGAATTTTGGTTGGTGGAGTATATGCATGTGAGTGGACCATTTGTCTCTTCTGTGTGTGTTTGTGTTACAGTTCCAAATTAAAATATCATACAGTATATTTAATATATTCATCCATAAAATAATGCATGTAGGAGCTGGAAACAATATTAATTGGTATAAATATATTTAAGCCTGCAGATTACTGCCTCAAAGTACATGTACTGGAGTAGGGATGGGCGCTTGGAAAAAACCTGCCAACTCAATCTTTAATGTTAACAATCAATTAATCAAATTGCTGCATGCATACATGCGCAAAATAAAAGATATATATTTACTGTAGAGATAACGTCAAGGAGTTCAATGTTTTATGTTTTAGCCCCATGAAGAGGCATGAGGTTTGTTGTTTTCACAGTGATCTTGCATATTTAAATGTGTTTTGTGTTTAAATAAGTTTTGGATAAAATGAAACCTAGTAATTCATTCTAGCAAGGTTTGATACAGTAAGCTAGTTTTGCTCAGACTATGGCCACAAACCACACCCTGGATGAGATCAAAGAGCGACTGACAGCTCTGGAAAAGTGACAGATATGGAGACCAATGTGGGCATTATCGAGATTGAGTAGCAGAAAATGGCTACCATCTTTCGCCTACAGCCCAAATTCCAATCTTATCCCAACCCCAACCTCCCACTGACCCCTGTTGACTATCTGCTACTGCCTGGTGGCCTTGGAAAACTGTCTCCATAGCAACGGCTATGTTTTGAGACGGGACTGATTAGACACTGGACAAAGGCGGATCTCAGGCTTACACACTCGAACTTCCACATTTACAGATATGCATTCATCCCCCAACCAACACCCTCCCCCCAACCCACGCCTCCGATGCATGTTGTTAAGTGCATTAAGTGCTTATGTTGCTCCTCCCCACTCCTCATGTTATGCTTTATCTTTGTTTTCGGATGTGAGAGAACGCTGGCACTGTTTGTTCGCCGCTTCTCCATCTGAAGTCTGTCGTATGTATGTTTATGTATATGTTATTGCCTGTTAAGCGTCTTTGGGTGTCTTAAAAAGCACTATATAAATCAAATGTATTATTATTATTAGTAGTAGCACTGACGTACAGCCGCAGAACAGAACGATCGGCCGTGTTTCAGTTCAGTGAGTACTGATTCTCAGTCATAGATAAAATAAAAAATAAAAACACACAGATCGATTCAAAATTCCACATGATTGACCATATTCTTCAGGGCCAATAAGCGATCATCGATTACTTATTTCCATCCCTATACTGGAGCACTAAAAAAATACTGTACCGATTTAAGCATTTTTGGTTGTATAGACAATGATATTGAATATTTAAGTGCTGCCAGATTTTTTAACTTAAAAAGTGCCCCCCACACTTCTGATCTTATTTTGCCTTTCACTTTTTCTTTGGAGGGCAGGAAAGGAGGGTGACAGCATATTAATAACAACCACTAGAGTCTTTTTTAAGTTTTGATTGCCAATCTACTGCCTGTAGAGCCAGATGGGTTTGGAGCTCAATGCATGAATGAGTCTATTAGTCTTGGATAGAGTTTCTTATGAGATGTTATTTACATCAAGGCATCCTTCCAGGGCACACTCTACGGTCTGACCTTCATATCACGGCTAGAGGTCGACTGATGCGTTTTTTTCAGGGCTAATACCGATTATTAGTAATCTGGAGGCCGATAACCGATATTTGCAACCCGATATGCATTTGCAGTAAAATAAAAAACCTGAGTGTTGAGGTTTACTATATTGACGTCATTATCAATTAGGCTTATCAGTCCAGTTTTTTAACGATTCCCTGACTGATCCCCGATCAATTTTCTGTGTGGGAAAAAGGAGACAAAAACATGTTTTTGGCATCAACACAACTGTTGTATTATCTCCGAGTCTGAACACAGTGTAAACACTGAGTACAGTACAGAACATTCTAGTCCGTCCGTCATCATCTAAAATTGCTAAAATAAGAGAATATTTGTACAGCTTTTATTTTCAATTAAGTTGTCTTAGTCAAAGAAAACATTTGCCTGTGTGGTGCTAATTGTGTTATGACATGGTGAATATTTACCCTCCGTAATGGAGATGCTGCTCGGTTGGGAAGCAGTGTGGAAAGATTGCATTCCTGGAAAGATGGATGTAAAAAGTATAGAAGGATGCTTTTGTGTATGTTTGGTGTTTCAACCCTGATTTGAAATCATAATTTTATTGGCATTACAAGCAGCACAGTTATCATGTTTTCGTGATGAAGCCATGCTTAGGACAGTTTTTTCCTCTCTCCAGTGACTCCATCTTGTTTCCAGCAGTGTAGAGGCACAAGTTTGACATCATTGTTTTGCAATGCGCAACCGACCAAAAAAAACACGCCGGCATTGATAAAAGGAATTGATAAGCTTGGAGGCATACTATTCTGATTGTTTGATTTGGAACCAGTTCAAAACTGTAACTGGATCCTTAATTCCAACCCATTTTTATAAACCGTGATAATTTGGTCAGGGGTCACATTTCTTCTCTGCATAGATGCCCTCTCACTCCCTCTCATTAAAGCTCTTGTCTGCATAGAACTGGAGTTAATATTACAGTCATGGAAAAAATTATTAGACCACCCTTTTTCTTCAATAACTAAAAATCATTCAAGAAAACCATTGAAAATGGCTAGATGTCAGCTCTTAAATTAAACTCTTGTGAGCTATTTTTGTTGTTATCATTATATCTGTCCAAACAAATGTACCTTAAGTTATACCAGGTATTAAAATGAACAATAAACTGAAGAAAACAAAGGAGGTCTCATAATATTTCCATGACTGTAAATCTACCAACTACCATTTCTCTTACAGGCTTCTTTTACCTCTTTTGACAAAAGGAGACCGTATTCTATGTGTATATACTCTGGAAGTATTCTACAGTTAGTGACAGTGAAAACTATCACAGGAACAGGCCACAAAAAGCTCCTGAAATAAGTTAGAAAGTAAAGCATGTTATCTACTTGATGGATAAACAAATGCTTTGTAGTCCAATATGTTGCTCTCCCTGGTTTTGTCCATGTGGTCTTTGAGTAAAGGAGACCCGTAGTGCTGAGGTCTCCCTATGGCTATGCCTTAATAATTAGATTGCACTGGGATCAGTGCCATGTGCACGAATGCGTCCTTTTTACCATTTTATTAGTAATGTTAGTTTGCCATGTAAGCGATGGGCTCCCATTGAAGAGGCAATTCTACGCATGGCTGACTCCCCTTCCGTCTAAACTGAACTAAAATGGGAGATAGCTTTGATCCCTTATGAACACATTATTTTCATCTTGCACAAACTCTTTCCTTTCTTTTCCCTTTCTTTTGTTTGTGAAAAAATATGCAAGCTTAACAGCAAGTGTTCTGTGTTCCTGTCTGAATAGTTCCATATATCTATCCTTTCTCAGTACAATAGCATTTTAGCCAGCCCAGGTGCAGTGAGGCAGTGATTGGTACAATAGGTGGCCTCTTTCCATAGGGCGAGGAATGATTTCTAATTTGAGGAGAGCCTACAGCTTGGAAATTGCAGTTCTATCACACCACCACCCTCGCTGGTGAATAATGACAAGCCCATACCTTACACTCTAACAAACTGACATTGCTGAACAGTGCAGAGAGAGAGGTATGTAGATATGAGAGATTTGTTGTACCTTCGTATCAAAGGATTGGGAGGACGCTGCTGTGTCCTTGTGGAAATCCTCCGGACTGCATATTAAATGCCATTGCCCCTTAATCATCCACTGCATCCGGGTGCTGGCTCTTTATGTGCTGTCACTTTTTATCCAGGGACAATGGACAGTTTTAAAGTCCCCTTCAGCCACAATATGAGCATATGGTGCTAAATAGTGAGATGTCAGATTGAGCCTAAACTGCTGCGCATGAAGTACTTAAAGTTGAGAACATGACACAGTTTTTAGTGATGCATGAAATATGCACAAAATTAATATGAGGTGGACATTGGTACATGGACTGCATTTGTATAGCACTTTTCTTGTCTCAAGTGACCATCTGTTACCCATTCAAGGTGCATGCCAAGGTGCCACCTGCCACACTGATTAGAAAGGATACTTCGACAGGGATTGAACCTTAAGCTTTGAATCTCTGCACGATCACGACCACCCAAGCCGCAAAAAAATAAAACTGCAATTCCAAAACAATTGGGACTCTTTTTAAAAACATAATTAAAACAAAAACAATTTGCTAAGAAAATAAGAAATCTTAAGATCAAGCTAGGAAACATTTTTTTGTCAATATATATATATATTCTGCATTCTGTTTTGATTTTCTTAGCTTTATAGCTAACCACAAATACCAATGTCGGGATAAAGAATTGGAAGAGTCTGGCTTTGAGAGTCTGGCTTTCTTGATCTTACTGCTGTTGGACAGTTTCGTCTGAATAAACGCTGCATCAACCCTGGCGCTGTTTCCCTTTTGCATAGTAATTGTTGAAAATAAAATCAAGCCTCCTAGATTAATTAACTGTCTTGCACCACTTTTTTGCTACATAAGGCAACCTACAAAACAGTTTAAGAACAAGATACTTAAAATAAATCTGTGAGCAGCAGAGCGAGAGATGAAACATCGTGTCAGCAAACTGTTTAAAGATTAACTGACACTCCTTTGCTAACGATCGTATCATTTTGATTAGTATCCATTGAAATTGACACAGCTTTAGGCCTAGCACAGCTGTGTGGCATTTAAAGTTAACTGAAAAGTAAATTGTTTATCGCAATCTCAATCATTTATGCGAGAATTTATTGTCAATTAAACTTGAGCAAATTGCATAAATAAATGAATAAAATTGCATAAATCACCACCTACTGTACTTTAGTGAGAAACATGTTGCAGTTTATTACATTTTAGACCTTTAAATATTCACTTCAAAGCAGTTATTCAGGCCGTCCAAAAGCCATCTCTTGTTAGAAGTGTTTTCTGTGCATAGATGACAGCACTTTTTAAACACGAGATTAACATAGGGGTGTTTTATCTGTAATCCAAAGCCTCTAAAACATTATTATTTATTTCACATTTTACATCTTACTTTTGATTGAGATATATTTACACTCAGTACACAGGGGAAATCTTTTCTGAGTTATATTTCCATTTTAAGCAATTCAAGGCACCCCATAAATCATACAGCCTTTCTAAAAAGATTTGTCAATGATCATTCAAACACAGGGCTATAATTATACACACATATGAGAACAGGAACCAGGCTGACCCATGGCCTTTTGGGCATGTTGTTTAATAACAGCTTGGCAAATCATACAGTATGTATATGGTCTATGGTTAGCTGTATTTCTTGACATGTTTGCCCTTTACATCTGTTTAATACATTTTGATCAGGGCTGCACAGTGTTGTAGTGTTTAGCACTTTTGCCTCACAGCAAGGGGGTTGCAGGTTCTAATCCGGCTTGCAGCTCTTCTGTGTGGAGTTTGCATGTTCTCCTTGTGTCAGCGTGGGTTCTCTCTGGATCCTCTGGCTTCCTCCCACATTGCAAGACATGCAGCTTAGGTTTCATTGACGATTCTAAATTACCCGTAGGAGTGAATGAGTGTGAGTGGATGATAACTTGATTTGAACATACAGTACTTTAACGGGATTTTCTCTGGACTCTTTTGAGACAACCTGGCATAGGCTGGAAAACATGCAAATGTGAGTTGGAAACCTGCTTGAATTAATTATCATGATGTGAGCAACTTGGTGTAGATGTGTTACACAGGTCTACGGCTGATGTAATGTGAGAGGAGATACAGCTCTTCGTTTGAAGTAATAAGTAAACTGGATTCTGTAAAAGGCTGTTTATTCAGTTATGGTTCACTGCTTTATTGAAAGCTCGAGGAAAGAAAGTCTTTTAAATTACTTAAGCATACTCTGGATAGTGAAATGTATTGCTGTGGTTCTGTGTGACATGCTCAGATTTTACCCCAAAGTTCAAACATTTGCAGTTTAGATGAATAGGAGTTCAGTGAATAACCCAACCATACTGTATTCAATTTACAGTGACAAATGACAACGAAAAGCAGCAAACTATGTCATTTGAAAAGCTAGAAATCAGAGAATGTTTGGCTTTTTTTCTCACTGTTTTTGTTTGAAAATTGATTATCAAGATAGTTGCCATAATATTTTCTGTTGATTTACGATGTAATAAGTGATCTCATTATTTTACCTGTAGATGGATGTATGCTGTATTGCATATTTTGCTCTGAATCTAAAGTAAGTAAATGCTTCCTAACAACTGAGACATCGATTAGATGGCCAGTGACATAAATAACAAATCAAGAATCAATATACATGTTTGGCTAAGACTTACGATGTAGCCAGAGTCTGGCCTGAGATCCCTTTTTCAAGATACCTCCCTGTCCTCTCTCTGTTAAACCAGAGGGAAAAGTAACCTTAAAGATTAGTGGGCGTTGCATTTATACTAAAACACTGTGTTTAATTGCCTTGAAATTCTGCAGTATTGAATAACTGACTTGGCACCACAGAGAAAACTTTAAAATTAGAATTCACTCTTGACTCTAGTCAAGGTCATTGTGCTGTGATTCACTAATTTACCTGAGACATACACTACATAGATCCCCTGGTTAGTATGGAACAGCTGGAGTCTTTGATTGCTTTGTCCTCTGCGCTCATTTTCTCATGAATCTAATTTATTATCTCAGAGGTGAAGAAGGAGGAGGATGTAGATGACAGTTCACAGTTTTAGTTCTGTTGGGGTGAATATGCTTCTTATGAGCTTTGAAATGCATTGGAAAAAGGTTTAGTATGAAATCTGTGTTTGAGCTTAAAATGTTTTCTGGCAACGAAGCATTCTCAGTACCAACTGTTCCCATATTTGCCTGCTATTGCATTGTTGTATTTAGAAGTCAAAAGAAACAAAAAATTCACCAGCTTCAAACACTATCAGCCCATTGGGTATTATCAGTGGTTATCACTACCATTGATATGAGGTAGTAGCCTACTCTCCCTCCTAATAGGTTGTCATCATCTGTTAGTAAGCTGGATCACCATCCAAGTGGCAACCTCTATAACCTCTACTCGGCCTGAACAGTGAAATCAATGTGCTCTGCCTTGAACATGCATTCTTTCTAATGTCCAGCAGGGGGTGACACCGCTGGTTGCAAAAAGATCCGTTTGGATGCAAGTCAATTGTAAAATGACCCTACTTCTCACTTGATTTATTACCTCAGTAAACATTCTTTTAATGAGTATATGGCATAGACTCTATATAAATAATGGACGTAGTCACCGTGACCCATTGGTTTGTGGACTACCTGTTTGAGTCCAGCGTTACACTCTATTTTTTTTGTCTGTTGCCATCTTGGTTTTGGAAACTGGGAGCAGACTATATTTGGACTGTGGAGGAGCAAGAGGTGGATTTATGGGTGGATCTGACTGACAAACGAGGACAATGCACTACACGGCCATCAACACCATCAACCTGACTGCACTTGGCTGCTGGCTGCAAAGTCGCTGCTAATTCATGTTAACATTAACTGTAACATTAACTGGGATGTTAATTTTGGCTAGCAAAAAATAAAACCAAAATGTACGTTATACTTACCTGAAGTAATGAACAGCTGACACATTGGAGTGTCTTTTAGTACAACCAAGCGCTGAACAAGACATTTTTAAATGAACTAAATGTTCATTACGTGAAAATACAGTGTAAAAGGGTCAAAGTTCTGAGAGGAAACCGGACAAAACACGGATAACGACAAACAAGTTCACAGTGTCATGGATAAGCATTGCTTCGCTTTTCTTTTGATGATGGCATGCTTTGTTAGCCACCTGTCGATCAAATGCTCAAAATCATACGATACTTTATCTTCTATTTTCTTCTTAATTGGACCATTATTTATGAATGAACATATTGTCTTGAAGAAGATTTTTTAATAGCGATTGTGACCATAGTGTTGTCATTAAAAAAATTCTGAGGTAATAAATCAAATGAGAAGTCATCCCACTTTGAGATGGATAGGACCAAAATGCTTCGTCAGTGATCCCTGTTGGAATTTTTGGTAGAATGCAGCTTCTGGGTTTGCCTCACTGCTCAGAACCGGAGGTTGCCGCCTGGTTTATGGTCTCAATTGTTAGTTTTAAGTCTTCTTCAACTCTCACAGGCAGCAATAATTCATAGAACCTTTAATGGAGCAGGGGGAAGGGTGCAATGTGGACTCAGCAAGACTTTTACTTGTTACTCTCGCTACCAATACTATAGCTGCCCAGTTTCAACTGTGATGTTCTGTCAGGATTAAAAGGAAAAAACTACCACATTCTCCTTCTCTGCAGCAGTATACAGAGCTCTCTCTGCTCACATTGTCTGCCCAGTTTGCCAGATGATGCTAGCAGAGAGAGCTCTGTGTGTGCTGTTGCATGGAGGGACACTGGGCATACCGTTCCCAACTTTAGAAAAATTAGTACTGTCTCGTTTTCAGAATTTAGGTATCAACTTACATCAAAGTATCGGTTCTCACAACAACCCTAGTCTGCAGCTCTGTCAACAAAACCAGTTGGTTGGTTTCACAATTACTTTCACACATACTTTTTCTCCCTTAATAAGGCCCAATGTTTACTTCTCTGCCACAGTAGTTGAATGAAGTGCCAATTCTCTCTCTCTCTCCTTCCATGCTTGTCAATCAGCTTCGCTGACAACAGTGACAGAGCTGGTCCGTCTGTTGACACATAATACTGGGCTTCTGTGGCCTTCTGTCATGTTATGATTGACAAAGATTATACGAAGCTAGATTTCAGTACAATATTCTATAAAAATGGACTTCCCAGTGGCAGCTATGAACAGGAAATAATGGATTCAAGTTATTTATGGGATACTCCACCAAATTCTTTTCAGTATCAAATACCAGCCCAGAGTCTGAAGAGAAATCTGTTGATACTTGAGAATACTGCAACAAATGGTTTCTGTCCGGATCATTACAAGATGTAAAATAAATATGATGCATTTTAGATATCAAAATGTCTGTTTTCATTCTCAACTTGAGGACCTTATTTGTGTGTATGTATGTATATTTATTTATATATTTTGTTGATTCTGCTGAAGACGGAGCCTAGATAGATTTACAAATTAATGAGGAGAAAAGATGACAGCAGAGTGCTTTATGTCTGCCAACTGGATACTTTAATAGTAGGGACTTGAAATGTAGAAATTGCTGTAATTAATGCTTGTGGGCATATATGAAACATGGTTTGTTTCAGAAATATTTTAAATTATAGACAAGATAAATGAGTCACTAAACACTGTGGAGCACAGAGCTGAAGCTACTGCATGATTTACAAGTTGCCTTAGACTCTGGAGGTAAACATTTAAAGATACAAATGAAGCAAACAACACAAAGTTTTGCTGTCAAGATACTCCAAACAGGCTATTACATTTCATTCCCTCCAGCTGCAGCCCACCTGATGTTTGAATGAGCTTTGCCAACTGCAAACCCAGCATGCGCACCAAACCTTGCATCAAAATGAGGCTCTGTAATGACCACTTAACACTCACAAGAAACTCAGAAGTGACTGTGCTGCTGCTTCTGCAGGCACCAAACACACCCACCAAACACATCCACAACTAAATTAATATTACTCTCCAGGTAAATTAAATTAATTGATGGATGTTCTGTTTTGTTTAACGCCATTCATTAATTCTGTTTTTTTTAAGTAAACACTATGTTTGTATGACAGTCAGATCTACCTGATAACCACAGAGTGACTGAAATATCGAAACTCATTTTATATATCCAAAAATGCCGTGTGGAAAAGCATGTTTATTTAGGACCCCTGGACATAATTACTGTGCCGGCTTATCTGTCATCTAGTTGTCTAGTGCAGCCATGTTGATGATTTTCACTCAACCTTCAGATTACAGGCTTGGAGTGTGCATGATGCACCCTATAGGTTCAATTAGAGAGAAGAAATTTGGAGCAAATTGACAAGACTATTTTCAGGTTGTTTCACCAACTGATGTCCCAAAAGGACAGTATGACACATGCGCACACACACACACACACGCATGCGCGCCAAACACACACACACACACACACACACACACACACACGCTACCTGTAACCTCCCTGTCACTCAAAGTGACTATGTGCCTAATTATGCATAACTTTAGGGCTTAATATAATTAAATTTAATCTTGGGTGAGTGATATAGAAAGCCCAATCCTGTACAGTAGGGGTGGAAAAAATAGATAATATTAATTATTGTGCTTTTTTCTTTTAGGATTTTGTAATTGTTTTTTTTGTTTTTTTTATGCCTGCATTGTTATTGGTGTTCTATTTCAAGCGCAACAAAACCCAAGTGAGGAAGAAGAGAATGACGGACGGTCCAAGGTCACGGACCTTTAGCAATTATAGCAATTCAATGCAGCATATGGTAGATTCCAGGGGAGCCGCTGCTCAGAAGGCAAATGTGCACAGCGGCACATCGTTAAACCGTAGTGTGGAGATCACAGACTGTATATATACAGTTTATAGTGGAGATAGGTGTGCCTGTGTGAGAGTAGGCTACTCAGTGACATATTTTTTTAGTTTAATTCTACTAGTGCAGTGCTCGTTGGAAGTATGTATTTGTATAGTGGGAGGTTAAGTAGATTTTTCAGTTTTTGCCATATGAGGTTGTGTGTGAAAGTGGGATGTACAATGAGGTGTAATACTCTTGCGTAGTGTTAATATACAAAGTGTATATTGGGTAAAACATGGATGTACATTGAGATATAAAGAGACACAGAAATAATTATTTTAAGAAAAAGAAACTTAATCACTCAACATGGTTTTATATATATATAAAGACACAGATATAGGAGGGAATAACTTTACGTGCAGCACAAACAGATGGATGTGAATTACAAAATTTGCACATTACATGCAGACCACTACAACGTCTGCAACTCCATAAACACTTACTTTTCATCAGGTACGTACACCATCCAGCACATACACACTGAACATTGATATTTGCTGGAAACTATTCAAATATTATTGGAAAATCAAACCTTGTAGCGCACTTTAAAACTCCAAAAGATAGGTAGGCTAAATAGACTTACAGATGAGATGTGTCAGGCGTGGAAATCCAGTACGAATTGGGTTACTGACCAGGTGTAGGCCTATCACACAATGGGGCGGAGCTCCCCTAAAAGGCGTCCGATCGGAAACAGTGCAATGCTGCAACATGTCCTACGTAAATAATGATATTTTGAAAAATGAATTCAAAAATCCTCAAAATCGAGGATGCACACCTTCAAACGACACACGTAATCTTCGGTCAGTCAGACTAACGGTCAGCGAGATATGCCCTAGACACATGCACGCACGCACGCACGCATGCACGCACGCATGCACGCACGCACGCACACACACACACACACACACACATACACACACACACAGACACAGGCGCTTCTTGCTTTTATAGATAGATTGTACTTTTTATTCCCCACTTTTCTGTGCAGTTTACGTATGTGTGCTGATGACCTTAATCAGAAAGATTGACTGACATTTGGCAAATATATAATGTATGTAAACACATAGATTACATTATTTGCGATGGAGAATCACAAGTTAGCTAGAGAGACTAAACCCGTTTTTCATAATAGGCTGAACAGATGTTTATTTCTTCTGTAAAGTTGGGCATTTTAACAAGGGGATCTAAGGGGATGCACTTGCTTTTGGAGCCAGGATCAAGTGGCCATTTGAGGAATTGCAGTTTTTGGCACTTCCTTGTCAGCTTCATCTTTCAGCACCACAGGTTGCTGCTTGGTTTGAAGGCATCATACTCTAGTACCTCCTGCTGTTTATGCTCCTTACTTTTCAGCCAGAACACATTGTCTCAGTGCCTGAAGCAGAAGTTAGAGATTGTTCAGCATTTAACCAAAATCGACTGCAGATAGGATGTTAGACTGTAATGTTAACACCGACTACGGAAATCTTACACTCAATGAATAGAACCATTATTACTAATAGTAGCACCGAGAACAAAGTAAGAAAATGTGCTTTCGCAGGTCATTGCACACTAAAATCAATGAATAATCCATCAGCCATCATTATTATAAGAAATCATTCCACATGAGTGCAGATAAGGAAAGCTGTCTTAGCATAGGGTGTGATAATAAAAAGTCTACCCAGGCAGAACAGAGCTGATGCTTAGACCTATGTACATTTTTAGAAGAGAGCAGACTGTTCAACAAGTGATAATACCTGAATGGAAAAAGAAACTACTTCATGCATGCAAGATAATCTACTTGTGGTCACTTGCTCTTCCACATTCAATTTTACATTTATAGTTTTATGGAATCAATTCCCACAACTTTATGCCCATAACCCATAGCCCATAAAGGTCTTTTTTTGATATTAAAAACATTTGCAGTTTTATGGATTCAATAGCATTTGCTTTTGTTCTAACTGACAACAAACAACAAATGAAAAAGTACTTGCACAAGTGTACTGTCAAATAATTCTGAAGTCCAGTAGCCTTTAAAAATTCATTAGAAAATGTTTAAATATGTGTCGAAAGCCTGTCTTCCACTGAATATGCTCTCTTGCATTTCATCATTGGACTCGCCTCAGTGGCAAAGAGGTTATCAATTCTCTCAAAGTGTCACAGTTACTCCAACATGCGAGATTAAAGAGGGAAAAAGTACCTTGAAGCAAGCTCTGTAATTTCTCTCATTACCACCCACCTCAAGTGAAAGGCAAGTGCCTTTGAAGAAAAACGCTTTTAAATTAATAAAAGGTGATTCGAAGGACACAAACTTCCTACAGGGAAATGAAAAAGAAATTTGTACATACCGAATGCCCTCTTTTCTCTCCTGAGAATGATGATGAGAATTAACAGCATATAAAAGAATAAAAGAATATAAATGTTCATGCCTAAACCACCTTGATGTTCTAATTAATCGTAAAAGGAAAAATTCACCACCTTTTTATGTGGATGTCCAGTCAGTGTTAACGGTAAATGTAGTCCACTGAAGCAATAACTTCCTCAGTGCCCACTGTGTTGAAGCTAGTGTGCTATATGGTAGCCTTATGTGTGGTGCCTACACTTAACAAAAGCCTAACAAAAATATAAAACAAATGCTGTAAAATGTATCAACGCCCATAAAACCTTTCTGCACTCATATTATAGGGTGCCATTCTTTGTTGGAAGCGTAACTATTTCAAATTCAAGACAAAGGAAAAGGGAATTTATGTTTTTGTGCTGCATCTAGAGCACTCCACAAGATTCAGCTTTCTTTGTCAATATATGCAATGAAGAATTTATTGCTTCCCCAAGCACAGTTCATCATTACTGGGTCTTGACTGCTCCCCCATAAAAATATATTACTGAGTATGATGTTGTGAAGTTTAGACCACCTTAATAGTTTCAAATTGTTGACTCTTGCTCAACTAATTCTGCAATGAAAAAACTCAAAGGGAATACATCATCGGCTGTTTAGCAAATTTCAGGAGAGGTTTTTGCTCATTATTTTTTAACATAATTGGGTAACGCTTTATAATAAGGTCCTTAATAACCATTAATTAACAAGTAATAAGGCATTGTTCTCGCTTTAGATCCGGTAGTTGCAAAAAGCATAGTTAATTTATAGTTAACTTATAATAGATGAGCAATAAAGTATATTTTAATATCAATAAGCAAACAAAATAAGATTAATAAAGGCATGGCAAAGACATAATGGGTGGATCGTGGGTGTTTTTAATGCCATTATTAACACTTATATAAGCTTATAAACACACAATAATGTTAATAAGCATCTTGTGAGGACTTACAAGGGCCTTATTACTTGTTAATTAATGGTTATTACAAGGACCTTAATATAAAGCGTTACCCATAATTGTAAAATAAGTCTTTCTCTGCGGATCCAAACAGACTTGCTAGAGCTCAGGGTCACATTGACTACTTACTTGATTTTTACAAGGGCAAGGCCTCTTCCGTGAGCTCTGTTTTGATAATATTTGCCCCAAAGCATTCAGCCATATTTACTGAAAAATAAAAAAGGCTGGCAATAAAAAATGTGTATTCCCATTTTTTTTTTAAATGAGATGGAAGTATAAAAGGTTATTGATGGATGGAACTGGTAAAGATTGAAGGTCCTTGCTTGAAGGTAAAAACTAAATTATATTCATTCATAACCAGAGAAAATCTTCAAAGTAATATTTTTGAAAAAAGGCTATTCTGCCAAAAGGCAAAAAATAATTCTGCTGGTAGTAATTCACCAGTTGAAATATTTCAATTTCAAAGATTAAATGTTAATCAATTCACCACAAGCATTGACGGTGCTAAGGTGAGGTGGTAAGGCTTTGTTCAATAAGATCAAAGGTGGAAAATTGATGCCGTCTGGTGGCTAACGGGGAGCACTGGTGTCGAGCTAGGTTTCTTGGTCTTGATGAATGTCTTTGTAATGCATGCTTTGAAACTCATTAGTCCTCTTTAATGAATTGCATGGTAACCCCAATGAATTGGTTTAAAGTAATTTGTTTCACCTTAAATTATTCACCAGAACTCATCAGTGAGTAGAGAGGAGAGCAGAGAAAATACATCGTTCCTATATAGCATCATATTATGATCCTGGGGTTTTGCATAGCCCTGGAAATGTGACAAATCTCAGCATTGAGTCAGCAGTAATGTAGTGAGAAAAATGATGTCATAACTGATAGCTGTGATGAACAAAACTATGAAAACAACAAGTTGGAAAAATGTTTGTTTTTGATTGTGAGAGGGAAGGGCTTGTTTCAACGTGCGAGCAATTATTTATAGTAGCCTGAATAGAGTCATAAAGAGATGTAGCAAACAGAGTGATCTCACACAGAGGCCTTCAACACATTTCGTAGCTTTGTTGTTTAATAAAGAATCATTCATCAAGTCAAGGCAAGTCGAACTTCATTATCTTCCATAGGAGAAATTTAATCAGATATGTAAGATCACTTCACATGGAGACAAAAACTGCTGAGTGCAAAATACAAAAGGTGCCTATAAGATACATGTGCAAAGTCACAGACCACATGTGTGAGTTCAAGCTTCTGATTGCCGTGCAGTCAGAAGAGACTTTGCACCTTTTCTTCTCCCGAACTGGAACTTTGTATCTGCAACCTGAGGGTAGGAACTCAAACTCCCCCTGCAGGGGAGGATCAGGACAGTCAGCTATGGCCTGGGCCTTCCATAGGACCTGTCTGTTGTTGGGCTAAGAGGGTAGCAGCATATTTGCTCAAATCATTCATCTACTTGAAAAAACATCTGTGAACATGACATATTGCTTTTTAATATTTTTCCCAAT